>NW_024884878.1:2849527-2887000 GCF_019232065.1 Centrocercus urophasianus
TATATATATTATATTATATTATATTATATTATATTATAATATTATTAATATTATATATATATATATTCTGAGCAGTTTTAGATAGGGCTCCAGAGAAAAAAATATTGTTTCATACTTTGACAGTTCATATAAGGAAACAGTCTTTCAGGAAAAAAGTACGAGAATAATGACATAATGGGAATCAGAAAGAGAGCAGGTATGGCAATCTTGTCATTTTTTGTTGTTGTTATTTTGATCATGTTTTGAATTTTTTTTTCTGAAGTGAAAAACAATTATTTCATAAACAACTTATCCAAAAGCAGAATTGAAAGATATCAAAGATACTGTGCTGTTGTAATGAATAGCAGTTTAATGATCTTAATTCCAGATACTTAATTCTATAATCTTAGAATCATAGAAACATAGAATCACCAAGGCTGGAAAAGACCTAAAAGATCACAGAATCACAGAATCACACAGAATCACAGAATCACCCGGGTTGGAAGGGACCTCAAGGATCATGTAGTTCCAACCCCCCTGCCTAGCAGGGCCACCAAACACACACATTCAGATCAGGTTGCCCAGGACCCCGTCCAACCTGGCCTTAAACACATCCAAGGATGTGTTTAAAAAATCTGCCAAGTTGCAGTTGCCCAAGGTAGCTTTGTTTTGTTTACACACTTCATATAACACTGAGCATTCTATTTGGATGAGTATAATGACATTTATGCACATTGATACCATATTGAAGGTTTGTGTGTATTTTCCATTAATTTAAGCTATTTTTTTTAGCTATTTAGGTTGTTTTTATTTTATAATTTTCTTTTACTAAATGAGGTTTTTAACTGCAGTTTCCAAAATGTTCTTCTTGTTGTGGTTTGAGAGACGAATCTACACTGTATGCCAAACTGTGTTAATAGTGAACATCAGTAAACATAGCTATTTTGGAAAACTGTAGCTACAGGTACCGTTGGGCATAACCTATGCATGCGTCAGTAGGTGACACCATTACTCCTAATGAGCACAAATGCAGATACAAAGCAGAAAATACAAAACCAAAAATCCATCATCTAAACTGCTACTTTTTCAAAAGTTAAAAGCAGAAGAGTTTATTAGCCACTGGGAAACTGTTTTGTAGATACCGTAGAATCAGGTCTTATGACTACACTTGAATGAAGAAAAACACATACAGAGCTGAAATTTCTCATTTATGATTAATACTCATGTCTGGGTATTATTTAACCATTCCGTGACTCAGAAGTAATAAATTTTATTTTGATTTTTGCATTATGCAGACTTGAAAATTCTCTACATTGTTCAAAACAGGCTTCTCATGCGCAAACTCCTTGACATAGCTCTGTTCAGGGTTGAAATACTGGTTTAAAATTAATTCAGATTATAGCTTCTTAAGCTATAGCCATGAAAAGACACCTGGATTTACTTGGATCAAAAATGAGATCCCTCTGGCCTGAAATTAAAAAAAAAATAAATACTTAGTATTCTACAATTCCTCTTTTATATGCAAATAAGCAATAACTCTGAAATGAATATGGAGAGTAGATCTATGTTTTGCATGTCTGGAATTGGACTGTAAATGGACTTTTCAGCCTGCAACTAGATCTTTCCCTGATTTTAATCATGAATCTGTCTGTACCATCATTGATGAAATCATTGATTGAAGCAATATGTCATGTTTATTCAACTTCAAGCATCTGGCATAACAAATCCTGTAAAGCTGATAATGTAAGTGCAAGCACTGGAATATATGGAAATAAGACTATGCTCAATAACCTGATTTTTGCTTCTGCAGAGACATTTTCCTGGATGATTTTATCAGGAAAGCTTTCTAGAAGTTTAGTTTTGCAAAGCAACTGTTGGTCTTTGTGAAAGTTACCCTTTTGTCAACTGAGGAAAAAAAATAAATAAAAAAATTCTCTTCTCCCTCCTGAATGACACAGATATTGTGAAAACACTGGACATTTTTTTGTTCTGTCTAAAACCTGATGCCACAGAATGCTTGTTCTGATTGGCATAGTACTTACAGAAAGGAGTGATGCTGTTTCTCAACAGGAGGAGGAAAATCACATAATGCAAGGGATGTATTCTATCTGGGGAGGGAGGAATCAGGTGAAACTAGATGAAAACTATGCTTTAAAATACAAATTAATATTCTTTAGTCATTTTTACAAAAAAAAAGTATAATATTTAGTCTTTTGGGCATCAGGTGTTGTTTTTATACAGTAAGGAATGCCTGAAAAACAATATTGTAGAAAGAAAGTTACTGCAAAGGGGTAACTTAAATTTAGTGCCCTTTTTGTGCAGACATGGCTTTGTTGAACTGATTTTTCTTTGTACTTCTGTGGAGCTGAAGACCTACAAAATATATGGTTGTTAAGAGCAACTCATGGCATTAAGGCTTATAACAGAACTAGTAAAATTAACTCTTACTTCGAAGTCTTTAAATGTCAGGGGCACCTTGACATGGTTGTGAGTTCTTAAATATGCTATAATATAGCAAAATCAAATGTGGTTTTCATTCTAAGCTCTTGCTCTCCTTCAGCACTGCACTGAGTCTGTCTGGAATGGGGTTATTTTTCTTCAGAGAAGCCTGTGTTTTGGATTGTTACTAAGACAATTTTGATAACACAACAATATTTTCACTGTTCCTACACAGTTGTATGCAGTTTCAAGGTTTTCTTTTTCCCCCATTGCCCTCAAAGGGTGTTAGCTGGGGATGCACAAGAGGATGGGAAGGAGCACAGCCAGGTCCCCCAGGGCTCTGTCTTGGGACTGGTGCTCTTCAACATCTTTATCAATGACATTGATGTAGGAATCGAGTGCACCCTCAGCAAGTTTGCTGATGACACCAAGCTGAGCGGTGTGGTCAACACCGCTGAAGGAAGGGATGCCATGCAGAGGGACCTCGAGAGGCTGGAAAGATGGGCCCAGGTGAACCTGGTGAGGTTCAACACGGCAAAGTGCAGAGTTTTGCACTTGGGCTGGAGGAATCCTAGGCATCCATACAGGCTGGAAGGAGTGGTCCTTGAAAGCAGCCCTGTGGAGAAGGACCTGGAGGTCCTGACAGATGAAAAACTTAATATGAGCCAGCAGTGTGCTCTTGCAGCTCGGAGGGCAAATGGTATCCTGGATTCCATCAGAAGAGGGATGGCCAGCAGGGACAGGGAGGTAATTGTCCCCCTCAACTCTGCTCTGAGGCCCCATCTGGAATACTGCATCCAAGTGTGGAGCCTGCAGTACAAAAAAGACAGAGAGCTGTTGGAGAGAATCCAGAGGAGGGCCACTAGGATGATCAGGGGACAGGAGAACCTCCCCTGTGAAGACAGGCTGAGGAAGCTGGACTTGTTCAGCCTGGACAAAAGAAGGCTGAGGGGTGACCTCATTGCAGCCTTTTAATACCTAAAGGGAGCTTACAGAGGGGAGGGAATCAACTCTTTGAAAGGGTTGATATGTGTAGGACGAGGGGAAATGGTTTTAAGTTGAGGGAAGGGAGATTTAGGTCGGACATCAGGGGAGATTCTTTACCCAGAGAGTGTGAGGTACTGGAACGGGCTGCCCAGAGAGGTTGTGGATGCCCCGTCCCTCGAGGTGTTCAAGGCCAGGTTGAATGGAGCCCTGGGCAGCCTGGTCTAGTATTAAATGGGGAGGTTGGTGGCCCTGCATATGGCAGGGGGGTTGGAGATTCATGATCCTTGAGGTCCCTTCCAACTCTGGCCATTCTGTGATTCTGTGTGATTCTGTGACAGCTAACACAACTTAACAAAAGGAATGTCCCATATTATCAAGCTAATCATTAAAATCTGTGGAAAAGGGAGGAGTGATATTTCTGGTTATGGAAATTGCCTTGACAAGTAAGTTTACAAATGATGAAGCCCTGTTCCAAGAAGTATCTGTAAACATACCTTCTTCTGAGAATCTGTAAATAAATTCCTTAGTTTGCTCTGCTTGCATGAACAACTTTTCTGCACTTATTATATTGTCTTTATCTTGACCCACATATTTTCAGCTTTTGCTCTGATAATTCTCTCCCCCATCCCACTGCAGGTGTCAGAGAGAGTTACTGTTGTTTGTATGCATGGCTGATGGCCAGTATCAATTAATCAGAAATACCAAATGCAGACAACACCTGCATCTGAAAATTTGGTCATAATTTTGATCAGTATGGACAGTGGTTAGATTTTATACAAACCAATTCTTAACATGTCATACAGGAAGCAAAAGCCTGTGAGTATTCATAAGCTTGTTTAATTCTCTACTTTGATAAGAAAATAATGTTATCAATTTTTTGATATCGCTGTTAGATCATATTCCAAATTTCAGAAATGTATGTAAACCTAATCAGGAAGAAGGGGAACACACAGTTTATTAAATAATGTTCTTTTGTATTATAATTATTTTTTATTGATAGCATCCTTGTTTTTTAACTCAACTGTAAATTTTCACATAGTGTTATCTTTTGTTTTTCTCCTACACATCCACTTAAGAAATCATTTTCTCTAAGATCTGTTTCAGGTAGAGGAATGACCATCTTAATTTTTAATTGTAACAGTTACAATGGAAAATTAAAATATACAAAAGAGTCTTAACATATAGGTGTAATTGAAGTATATGAAAGAGACAAGATGTTCACATACAAATGTGAAAAATAAGCACTGTGAATTATTTCTTGAATTTTACCCTGTATCAGAATCACTCAGCGTAGTGAACTCATTTGAATAACTGCATAGAAAATATTTTTTTACAGGAAAATAGAGAAACTGTTAAAAATTCTTTCCATGTACATTCCAGAGAAAAATCTTTGCCTGCTTCCCACTTTGGACAAAGATGATTAATAAATACTAATGTTTACTTTCAAAATCCGACCATTAGTCTATAGGTCAACACAATGTACATAATTTTTATCCCTTTCTTCAGTTTCAGAATTGTGGATTTGTAAATATCTTGAATTTTTCCACATATATAGATCTGATGTCTGCTGCCATACTGCTTTCTGGATTACTCAACAACATCACTTATCTTACTTTCTTATTCACAGCTTACTGCTATTGCATTGCATACTAGAAAAAGACATGGAAGAAGCTGAAGTATTGTGGTAAACCCACAGATTTATAGGAGAACTGATGACTACTAGGAAATGCAGTACAAGTTGACAGAATGATAAATAGGCAAGAGTAGAAATCATTTTTGTTTTTATGAAAAATTAAGGTTTACTTCTTGTTTGCTGCACCGTTTCTTAGCCTCACGGAAGTCAAATACATCTTTTGTTTTTTTTCTTTTTTATCCATTTTGTTTCCTCTTGTCATAGTACAACACTTGAAAGACTGAGTGCTATTCTAAGCTCAGACTGTGCTGTATTCTACTGAACAGTCTTTTGCCATTTGAGTTCTATGTTTAGGCATTTTACTTATGCAGTGACCCTAAGTTTGCTATTAGTTTCTTGGTCTTCTCCCGCTTTGTATAATACAAAGTTTCCACTGCTGGCCTATCAAAGCCTCTTTATGCCTGATTCCATTTGAGGGTAATCAAGCTGCAGAAAAACAGAACACATAATTCATCATGGTTGTGTAACTATTCCCTTCAGAGCTGGGACGATCTGAGGAAATATGCTTTTGACTAAAGAATAAAACAAACAAAATAAAACCAAACCACCTAGTCAGAGTGACCTTAATTACTTTTTTCTTTATTGGTGCCAGATTAATAATTTGCATGGAAAGCAATCTCAGTTCTGTTTTTCTTAAGTTTAATTATAAAAGCTGTAAACATGGGAGGCTGTAAGTGTAGCCCAACATTACAGGTGAGGAAAGAGGCAAAGCAGGTAATTCATTTTTCACAAAGTCTGCATATTATGTTGTGAAGTGATTGCCATGATCTTCTGGTGCCTAACCAAATTTCTTCCTTCAACAAGAAAAAATGTAAGCATCCAGAGATGTGTACCTTCTTCCTGCTAATATAAGTCATTGCTCTCCTAGAACTTAAATGGCAGAGGTTTTTCTGCTGCATTCATTTACAATGCCTAAATCTCAAAAAGCATTTTGCTTTCAAACCAGAATCTGAGTCAGATACCCTCAGAACCGTGTCCCTGAGGATCTAACTGCTGAACAGTTGCTAAAAGTGGAGAAAACAAAGGTGAGTTCATTGCTATTATGAGAAAAAAGGATCCATGTAAGAATATAAAGAATGTACAGAAGTTTAAAATTTTGTCTTCAAATATTTCATCAGGGAATATGATGAAATTTCTATAGGATACTGGACCAGATGTAATAAAATATAGCTTTCTTCCTAGGTCTTTAGGGATTGAACATAATCTTGTCCATAACACAAGTGCAAGACAGATTTATGGAAAGAAAAAAAATAGAGGAATGGAGCACATCTGTCACGAGTCATATGCATATGGTCATAAGTGAGGTTTGCTGTGATCTCATTAGTGTTGCCTGTCTTGAATAGAGAACTTTATTCTCATTTCAGAATGTGGCTGTGTAAGTTTCAAAATTCCTCTTTGTGAGGCCAATTCTTTTCTGATAATGGAGACAAAGAAGACATGAAAACTAAAGTGTATCAGAAGCCCAATATATAGGAAAAGATAAGACCCAGTGTAACAATTACAATTCTCTCTGTTTATCTTATGCTTTAATTTTTGTTCACAACATTTTTAGATAGGATTCCTTATTACTCAACAAAAACAATACTTACAGCATTTATCTTGCCCTGTGCAGACAGAAAGATAAAACACACAGTAATAATTTTTTTTACAAATCTTAAGACATCTACTTATCTCCTCCGTTCTTGCTTGTCTCCCCCGTTTGAAAACAGATGGAGTTCTTAGCCTTCTAATTTCATTGCAGTGGCTTTCTTTAAACCACAGATCTGTACATATCTTAGTTGGAAAATCTAAAGTAATCAATATCGCATGCTTGTGAGGAAAAAAAAAAAGGCTTTGTCTGCAAAATGGAGCTTACATGATCATAGGTTATGTTAAACATATGTTAAGAGAAATTAAGATAAATATGAAAAAAAAAAATCCTGAGATTTTTAGCTCATAAAAATTTAATTCTGAAACTGGAAAGAAAATGGTTTGAAAAGTCTTAAATTAATAACACTCAAGTTGATAAACAGTATAAAAAAGAAATATCATAGGAAATACTATTACAAAAAAAGACCAGCTTTTATTATTTCTAAATTTCTAAGACTAGAGCATTCACTGTTGTGACAACAATGTTGATCTTCACAATGGTAATCTTCATCAATACAAGAGATTATTTCCATTGGGTTTATTGGATTATTTATATGTATATAACCCATTGGATTATTTTCTACTCATGCACACATAGCAAATTGTTTTGTATTTCTTCTCCATTTTGCATTAAACACTGAGAATCCTGAAATTGTTAAAATGTCTCATAAGGAGTTATGAAAGTTGAAATGGCTTTGTCTGGACATTTATATAGTATTCTGGAAGCTTGGTAAACAGTGTTTTTTTTGCCAATATTGTTTTGATAATCTCTTTATATTCATGTTCCCTGTTTGATATCACAGATTCACAGAATCACAAAGTTGTAGGGGTTGGAAAGGACCTCCAGAGATCACTGAGTCCAACTCCCAGCCATAGCAGGCCCACTACAGCATGTTGCACATGTAGGCATCCAGGCAGGTCTTAAATACCGCTGGAGAAAGAAACTCCACAATCTTCCTGGACAGCCCATTCCAGTGCTCCATCACCCTTCTGTCTCCCAGCCCTTTTTCTCTATAGATATTAGGCTCTCTGGATTAGGCATTCTCTATTTACACAATTTATTTCACATATACCTTCTTGAATATGGCTATGGCGTACACGGTTCATGTTCTCATGGGCAGATACGTAGGTTACTTTGAAAGTAGTGCCTCTATGTATTGCCATGGAAACTACAACAAAGACAAAAGAGTTAACTATTACTACAGAACAAATTCTCCACTGCAAAACATTATTTTTCAACATTGTCACGGCCATTAGATTTTTTATTTTCAGTGGTGAAGAACAAGATGCCACATGTTGTGCTTATAGAAATAATTCAAATTGTTCTTGCAAAATACTGCTTTCTTTTAGATCTGATCTGAGTGGGCCCAGCTTGTTCTGGTTCCTTGGGTTGTTCTTATCCAGTTGCAAGTGTATGCATTAACCTTTGTGGAACTTCAAGAAATTCCTGTAAGCTCACTTTTCCACTCTGTCCTGTTCCCTCTGAATGACAGCACATCCTTCTGACTTATCAACAAAGCCCTCTAGTTTTGTATCATCAGTGAATTTGCTGAGGATAAACTCTGGCCTGCCTTCCACATCATTAAAGAAAAGGTTAGGCAGCGCTGAACCTAGTGTCCACTAATGACTGGCTGTCAGGTAGACCTTTTGCTCTTCCAGCATGAGGGTTCAGCCAGTTTCCAGTGTGCTTGAATGCTCACCTATTTATCCCCTGCTTGGTCAGCTGGAAACCAATATAAAGAATATAGGAATAGTAGGTACAGATTTTTGAAGTACTGGATCATCTTTAAGATTCTTTCCTACTCAAAACTATTTTATGAAGAGATCAGAATCAGATACAATGATCACCACGTTAGTACAAATAGGACATGCAAATCAATTTTTGGAAGCCATTTTCTCTGGCTTCCTAAGAGTTCCCAAATCCCAATTCCATACTTCAGTATAACAAATAATTTTTACAGCAAAGTCTCTAACCTTTTATATCTGTATCTTTTTCAGGAATTGCAGTGTATTACCAGTGCAACCAACAGACACAAAGTTAAACTTTGTATTGCATTCACTTACATGATTAACTGTTAAAATAGCGAACAGTGGAGCCTTTAGCATGTGCTTTACATCTACAGACACTTTGTTGAACTTCTGCACAAAAATTAATGTATAATGTATCGTCTAGTGCACTTAAGTCCCCATCTATCATGGGAAAACAAGCATTAATCTGTTTGGATAGAAATGCAAATTCTCTAAATTACCATATATTTGATTGAGGTTGTCAGCAATTAATTACTTTGCAAGAAAAAATGAAACAATTTCCTGGTGTGATCTTAGTTGGCTATTGTGTGGGGTGTGGACAAGTGTTTGTATTTTAAAATTTAGAGGTACAATTATTTTTCTCTCAAGTATTTGCTAGATTGAGATTGATTTATCCATATTCATTTTCTCCTGCTGGAGCACTTCTCTCTGGACAAAGCAATATGACCTTGCCAATTGAGAAGAACATAGTGTTCAGTGTAAAGTCTTTCAGAGCTTGTTGATTCTGAAATTAAATTCCATAGAGCATATGAGAGAGTTGTTCTCACACATATTATGGAGCAAATTTTGAGAGAATCAGAGATACTTTTATTTCAACTATAAATTTTCAAAGACATTTCTGTCATTGTTATTGTAATCTGTACTTTATGTCTTGTTTCTCATTTTCCTCAGAAAACTAAAAAGAAATTACTTATGGGTATATATTAAAATATATATATCTATTCCTCACAGCATGTTAAAAAAGAAAGAAAACTTTGAAAAACATAAGCTGGCAGGTTCCAGTGGGAAGTGGTTTTGATAGGCAGAAAAAACTTGGAACTTTAACATACTGATAAACTTAATCCAAACTTACGATACTAGGTCATGTGATTCAAATTTCTGTCAGTATTTGAAACTGACAGTGCTGATTATATTTTAGAAACTTAAAAAAATTATTTCTGTCATGCTATTCCTTTTCATTGGTAAATTTGTTTAGTGGTAGAATTTTACATACTAAGAAAAATAGGTGAGATGGGTGAGGGTCAAAGGACATAATTTTGTCCTTATGTCTGATGGAAAGGTTTTAGTTAGTTCTGGGGAGTTAGGGGTTAAGATTTCCTGGATTTTGTTCATGTTCCAGCTATATGACAATGTTTCTATTATAGAGCACTGTGGCAACCAACTTTTATCTATTATACTCTCAGACTCTAATCTAAAGAAGTATGATGGATTCCATCAGTTTGTATCAACAAAACTGGTTCCATAACATTTTATAATGTCTGTATACAAATATTTCTTTTTGTCAGGTCAATAGGACAAATTCAAAATTGCATGGCAAAAGTGAATACACTAATGACATCCATTTTCTCTCCGACACTGAAAAATTGGATGGACTATGGATACAAAATAAGCTGCAATAATCAGAGGTATTTGTTCATTTTCTATCCAGAATTTTAAGTTTCTGGTTTTGTTTGCTGATGTAGCATAACAACTCTTGAAATAAATGTGGAAAGAGTCTCAGCAGAATGGATTAAGCACTTGCTTGGTAGGAACCAAATATTTAGAGATTTCTGCAGTCCTGATTGTCTGCAGTGCACTCATTTGCCAATTGTTTTTGTTGCAGATATAAATCAAAATTTATTTAATGCTTGCACTGAACTTTACCTAATGTAATAAAACAATGCTATTGACTTCACTTTGGCTGAGACCTAAGAGAACCTAATCAATCATAGCAAAAGTGATTGTAAATCCATCTTAAATTGGGGTCCACTCTTTATTTATTGGCTAAGAACATCAGCCAATGATTTGTCTGAAGTAGTAATTTCAGTTTTTAAGTGTCTGTGAATAGCAGCAAACAAGAAAAAATTCTTGTGAGGTGAAAACCCCAAATGAATATTGTGTCTATAAAAGGGCATTATTTTTCCACCCCCAAAATGAATCTGGTTAAGTAACAGTTCGGTTTTGTTGGTTTTGTTTTTTTTTTTCCCCCTGACATTTTCCAAAATATCTTCTTGTAATTTTGTGAGGCTAAATCTAGGTTTAGCAAAGCATAATTATCTAATACACAGACTGTTTCATTTTCAGTGCAATTAGTGAATGATAATAAGATGTGCGTAGCTTCTTCCTAATGCAAGAAATATCAGGGTAGACTTCTGAATGTTGTTATGCTTTGTCTGATGCTGGTATTGTGGAATAGGAGTGATGGAATGCAAAAGAAAGGAGGTGACGCACCAGAAAATGACAAGACTTACACTATTTCCTGTGTCTTGACTTTTGGCAAATGTCTAAGACTATTAATAAATATGTGCAGCTCCCATAAGCCCCTTAAATATTCAGCTGCTTAAATTTAAGAACTCAAAATCAATGTAGCCCATCTTTCCTACTGTAAAGTTAAGGAAAAAAAAAACCAAGCAATCTCTTCACAAAAAACAACAGGCAGAACTAAACTGTTCCAAGGTTTGGAATTCCAGCTAGCAGTTCACTGCTATCTACCCAATTGTTCATGAAGAAGCACGAGCATTTAAATGATGAACTTTTGCATAAAGAAAAGATATGAAATCTTAAATACATGCCAAAACTTTTGTTCTTAGTTAACTAGAATGACAAATCTTTATTTCTTTTTTGTGTCTACAGAGAAACTGACAATTCTATGAAATTAAATAAATGAAATTCTCTCTTTATTATTTGTGGTATGGATTTAGTGACAGAGGCTCTTTTTTTTTTTTTTTTTTTTTTTCTCCATGGCATTTCAAATAAACTCCAGAAATTTTGTTTGGGAAAGATAGTATATATTTATATTTTCATTGAAGTGATTGAAATTAATAATTTATCTCTTATTATATAGTAAGCTTCAAAACTGTTTCTGTAATGGAAGTTATGTTTCTAGAAAGGCCTGTCTAAAATTCGTTCCCTATTCTTGAAAAGGAGTGTCTGTAATAATTCTTTTTCTCCAGGCATCTTTAAGATTACCTAGTTCCAACCCCCTCCTACAGTTAGGGACACCTCCCTCTAGATGAGGTTGCTCACTGCCCCATCCAGCCTGGCCTTGAATATTGGATTTCAGTATTTGCACTACCCTTTTTACTCTTTGCCCCGTTAAAGCCATGTGCTTTATGACAAGAAACTCTTCTGATCCATCTTAGACTTACTAGAATTTCTGTAGAAAATTCTAAACAAGAGGAAAATCAGGAAGGTCTCTCCTCTCCTCTCCTCTCCTCTCCTCTCCTCTCCTCTTCACTGTAGCAGTTTCACTGCTACAAGCTGCATAAATCACTGTTTGTGTGCAGCTGATATCTTAGAAAATATTTACTAATAGGCACACAGACAACATCTTCCTTGCAATAGTTTGAATAGAATCTAGAAATTTTGATCTTGGTTATATTTCTGTGATAATTTCTGACCTACATGTGTCTGATGTTGTGTCACACCGATTTGCTAAATGTTTCAGAAGTACTCAATTGACTTTCAGTCATCTACCTGAAAGACTTAATAATAACAAAAAAGCCTTTTCTACCTTTTCTGTTTCTCATTTCCTACTAGTGGTCTGTAAAATGGCATTTTCAGCAGTGCTTTTCTGGTTGCCATGAAAGATGTGTTTGATTTATGATAAATGTTAATTGCCTTCATATAGCTTCCAGGCTGTCCAAATAAGTGCAGTTGGACAATAAATGCCACGCTCATTCAAGCACACTATGTTCAGAATATTATCTATTAAAGCCACTGTGGATTAAATGAAGCAGATAATATGTGATGAAATGTTTATTCTCTTCTTTTGGCTCACAAGACAAGTATGCATTGCTACATTGCTAGATGTCTTGCCTGAAGGAAGAGAGTTCCTTTGCAATTGTATGGCTCTAATGCACTACTTTGTTTCCTTACACTGCCTCTACATTACTTTTTTTGCTGATGGAGCAGGAAGGCCAGCACGGCACTTATTTAGCTGGAGAAGAACTGCATTTTCTCAAGGCAAAATATTATTGTAACCTGAGGTGAATCAAACCGGAAAAGCATTAAATTCAAATGAAAAAGTCACTTTTAAATACTACTGCATTGTCCCTAAAACATGGAGTAGATATTGTCAGAGAATTTTCTGACCCATTGCCATGGAATAATAATCTATTACTACATTTGACTGAATACATTAAATGTCCTTTCAGAACTGTGAAAACTCTTAATATGCTTTCATATCTTTTTTATTTTTTCAAACATTGCGTCTCTAGAGATTTGTCTTCAAGTAAATCCATCACAGCAAAGCATCAGCAGTGACACCTCCCTACTGCACTACATAATGAAAAATTATAGGCTGAGATAATCACAGCTTCCTCACCATGTAATTATCAACCTCCCCAAGGCAAACTCAGAGTCACTGTTTTACTTCATGAATCCCTATAAGGATTTCTTAGAATATTTTAATAATCAACGAGCTGAGGAACTGTCAGAATTTCTATATTTACATCTGTGTCTGTGTATGTTGTTGTGTTGTTGTGTCTGCATCTCTGTGTAATTGCATCCACTTACCCAACCTATCCCTATCCCTCCCAACCCAAGTCATTCTCTGATGCTATGAAATTCTGAGATTTCAGTGGTAGATGCAAAATTGACAAGTGTGTGTATGAGAGAAAGTAACACAGAGAAAGTCATTTATTTATAATGAAGAGATCAAGAGCATTTGCTGCTTTTGGAGGGAGTACTTCAGTTGAAATGTACCTTGATTTCTGCATTGAAGTTTTTCCCCTAGTAGAAGACAAGCAGTGTAAGAATACAAGAAAAACTGTTCAGAGCAGAAGCTGTGAAGCAAGATAAACAGCATGGGAACCAAGGACAGCTCTAGAAGAAGAAAGAACTTCTCATGGCTCTGATTGGATAAGCGCCTGTGTGAGCGGCTGAAGAGTCTTTGTAGAAAGCTCTGTGGACATGTAAAGGTGGATGGAAAGTTGTAGGGGTGGATGAGAAAGCTCAAAAAAGGAAACGTGTGAAGGTATATAAGTGACGTGAGAACTTCTTATAAACGGATCATTCACATCTGAGTCCATGCATCGGATGCTGCAAGGCAGCATTTGCATATATGTAGATACAGGTGTATGCATGCATATGAACATGGTAGATTTTTTTTTTTTTTTTTTTTGTATTTATGTTTTATTTCTTTTCCAATTCTGTTTTACTGACTGAGGGTAACCTTCCACTTTCCATAACAAGGAAAGAAAGAAATAAAATTCCCCAAACATACTGTGGTATGCATCATAAGATTATTACCATAAATATTATTTAAAAATATTAAATAATTAATATAATATAATTAAATATAATTATAAATTATAAAAATAAATTAAATAACATGTAAATTTTATAATATATAAAACATAATATAATTATAAATTATAAAAATATAATTAAATAATATTTAAACATTCTTTCTTTCTTTCTTGTCAAGCGTGTTGACATGATTAATGACATAATGATGTTTTAAATTCAGAAGGGAAGTAACTGCCACGTTAAACCAATTGGTTGGAAATGTTGCTTCTGTGTACTTATATCTGCTTTCACATCTGAGATCACAGATGTGATGCCTTCGCTTACTCTATCCAGCTTTTCTCAATGTTCATTTAACCTTCATAGGCTGATACATTTGTATTAATACTACTAGTTCCTATACTAAGCAAATTATAGTGACTTAATTCTCATCATCCTTGCTTTACTCCTCTTTAAGGGCATGCTCTTTCTGTACGCAAATGTGTTTATGTATTTTTACAAAAATGAAGATCTATTTTTTTTTTTCAGATACTGTTGTACAATAACCTAACTTTTCTGTGGTGTGAACTGAATGCTGTAGTCAGTCTTTTCTTAGAGGTGCAACATATGATGGGAGGGTCATAATGATAGATCTGAGCCTACGCTTCATCCGTTGCAAGTTTTGTTTGAGCACTGTGTTAATATATTTAACTACATTTTTCTGTAAGGCAGAGAAATTGCACACATTCTTTTAGAAGGTCAGACAGAATGCCATTTGATCTTATCTGTCAGAGGAGAGTATTATTATTATTATTACATTTTTAAAATACAGACACGTAACAACTTGTGCGTTCTTTTTACTCTCTCCCACAGTACACAGACTCAATTTGTGGTGCTTTCTTTTCAGGTAAAAACGTTTATTTAATGGTGAGGTTTGGAGATTTATCTAATTTTCACTTTTGCAATAAAAATGTGTTTGGTAAAGGAACATTTTCAGCTAGAGAGAGTATGCAGTGTGGCTCAAAATGCCCTCATAATCCACAATTTCTTTGGCCCTCACAATCCACAATCATTATCAGTGACAAAGGAGAGATCCTGGCAGGCTTACAGTGAAGTGCACTGGCAATTTTTCAGTAAGATTTGCTGTTTAAGATTTTTTACTACTGACAACCTGGTTTTTGAGGTTTTGGTCCATCAGGATTTCTATATGAAGCCAGTAATTTTAGAAAACATACCATTGTTTTTGAGCTTTATATCCTGGTCTGCCCATGCATGGTTATATGGCAAATTTATTTCTCCATAAATCAAATTTTTCTGTACATCTCTAATACACAAATATTTTTAAAACATTCTTGTTATTCGGTGTGACCAAAAGGCCATTCAAAGAATTTCATGTAGTTTTTGCGTGTATTTGTGCGTGCAATGTTTGCATATGCAATTCAAAGATTTGCCTTAATTTCTTCTGATTGTGTTAAAACTTATTTTCTTATGATAAGATTCAATTATGCTGACATACTTGAAGACAACTACATTTGGTATACAAATGTTTCCTGACTGGCTGACTGTAAGTCAAAACATTTTCTTTCATTTCCAACATCATCTCAAAAGGTAAAGCATGTGGTTTTTATTAAGACTTTTGTTTAGATTTGTTGGTTTCTCTTAGCATTCCATTCTGAACTTTGTGAGACCTCAATATTATGTGCTTTGGTGGGTTTTCTTCTTTTTATTGCTGTTGTTTGCTATTTTTGTTTTTGTTTGTTTTCTGATTTTTTTATTTTTTTTTCCATGCAGAAGGTACATTTTTCATTTCTAATGGAAGAGTTATAAGGAAAAAATGCACTCTGGCCTACTAAAATCTTCATCATTATTTCTCTGATACGAACTTGAGTTTTTAACCCAACTCAAGCAGCAGAAGTATTCCTGTGTCCCAGTCACAGGAAAACTAACTCTGACAGTTTCTTTAGGAGCATGAAAATATTTTAACACAATTTTTTTTTAACAGTTGACATGAATTTTTTGCCAAAAAACAAACAAACAAACAAAACCAAAACAAACAAACAAACAAATCTTTTAAGATGAAGGGAATGAAAAGATATTTGGAAAGTTCCTAGCAAATATAGCTGCACTTCTACTTAGAAAAATTATTCTGATTACTTTTGTGCAATTTGGTTTAAGAAACTGCCTGGCCATGACAAACATGAATATGAAATCCTCTACAAGTAGGAGGAATAACAGCATTCACAGGTCCTGTTTCTCATGGGAACTTTAACTTGGATCTCATATTTACCAGCAATAAGGGGCTTGTTGGGAATGTGAAGGTAAAAGGCACTGTGTTTTTTAAGTATGTCAAACTGTTGACTTGCTCATCTAATAATCAGTTATTACTCTAAAGGCCTTTTTAACTTCCAATAGTTGCTACTTAGCATTTATTTTAGTATTTATATATATTTTTTACTAATGTATTCTATATTCTGTAGTACAGATTTAATTCTGTACTACAGAGAAACCCATCCTCCGTGTAATTCAGCTATTTCTGTATCTGCATTTGAGTATCACTCTGATTTTTCTGTATTGAAGAAATGTTCCATTTCGTTAAAAAAATTAGTCAGCATTTACCATTTTTATCAAAAGGATCCTAACAAAGTTAAGCAAGGTTGGTTCTAAAGCAAATCCTGAGAAACTCCACAACAGACTTTGTTCCACTTCCTTCACTTCTCAGTATCAATTTTATGATCTCTCCTTTTGTTCAGATTCCTTGCTACTCTGAAATTACCTACCTAATGTCTATTTTCTTCAGTATGTTTCAAATATGTTTCACTGAAGGTACTGAAAATGTAGTTTTGGCTGCACTTCTTAGACATACGAAAGTGCTTTCTATCTAGGACATGAAGAAATTGAGTGTAAGAGGGCTTGTGATGACACAGTCATAATTGGTATACCCTGAACATTTGTTGGAAGAAATAGGTACATTAAGTGAGTGTCTGAAAAGGCTGTTCCAACCCCACCTGAAAAGTTATTAGATTGAGAATTTATTTCTCAGTGGAGAGATGATTTTCTCCTGCAGAGATCTGGTGGAAACAGGAAAGAAGGGAAAAACAGGCATTGCTAATTGAGCAAGAGATAATTTTAAGAGTTTTACAAGCAGAACAAGTGGAAATGTAAATGTTGGTAATTGGGAGTTAATTATTCCCAGTAGCACTTTATGTTCTCTTTGAATTGTACGCATGAAAGGAAAGACTGGAATCAACAGTTTTGGTTACTTCATTTTTATCACTAAGTAAAGGTACAAATAAAAATACTCAAAATAGAATGCAAAATATTGTTTAATGGCTCTGTTTCTGATGGAATATAATCTAACTTTTGATTATAGTAGGACAAATGTTGATGATTTTTGGCATTGGGTGTAACTTCTTGCTCTTCACTGCCTTTGTGTACAGGAAAAACAAGAGTCTCTCCAATCTTCTGAAATGTATACTTTTTTAGAAAGTATTTCCTACATCTAAGGAAGGGCTATTCTGAAAGTAATGCCTACTATTTTATTATGTTGACCCACAGTGTCAGAGGTGGATGTTGGTGATATGGCAGTAGTGGTTGAACCTTCCATTAAATTTTGTTGCTGTGCAACAGACGGCAGCAGAGGGGCAGTCATGACATGGAAGTACATATGAAGCAAAGCTGTGGAATAGAATTCTGACCAGTGGAAAAAATGGCATCCATTGTAATTCACTGACACAAGTTGAATGTTTATGGAGACCAAACTGTGGGTGTCAGCACAGTGGGGTGGTGGGTAGTGCATTTCAGCAGAAAAGACAACAGTGTGAAAGACAAGCCATGTTCCAGGCAGCCATGCACAGCAGTCACAGCACAAAATGAAGTGTTTTCACCAGACATCTATGGATCCATCACTAGATTACAAGCTCAGAACTTGAAGAAAAACAAATATTGGCTTCAGCAAGTTGGAAAAGATGGCGGCAACACTGGAATATCATAAAGTTCGTACTGGATTGGTCCCATGAGTACTCACAGAAGAAGAGAAAGAACACCATATGCAGATCTGTCAGGACTTATAGAACCAATATGAGGATGAAGATGACAGTTTCCTGGATTGCATCATTACCAGTGATGCAGTGTGATGACATGACCACGGAGTCAAATCAACAGTGCATGGATTGGTGACATTTGAATTCCACTATCAAAGAAAAATTTCAGGATGTAACGCCCAGCAGGTAAAATAATATACAAGGCTTTTTTGGGGTAGTAAAATGATTATCCTTCTGGATTTTCTTGAACCTGGTCAAATCATCAACTCTGACCGCTAGATCTTTACTTCATTTTTACCACTAAGCTATAAATACAAATATTAAGGCTATGACTTAGAAAAATAAACTAGTCTGACCAGTCTGAAGACCATGGAGCCCATTGCGAGTCTTGGCTAGACCGTCCTACCACAATCACTGTATTGCTCAGATTTGGTGCCTTTTGACTTCCATCTGTTTGGACCAGTGACACACTGTGACTCCATGGGCCACATTTTCCAGCAAAGCTACCATCATAGCAGTTGTGAAGAAGTGGGTCACCTTTGCTGATTTTTGCAAGGGCAGCATCCAATCTCTTCTTCATTGCTAGTGAAAATGTATAGCTAATGCCAGTGACTATGTTGAAAAACAGTGTTTTGTAGATGAGAATTTCCTCTACCAAATAGTGTTATTGTGCTTTTTGTACCCATTGTGATTTCCATGGAAATAAATAATATAACATAATAATAATAATAATATATGAATAATAAATAAAAGACCTACATAGCATTTGGTTTTGTGGCTGTTGACTCAGTTCATGACATGTATATATTGATTTATTTTCTCTCGGAAACTGTGACAGAAGTCCCAGAAGTGTCAGAGGGATTTGCTTAGGAGCTAAACATTAAGCTGTAACGAAATTTACTCTATTACTTGGAAGCCTGCCAAAAAAAAAAAACAGAAAAAAAACCCAAGAAACTTTCTTCATTAATAATTTCCTTGCTAGCTTGTATAATAGCACCTACAGTCAATTGATGTTCTCTTTTTGCCTCGATACAAAGGAAGAAAATGGGCACAGCTCATCTCAGCAGTGTAGGAGCATGAACTGAATAGTATTGAGGTAGAACTGCTGTGTTACTTTAGAGGCCAAAACATTTCCATTGAACCAGTAGTAATTATCCAAAAGGAAAAATCAGACAAAAAAGTTAGGAAATTACATTTTTAAGAGCAATTTACATCGAAGGACTGTCTAAACTGACATATATTCTATACCAAAAGTTAGTAGATGCATGGATAAGTTTTAGTACAGGCATTCATCCTATCTACATTAGATTTCTCTGGTAGTATCAATTTCATTTTGTGAGATTCTGATGTTATCACAAGTATTTTTATTGCATATTCTTTAAGAAAGAAAGCACATAAAAGAGACAAGAATCTACTCCAGAGCAGTCACCTATGAAATGGCTGTATCTGCCCTGACAGATTGGAAACAAATTAGTCTTCCTCTTTCTTTTACAATTGTTTTACTTATTATTATTATTATTATTATTATTATTATTATTATTATTTTTCTACCATGTTCATTGAAATAATTACATTAAATGAGAGAGAGAATTAATTCAGGATAGAAAGTGGAGGTCTTCCACAACCTCACTGAGCAACCTGCTCCAGTGTCTCAACACCCTCACAGTACAGAATTTCTTTCTAATAATAAGTCTAAATTTACTCTCTTTCAGTTTAAAGCCCTACCATGCTACTACATGCTCTCACAAAAAGCCTCAGCTCTCTCTGCCTTCCCGGCAGGAGACGTACTCCAGCCCTCTGATCATCTTTGTGAACCTCCTCTGGACCTGCTCCAACAACTCAATATCATTCTTGCATTTGGGACCCCAGAACTGGATGCAAAAGACAAAAGGTAGGATTGTCTGTATTTGATGTCTTGATTGAAGAGCTGAATATGTAAAATTTGTCAGAGGCAGCTATGTGGTGCCTAAGGCTTTGTGACATATTTGCATTTTGCAGTTCATTTCTAAGATTCTTGTTTCCTAGTCCCTTGATATTTTCACTGACCCTTTTCTCTAGGAGAATTTAGCAAGTGAAGTTTTATTTTGCGTGCGTAAGTAAATATTTTTCCATTCTGTTGATTTGAGATGAAAAGCACTTTATCAAGGCAAGGGATATTTTAAACCTGACATTACAATCAGGAAGAAAGAAACAATGGGAGGCTGATGAATTCTGTTTCAAAGGTGGTGGTAATCAGAGAAATCAAGGTGGGAAGTGATATCATTTTCCCAAAGTAATAGAGATCCTTCTTAGAGGACTGGAGTCACACGATAACAATTTGCTATTATGCTTTGAAAAAAGTGGTTGAACTGTTCTTTCAGCCTGACTGACAAGCAGATGCTTCACATTTTACAAGGGCAAGTCTTAACACAGAAATTGAATAATTGTCTGTTTTTTCATTCTATACTGCTGAAGAGCAGAGTAGGGATGTGAAATGAAGAAAGGAAATGAAGACAACATAGCAACAGAAATTAAAGGAGAAAAAAGATCTGAGAATTTATACATTTAGCTAAGTATCAAGACACTGAAAATTTAGCACATTAATTTTAGGACACCACCAGAGAGTAAAATACACGTTGAAAACATAGAAGAATCTGGAAAATAATTTTTCTGTCATTGTATGAACATACACACATAAACACATAAACAAAAATCTACCACAACATTTTAAAACTTTATCTATATTCTTAATCAGTTTATTATTTTTCAAAATAAAAGTCCTATGACAACAAATGCATCTAGTAGTTTCAGTTTTTTAAAATGACTTACTAATTTTGTGAGTTCAGAATTTATTGGAATACTTCAGTCTTCTTTTTTTGAAACTTTTTTCTGCCTTTTTGTTGTACCAAAGGAACCATTTAAAACTAAACAGGTTCAGAAAATCCATATCTCACCAAACAAAAGGCTTCAAGACACACGCTGAAGACAACAGTAAGATCTTCAGCTAAATGTTTCTGAATCTGTCCATTTCAATGAATTCATATAGAGCAGTAAACAGACTGAAAATGTAAGAAATGGATAGTGTTTGCAGTCTATCTTTGCTAGCATTATTTATGTGGAAAATGACTCACAAAAAATGAAAATGTCAAAAATGACAAGAAGTAAACAGAGGTTTTCCCTCTGCACAGCTTTTAAGAAATCCTGAAATACAAAATCATATGCATTTCAGGCATCCACATGAATTTAGCTTTCCATTCCACGTTCAAGCCATCTATTTTAAATGTTTTTGTCTATTATTGTGACTTACATATACTGAAATATAAACGTGTGTATCTGATATGCGTATGTGTGTATGTGTATATGTATGTACACACAATCCAAAGTAAATTTTTATTGAAACGTTTATTTTATGCCATGATAAGAGATAACTTTCCATTTTCCAGTGGAAAGGGCATGGTACTTTAAAGGCTGAGATCACATTTAAAATGAGAAAAATGCTGCATTTCTACCACTTAGATATTTTATTCTCATTAATGTCAACCTTTTCTCTGAGTCCGAGATTTCCAGCCATGGCAAAAGGGAATAATTCATTTCTATTTAGAAAATTCCCAACTACAATGTATCGAACTCTAAAACCAATTTAAAAGCAAGTATGAGAGTAAGAGATGACAATTAACTATAATAATGGCACATCATAACTCTTTCTGTCTTAAGTCTAAATGTCATCATTTACAGAAAGTGAGGAAATATTTGGTTTTACAGTATTATACACTTTCAGCATGTATAGAAATTGTTCAGTCTTTTTGGATAAGCCTAAGAAACTAAAATGATGGAAGAATTCTGGTATCTTCAACCAATGTTAAAGATATATCTTCACTTAAAAAGCTAAATAATAATCTTTTACATATACTCCTGAAGTAAGAAGGTTAAGTGACAACAAATAAACTCATTTTGTCAATGAAGATGGCTGCTAGGTGGCAAAATCTGCTTTCTATTTAACAGGCAAAATAGTTTTATGAATAGAAAATCATAAAAAAAAATCTATCAAAATAGAAAATACTGGAACAGGATGCGCAGAGAGATTGTTGGGTCTCTTCTCAGGAGATATTCATGACCTTCCTGGACGCGTTCCTGTGTGACTTGATCCAGGTGTTCCTGCTTCAGCAGGGACATTGGACTAGATGATCTTTCAAGGTCTCATCTATTCCTGATATTCTGTGATTCTCTGATTCTGATTCTGAGATCCCAGAACAACCATGTGGGGACAATAGGAAGAGAATAATTTCAGAAAGTGATGGATTGTCCTATTTCCCTCCATTCCCAAAGGTGAAGCTCCTGGCTACCATTCAATGGATGTTGCTAAACATCCTCTGGGGCACAGAAAAATGCTAATAAGTTACTAATAAGTTTGAGGAGAAAGTAACCCTTTAAAGTACGTTTCACTTAAACTAAGAGTTGCTGAAGCTACAGGAAGCTGACTTGGGTTTGAATCCAGGTTTGGATTGTAACCCTTTGCTCTGGATGCAGGCTGACTCAAGTTTACATACTCAAATTTATGTACTCCAAGGAGAAATGAGTTAATTCTGCTATTTAACTAATTTTTGTTGCCTTATCTTCCCATTACCCCAGGGAAAAGAAAAAAAAGAAAGAAAAGATTTGAATGGGTTTTGTCACTTTTAACAGAAAGTACAAGCTTTGGTCACTGATACACGTTGAGAATGACAATGCTGATGATTGATAATAGTCACAGATTAGACAAAGAGTCATTTGGATTGGAAGGGTTCTAAAGCTTATTTAAGTCCAGCCCCCTATCAGGGGCAGGCACACCTTCCACTAAATCAGATCGCTAAAATTCCCAGCCATTATGAGCTTCACCACCAGGGAAGGTACATCCACATCTTGTATACACATAGATATAGTGTACACATAGATATTGTATACACATAGATAGCCTGTTCTAGTGCCTTACAATCCTCATAGTAATGAATTTCTTTCTTATGTCTAATCTTAATCTCCCTCGTTTTTGTTGAAAGTCATCCCTCCTTGTTCTGTCACTACACTCCCTAATAAAAAGCTATCCCCTTTCTCTCCTGTAGCCCAATACCAGAAAGTTGCAGTGATGTCTCGCTGGAGCTTTTTCTTCCTTAACAGTTCCAACTCTCTTAGCCTCTCTTCAAAGGAGAGGTGCTCAGCCCTATGATCACCTTTGTGGCCCTCCTCTGGACTCACTCCAACAGCTCCATGCCCTTTTTATGTTACAGGCCCCAGAACTGAGTGCAGTATTCTAATTAGGATATTCTAATTAGGAACTCACAAGCACTCAACTGTAATCAACTGCAACCCTCTGCTATCATTGCTAACTTGATTCCACTATTCTTGTCAGAATCCCTTAGTTCTTCTTTATTTAGAAATACTTTAAATTCTAATCAATTCGTGAACAAACTTGGACCAATATAGCCCTCAGCCTCCTTCTCCCATGTGTGTATACATACCTGTATGAATGGCATCTTCATCCCTCCTCACATCTTCTCAGATGAAGCTAAAGTACACAACAGATGGAGAAGCCTGAAGCATGGCTTGTTACTAATTTTGCTCACTACAAGAACATAGTTTACAGTATTACTGAGATTGAGTATGGACAGATGTCATATTTTAAGCTTCCTTTCCTTACGTGTATGTAGAAATTTACAGGAGCCCTGCCCATTTTCATGATCAGACTGTTTGTGTCAATTTTTTTTTCTTTCTTTTTTTATCTGCTATGAGAGTTTAGAAAGGAAGACTTTTTGGAGGAGTCTCAAATACCAGTACATTTTCTGGCACAAATAGTGATCCGCTTCATGGATAAAATAGTTGCTGTGGTATCTGTTTGACTGAGGTGTCCATAGTCTGGTTCTGTTCTAGCTGAGTAGACGAATGGAGACTTTTTCCCCAATGAATAGCAGTCTGGCTTCATCCATTCACATGGGAGTGGGTAGGTTCTCTGGATGACTGCAGATATGGCAGTCTGAAAAAGAGAAACACAGAGACCACAGTTGAGTAGATAAAGTGCTCATATCTTATTTTTAGAAGTATAACCAATGTTCCAGTGGCAGCTTTTCCAGAGGAAATGTTTTTTATTCAGTAATAGAATATTATTGAGCGTATGATTGTATTGTAATGGGTGTATATATCACAGAAATTCTGCTAGATTTATTTAAAATGTAGTTGTTAATAGTGTTTCATATATAGTACTGTTCATTCACAGATTTCGGAGCATTATACTAAACAAGTTATTGTCACAGGAAATGTTGCAAATTTTCTCAAGGGCATGACAGAGATTATTGGCAGAGTGAATGCCTGGAGCAATCTCCTCTCTAGTGCCCCATTTAGCTGCTTATGCTATTAAACTTAAAGGAGTTCACCTTGACTGCATATGTCAAAAGGCATTTGCAGGTTCATTAACTTAGCCTGAAATAAATCTTGAATCAGAACTTTCATTTTATTAATCTGCTTAGCTCTTTTCACTGGAAGAACTGTGTTTTACAAGAGATAAAATGTCATACATTTTTTACTTGTTGCTTACTCTTGTTAAAATATTGTACCCTAATAAAATTTTTGCCATCTGTCTTGCAATTTCATTTAAAATGAATTTTCGAAAATAATACTGGAATAAGAATTTTAAATGGTTAGCAAATTGATGCATCATTTAACAGACTTGATCCTCAGCTAATGATAAATCATGGAAGTTATGCCCAAAGTCAAGACTGAGAATGCAACTCTGTACTCCCTAGAAATACAACAGATAGAGCAATCCAGTGCCTGTAAAAAAAGTACGTCAGAATCCTCAGATGTTTGAGGATGCAGCTAGATGTGAGAGAGTTGTGTAGAAAAACAACACTTACATATTTGATATCCCAGTGTAAAGTGAAAATGAGACCTTTCACTCTCATTAAAAAATGATTCTCATGCTTGATTAGGTTATTTAGTAGTTCAAGAACCAATAGATGCAGCAACATTTCCAGCACGTAGGCAGTACACATGCTAATACAATTCATGTCAACATAGATGCTTTTGCTTTCCCACTTTGAATGCTGCTAGGATCACAGTCATTATTTAAGATAGAATTACTGTCAGGAGCATCCTAATACACGTCATATATATCCAGAAGATGTACCTGGATTATCATGGCTAATAATCTTATGTAATGTTAGATCTGGGACAGAGGAGAGTTATCAAAATTGTTTCATGAGTTGAAACATGACAAAGTCTGTCATATTAAGTGAGCACTTTAGTATTGTCCTATATTATACAAACTCATTTGTATACTTAATAAATAAAACATCTCAGTTGAAACTAGAAACAGAAGTTAGTGTGCAAAAAAAAATATAAATTATCTTATTTCAAAATAATACAAGTGTTTATTTGCTATTGTTTAGAAATATGTTCTCAGTATATCCAGTTATGTGAGATATCCTAGATTGCTTTACTCATTCATAAGAAAAAAATTCAATTATTATTCTGCTGCTGTTGTTTCCATTTGCTCATTTCTTTTCATTCACATGTATTAATGTCTCACAAAAGCAAAGCCTAGGTGACTTAAAATGCAAAGGCAGTAGAGCAGAAATGTACAGATGTACTATTTTGCATACTTGATGGTACAGTATAAATTGAGAAGCCTTTCTAAATAAATAACAAAACACTGTTATTATCTCCTACTTTGAAGGAACTGACTTTTTCTCTGGAAGAAACAAAAAAAGCAGAAAGCAAGAAGCTCCCATAGTTTTAATATTTACTGGTCCTGGTGTGTCTGGACATATTTCAGTGAATGAACTGGACCTTCTCTCAAGACTGGGCAACAGAAAAATGTGTATAATCTTCAGAATGAGATTGTTGTTATTGCCTCAGGACCAATCACATTACATGGCTAGGAATTCTTGCCACTGTCAAATGTAACATTCTTCGTACTGATCTTTTAAGCTTAAATTGAGTGATATGAAGAGTCTTAAAACACAGAGCAGTCCTGTCCAACACTGTATTCACTAAAGATGATGGAAGTGCATCATGTGAATTGAATTCTGTCAGGAAGGCATAATATTTTAAACAACAACAAAAAAATTTAATGAGGTTGAACACATTAGGGTGTGTTCACTCTCAGTATCCTCCAGCAATTGTAGGTAAGTATTGTGCAAACCAGTACAGTTTCTCCATCTTTCACCCCACTGATTTTATTTTTATTTAGTTTTATTGGCTTAAGATTTTTGTTTTTCTTTTGTTGGCTGTGCCATCACTTTGAAATTATCTGAAGCAGTTTTTGTCATAATCAGCAACCAATGCCAACTCTGAGATCTCAAGAACCAGAATCGTGGAATAGTTACAATGCTTTGTGTTGGAATGGATTGTTAAGATTATCCAGTTCCAACCCTCCTGCTATAGGCAGGGACACATCCCACTAGACCTGGTTGCTCACAGCCCCATCCAGTCTGGTGTTGAAAGAAAGGGGCTTTCTACATCTCTGTTACTCGTTCGTAAGGTGATACTGTGTAGTCAAACTTCATTACTATTTAGTCAACTCTATTTTTGTCCATTAGAGTTCATGATGGTTGTCCCAGTCTGTCTGAGACAGAGTTAATTTTCCCAACAGAAGCCATAAAGGTCAGTAGGCTTGGGGTGGGCAGGAGTTAGGGAGGGAACGCAGCTAGGATAGCTGACCAAAGAGACACTTCTGAGTGTATGACATCATGCTGACAATAAAAGGGATCTCTTGAAATCCACAATGAATATTGAAGACCTGCTTTCCAATAAATAGGTAAAAATCATTTGCTGATGGGAAGAGGATAGTAATTTTTCCTCCTTTTCTTCCATGTGGCCTTTTTTTTTTTTTTTTACTACTGATCCTTTTCCAAACCCACAAGACTTCTTTCATTGCATTTTCTCATGCTGAGAAAACAGCTGGTTGTACTTAGCTGTACATTAGTTATTAAAACACCTAACATGGTTCTCCTCTTATTATCTTCTACTCCTGATATTATGTCTATAAAATAGGTTGGTTTATGCATATATCACACTATGAACAAAGGTGTAGTGTACTGCATGTACCAAAGACTGAAAGGCATCATAAGTATGAACACAATTCTGACTTTCTCCGTGCATGGAATGATTCTTAAACATTGAAGAAGTCTTTATGCCACGTACAGCGAAAATTCAGCAATCAGCCAACTCAGCTTTTATACAGCTTGGACCTCTCTTTGGACCTGTCTTTCATCTAGCATTATCTAGAATTCTCAGAGAAATTGAGAAATTTTCAAGAAAAACTGTTCCACTGAAAAAAAATAATCACTTGACAGAGTAGGAAAAGATTGCCTATAAATCTCAGTCTTACTGAGATACTGTTCTTCTGTGTAATCAGGGAGAAAAAGTAGGAAACTTCTATCACTGCAAGGACCTAAGGAATGAAACATGAGATGTATTCATCATCCTCTTGTATTTTGGAAAGGTTGTCCAACAAAGGGTACATTGCCATATTAAGTGTGGACAAAAATTTTTCTGTTTGTGACAAATAATTTCAAAAGTGAATTATTGCCCATACCTACTTGGATAACAGGATGTGCTACATGTTGTTTCTTGCATGTAGTCATATATCTATGTTACATGTTGATCACTACAATTAAGAAACTGAGATTTAAGTGGATTCCTTAATTCTTTTGGAACAATTTACTGATTTATTCCTTATGCTTCTTACAGAGTCAGTGTTCCCAGAATTTTCACTTAGAAGAACATCCTCTCAAATTCCCATCAAATCTAGAAAAAAAGCTCTTCTAATCAGTCCAGCTAGGTAGCTGTTGAGAACATTCTTTCCCCATCTTTCCCATCCCAGTCAGTTCTGTCCAACATTAGTCTTGCTGTTCAGTCTATCAAAGGCGCATCCACGACTGCAGAAGCCAAAACCCTAAGAATGGTGCCTGGTCCACTCCCCTCCTTGTTCCTTGCTCCCAGTTCACATTGGGGGGTCAGAGAAGAACACTACCTGCATTTCTGATCCTTTTAAAAACATTCCAAGGGATACAAATTTTCTTTTTGCAGGATCACAGAATTGTAGGTGTTGGAAAGGGCATGTGGATGTCACCTGCTGAAGCAGGTTTCCTAAAGTAAAGGCACAGGAAAGCATTCGGGTGAGTTTTGAGTATTTCCGGAGGAGATTCCACAGCCTCTCTGTGTAACTTGTTCCAGTGCTCCATCACCCTCAAAGTAAAGAAGTTTTTCCGTATGTTCACATAGAAATTCCTGTGTGCCAGTTTATGCCCATTGCCTCTTATTTCTGTCAATGGGCATCACTGAAAAGAGCCTAGCCTCATCCATGTTAGATATTATCTAAAGTAATATCCACTGCCACCCTTTAGATATTAATAAGCATTGGACCCTTATTGATAAGCTATTTTGTAGTCTCCATGCTGCAGCCCTGTGTGATCCAACCTGAAGTAATAGGAGTCACTAGTAATAGTCTTCTGGTTTTATCAGGCATAGCAGCCTCTGCTTGATGTCACAAATGTGGACCCCTGGCAGGCAGCAGCATGTTTTTCTCACAGTCTT
Source organism: Centrocercus urophasianus (assembly GCF_019232065.1). Classification (NCBI taxonomy): domain Eukaryota; kingdom Metazoa; phylum Chordata; class Aves; order Galliformes; family Phasianidae; genus Centrocercus; species Centrocercus urophasianus. The sequence continues at coordinate 2,878,076 of NW_024884878.1, forward strand.
GGAACTTCTTTATGCAGAAGGTGAATGTTAGAATTGGAACTTTGATAGATACCGTGGGAGTTGGTTTAAGTACTGTCAGTAAAATTTCCTTCAAACTATCAAATTTAGGTGGTGTTTTTGACAGGGCTGGGAGTCACACTGCTCAGTTTCTGGGAGTCTTCCTGTCACTTCATATCAACCAACTGTATGTCAGCTCCACTTAAACAAAAAGACAAATGTTCTCTAGTGTCCCGTTTTCAGCTTGGACAAATTTGACTTCCTTAATTGTATCTGGTATGATGCTGTGTTTTACCTTTAGGGCAAAAACAATGTAGATAACACACTCATGTTTTAGTTGTTGCTGAGCAGTGGTGTATAGAGCCAATGATGTTTCAGTTTTTTCACTTCTTCTACTGTATTGTCAGTGAGGGATATGGGGAGTCACAAGGAGCTGGGAGAGTACAGAACCAAAACAGCAGACCTGAACTGGCCAAAGGGATATTCCATGCCATGTGATATCATGTGGAAAACTACAAAAATGAGAGGAGTGAGCAAATGGTTGTGTGGTGTTCAGCTTCTTTTTGAGTAAAGCCACAATATCCAGGTGCCTATTAACAGCTGCAGAGCTAATCTTTGAAATCGACTGCAGATGCTTCGCCACAAAGTAGAACTCAAGGATGTTAACTCAGCCTTATGCATTACTAATAATTATACTGTTATAGTCTGCCTTGTGGAATAGTTGTGATTTGCAGATAGCATTCAGCAAGAAGTATTGTTACATCAGTGAAAATCACTAGAAATAACCAAAGATACTTCTTGAAAGTAGAAAAAGGTCCCCAAAACCATAGTTTTAATTGCCTCTTAGCCATTTCTGTTTATAATGATTGCTCACACTTTGCACCAGTTTTTTTTATCTTTATGCTGGCTGCTATTATTACTGTTATTACTACTCCTACTCCTGTTCCTGATCCTGTTGCTGTTATAGATATGTTTAAATTGTTCAGTGACAAACTCTGGTATTAGGTTGAGAAACTGAAAGCAGTATTTTATCACTTTGCTCAAACTCATCTTTAAATGAGTCTTGTGGCTTTAAGACTACAAGGCTGAAAGCTGCAAAGTCATCATATTTCTTTGTGTTTTCCCACATTATATATTCCTTGCCATATTTCATCACTTTTATGAGCTTTGTGCTCTGTTGAGAAGATATCATCGGCAAATCTTAGGTCGAGATGCTTGAAGCACATTTATGTCCTTGACAAATGGAAAGACTCAAATTGGGGAAAAACCATGCTTAGGAGAAACTATAGCATTGCTACTGGACTCCTGGCATGTGAGGTTCTTCCTCTGTTACAAGAAGAACCACAAGACAAGTGTTACAGAGACTGCACACACTAACTGAAAATGTATGTTGAAATCAATTTAAACAAAGCAGTATTCCTAACCAGAAATTTATGTCTCTGCTGCCAAAGAAGAAAAAAATGGTAGTTCCTTAATGATATATCATAAAAAGTTTTGGTTAATATGTGGGAAAGAGTTACATTCAATTATTTTAAATTGTTCTTTCTGCAGCAGTAGATAAGTGGATGAGGGAATTAATTATAATGTAGAAATACTATCCCAAATCTTTCCTGTCATTATTGCCTTACAGTGGTCTTTGGCGAAATTTTCTCAGCTTTTGTTGGTGTGACTCAGGCGAATTTCTCCAGCTCTGTGATAGCACCTTCCCATGTTCATTTTGCCAGTATGCAGAAAACACAACATATTTCTTCATATTTGTAAGTTAAAGTTAAGGCCTTATTGAAAATTACCTTTGAAATGACATCAGGCAAGGCTTTTTGAATTCCTAATAACCTAGGAGGAGATAATGTTCTCTGGTTTATTCATTCAGAGACTTGATGTAAAATTATAATTGGGAATTTGCAAAGACTAAATTGTTCTACTCATGTATGATTGCATTCATTAGTTTCAGAATTAGTGAAGGAAATAGCTGATAGTAATAGCCAAAAATTTCTCTCTGCCAGAATTTTCTATTATTAAATTACTGGTATTAATGAATTTAATCTCTAGTTCAATATAAAATCAAACTAAACAATAATCATGAAAGAAGACTCTAAGCACTCTCTTTTAGTAGATGTCTTCAATGTGAGGACATCATTCTTCACTGAATATAAATTAGTTGATATTTGAAACATAATCCATAGTACTTCCAAAACAATCACGAAACTTAGAGAGATGAAGACTGACTCAATGTATGTGACAATTAGAGATCATCTCATGGTACACCTGTATCAACTTTTTCTTTAATCCTGTACCATCTTATGATTTCAAGTCATAAGTAGTGTTGATTTTCTTAAGCATCTGCTATTAAACATATGGTCTGTGAAGGTGACCATATGAAAGTAAATAGTTTCTAGATTAAGTTAAGGATGGACTGAATGTGTTATCACTAGTGGAGAACCTCTTACACAGAGTATATCTGTACAAGAGCATAGGTGGGCATTGCACGGGTTTTCTTTCGGATAGCAAAGACATGTTCACTGTCAGTAAGGTCTTTGGCACTTACTAAAGCAACTCAGTGGTCATCTCCACATGCAGAAATCTACAGCAGGTTTTTAGTCAACAAAACATCAGTCAACAAAACAACGAGAAATGAGAACACATAAGAGAAGTGACTGTAATGCAGTCTTTTCAATATGCATATTTTCCATAAACAAAGTAAAGAGTGTATCCTTATGGCTCAAGTAGAAGTCTGCTTTTTGCAAAAGTGAGCTGGTCTGAGGAAATCAATGATGCCGATAGCTTATATTTTTGTTCCATCCTAATTTATGGATATGAAGGCACATAGGCCTGCAGACTGAAGTAGCTTGCACATGCTGGTTTAAACACTTTTCATTGAAACAGTCAGCCAAGTTGAAACACTGAGTTTGTGTCCCTTCCAGATTTGCTGAGATGCAATCATTTCATCCAAACTGGATATCTCATTAACTAAAAGTGTTTTGAAATATAAAAAACTTAAGCAATTTGGTTTGACTCACTGCTAAGAGCACTCAGTGGTGCGTTAATAACAACATAAGTATGACTATGAATGTGAACATAAATACGTGTATAGTTCCCTTAGATTAAGAAGTTGGGGTTTATTGATTTAGATACAAACTGGAATATCACTTTTTTTTTTTTTTTTGTTATAGTTTTATTTTGCATTCTGTATTGGTTTCAATCTTGCATGGAATTTGGTGCCTGCTGCTATGTAGATGACTTCAGTTACAAAGTGGCAACCTCAAAAAAGCTGAGTTTTTACTCCCATTTCAATACTGCCATTTCAATAAATGTATTTTCTTAAATAAAAATCCATGATCAGTAGGCATCATCTTCATTTACATTTATTTAAGAATTACCTCTTTTTTGCCACTCGATAATGCTGTGTCTCCTCTCAGATACCCGGAATGATAAATGATTGTAAATACATTTGGTACTTCAGAAGAAATAAAAAATTTTATGTTATCTGTTCAGCAGGAGATAATTATAACACACTCTCTTTCAGTTATTCTTCTGATTGTTTCAGTACAAAGTGCATTTTCTTCTCAAAAGAAGCAAACATGTTCATATTGTCACTTTTATTCAGGTATTGCTGCAATACAATATATGTAAGAAATTGAAATGCAGGTAACCAGACAGTGACAGCTCAAAAATTTTTTCTCATTCTCTCGATTCCTAAAATACTTATTTAAAAAATAATCATTCTTCTTCAAAAAAGTATAAAAGTGTTTTTTTTTTCCTATTGCTCCTTTTTATGCATTTGTCCCAAAGGTCTATTCACAATAGAATAAAAGCACTAAAATATGTAAATTGAAAGTTCAGATTCTTACAACAGCCCAGGCACCGCTGCACAATTGCACTCCACAAAATACACAGGGTTGATCAGTATCACACTCCTGGTCACTTTAATCTTTTGTGCTAGGAATGCACAGACTGCTTAACCTCACCTGTTCTTTGTACATGTTTTTGTCAATGTGTTGCCCAAATGCTTTGTATGAGGGGTTCCATTTGGTAAAATTGAAATCTGCAATTTTCTCCCTTGCTTACTTAGAAAATCAGGCAAAACATGTGTAAATAAGTCTGGGAAACTGTTGCCTTCTCCTACAAAAGATGTCTCATATTGCCAACAGTGGAGTATTAATTGCACTAAGAGCAGAGAACCTCTTCACAGTTCTGAGGTGAGGACATTTTGTACAGCTGCTGATTGCTCTTGCACAGCAAAGGCTGCTGGATGCTTCCTCAGACTGGCAGCACCAAGGTTCAGCAAGGTAGTCTGTTACAGCCAGATATCTTCTCTTTCTGTTGTTGAGCAAGTAGTGTCGTATACTTCTAGCCCATGTATAGCACATCTGCAGTCACTCTCTATACGACAGTTTTCAAATATACCCTCACTTCTGTAATGCAAGCTCCTCTTCGAATATGCTATTTTTGGATCATGTCTTTTCCTCTTTACAGACAAGCATTACACGATGCAGTGCAGGCTGATGTGGAATGAGTCTATGTCAGTTGCACACAATAAATAGGCAAATTGCATACTGCCAGTCATTTAGCCTTTGAGTAGGATTTAAAAAAAAATTTCTAAGCCGTTGTTACTGTATATGAACAGAACAGGACAGGAAGGATAGGATAGGATAGGGTGGGATGGGACTTCAAAGATAATCTGGTCCAACTGCCTGATTTATTTGTGCTTTACCAAAAGCTAAAACGCATTAATGAAGGCATTATATATGTTTCATGTACATTATCAGATCTGGAGAATCAATCACCTCTTTAGGAAGCCTGTTCCAGTGTGTCACTATTGGCAGAGAAACTTTTCCTGGTGTCCAGTCCAAACCTCCCCTGGAACTGTTTTATGCCATTACTGCTCATCCTCTTATTGGTTTCTGCTAAGACGAAACAGATACCTCTCTCTCCATTTTGCCTCCTCAGGAAGTTGCAGAGAGCAATGATGTCAGCTCCAATCCTTGTTTTGTCTAGTCTGGAGAACTGAGACATCCTCAGCCTCTTCTCAAGGAAGATGCCTTCCAATCTTTTTAGCAGCTTTGTTGCCCTCCTTAAGGGTCACAGTGTAAGCTTTTATGCACACACTTTTGGACTTTAGATTCAGTTCACTTGTTTGGAAAGGCAATGTAAACTCCAGAGCTAGTTGTAATTTGGTATGCTGAAGAATGTGTTGTCATGGATAAGGTCCTATATGTTCTAATGCTAATGTTTCTGCCCAAGATAGCTTAATTAAGGAAAATAGAAATGCATCAAAAAGTGTGCATGCACTCTTGCAGCTAAGTATTCTCGAGCTATAAAAATATGTAGGAAGGACTTCAGACACCATGTGAGAGAAGTTGAAGACCACACGTGGAGGAGACATCACAAAATCACAGAATCACAGAATGGCCAGGGTTGGAAGGGACATCAAGGATCATGAATCTCCAATCCCCTTGCCACATGCAGAGCCACCAACCTCCCCATTTAATACTAGACCAGGCTGCCCAGGGCCCCATCCAATCTGTCCTTGAACACCTCCAGGGACGGAGCATCCACAACCTCTCTGGGCAGCTGTTCCAGCACCTCACCACTCTCTCTGTAAAGAATTTCTCCGTGACATCCAACCTAAATCTTCCCGCCCCCAACTTAAATCATTTCTAGGCTCCCTTTAGGTACTGAAAGGCTGCAATGAAATCCCCCTAAAGCCTTCTTTTCTCCAGGCTGAACAAGCCCATCTCCCTCAGCCTGTGTCCATAGGGGAGTTGCTCCATCCTCCATACTGCATATCATCCAACACTGCAAATTTTTAAAATCAAATCCTTCAATTTTTGGTTCTTTTAGTTTAGTTTTGATTTGATTTGTATTGTGTTCTCTGCTTGAAGTGGGATGGGAGAGAAAAAAAGGAATTAACCTTAGTTTCATGTTAATTCTCTTCTTGCCCAATCAATTCAGATATGTACTTATTTTTTGGGGGGAATAATTTTATAGTAATATCAAGTGACTTTTCTGCTGTTCTGATAGCTTAAACTCATGTTCTAATGGAAGTTCTGAGTAGTATCCTGTTTTCAATCTATATAGCGTTTTTAATGTTCAGATAGAGAAGAGAATATACTTATAATATTTTGATCTTAAAAGCTAGCAACATATTCCAAATTGTAAGTCAAAGATAAATTAAAATGGATGAAGTGTGTCCCTGGACTCTTTCCATTTCTTTATTTTATTTTTTTAATCTATTTTTTTTATTTTAGTCAGAGATAAAACCATTAAAAGTCCTATATTCAGTTCAGTCAGAATATCTTTTGCTTTTATTTCTTCTGTCACTCCAGTTGAGCACATAAATTGGAATATTGACTATTTTCATGGCCTTATTCACACATCTTTAAACTATTTTGCCTTTAACCCCAAAACCTCAGCATACTAGGGATAAATGTGCAGTTGAATCAAACTATCGCTTAAAGCGACTCTCATTGGAAGCATTGTATATACATACATGTATACAGATAGCATACACACAGCATACATATTTATAAAGAATCATATTGAAGAAGGAAAATTTGCTATTCCACTAAAACATTTTGCAAAAATGGCAAAAAATGGCACTTGAATTAAGTGATGCATGGGATTTTGCAGTAGAAACTATTTTGCTGTTATAATTTTTGAAATGCTAAGGTAGGACATTATAGTCAATCTTACAGTTAATCAAAAAGTAAAATTCATTTTCTTCTTTGCAAAATATTTGTAAAATATTTTGAGCAAAATCTTTCATTGAATGCATTAGCTTGTGAGATAATACATTAAATTAAATTATTTTGCTTGGTTGTTCCTGACAGGAAATCTGCTGGGATTTCTTTTTTGCCCTTTAGTCAGATCAATTCTACTCATACACAGACTGCAAACAGTTCTACCTGTAAATGTCCTTATAGTTAAACACTAATGCTTTTTCTCCTTCTCTCTCTTTTTTTTTTTTTCTTCCCTAGGAATCTACCCTATAACTGTGATACGCTGTTTATGATTGTTTAATGCATCCATGAGAGCTTTTCATTTACATTTTCTAAAAATGAAACAAGCAAACACACTCATACACAAACCCTCCAAACTGAACGAAGAAGAAAAAATCCAAATCACTAAAATGACTATTACATTGCCACACTATTCAGGCTTCAAAATATTGAATTGCAAGTGTCTAGCTATACTCAAAATAATTTTGAGTTTTTCCGAAATACTCAAAAGTATATATAAGCTTAAGTTGCAGGCAGGTTTCACTGTTCTTGCTTGTCCCCAGTGTAGTTGTAAGAGATTTTCTAGCATTAAACTACTTCTGCACCGAAAGGATGAGAACTCTTCTGGGTGAACTTGATGTATAACCAATGGCTAATTCTCCTGTCCCAAATGTATTCTGTCTGCTTGTCAGATGCATACATTATGTCTTTGATTTGTGGAAGCTTGAAATGCAAGTGCATAAAACCACCATGATGAGAAGGCTGACATTTGGGCTTTTTTCCTCTTTCCGCTCCCAAGGTCAGTGAAAATTTAAAAAATAAGAACAAGCAAGAGGAACATCTCACTGGGAATTTACACTGGTAGACAGTGAATCATTCACCTTCAGATAGTACTGCAGCAGCAGAGAATGGATGACTTATTGGTAATGCACTGGATTACTATTTAGGAATTCTTAGTGCAATTTCATTCTATGTTTACTTCTTTCCCCTCAGGCAAGTGATATAATCTCTGTTTTATCTCCCTTTTTGTAAAATAACAATAATATTGCTTTATGCAGCTCAATAGAGAGGAAGTTCATAGTTATGTGGCTCTCAGATGTTTAGCAGTGATAAGTGACAGATTTTAACCTGATAGAAGCAAACCGGGTAGCTCCAGAAAGCTTTCTTCTAGAAAAGAGAAATACAGAGGTGTGAAGCATTTAGAACAGTGAAATATGTATTCTAAAAATATCATTTTTCTTAGAGAAGGTCATATGCATTTATACTGCAGGTTTTTTCTTCTTTTGTCTTTCTTCCTTACAGTTCTTTTTCTACCCCTCACAACTTCTGTATTTGTTGTTTCTTTTTCTAATCTGCTTTCCCTGTTACTGCCTACTTACTTTATCCAGTTGACTTTGTGATTTCAGTCAACAACTCTCAACTTTGCATTTGCCTTATTTCTTTTCTACATTCCCTATCTCTTTCGTTCTTCCATTCTTTAATCTTCACTATTGGCTCTATGCCCATGTTTTCTGATCCTGCTGTTGTCTACATACTGCAAAGTGTCTCCATGAACCTGAATTATCATGGACATTTCCAAGACTTCTGTGTCCATGTGAGTGTCAGAACTCTACGTGCATACTTGGAAAAGTCACCCTGAGGAAAATATATGTAATTTTTCCCACGTGGACATTAATCTCACTTATGGCCTGACAGAACAATAACATCCTTGTTAACATATGCTAATTCATATTTTGCATTTTATAGCATTTTGTACAGAAGTGAAAAATGAATTCAGACAAAAGTATTTTCTTTTGTAAAAATTTGGATTCTATAAACCAATATGTTTTCAATGCATGAGTTGTTTCAGAGTTCATTTATCATCTCTACCTGATCAGCATAAATAAGGTCCAGCTGTTGATCTACTTTTCTTGACCTAGTACATGCAAAATTAGAACCAACAGACCAACGTCAATGTCTACTTCAAAGCGTTCAGTTCCAAGGCAAGTTTTTCTCTGCCTTTATTTTTTTATTTTAGAATGTCTTGTTACAAATGTCCTCCGCAAAATCACACTTACTCCCACTTTCAAGGTTGGAAACAACCTCTATATCACGTATTCCAATTGTCTTTATACATTGATAGCTTTTCTCAGAGGGATCTAGACAGCTGGCAGGATGTTGTACATTAGTATTGTAACACATAGCCAACACTACTAGCCGTTATGCTATT
>NW_024884878.1:2887100-2948962 GCF_019232065.1 Centrocercus urophasianus
TGGGGGGGCAGGGGGAGGGAATCTCCAAGATAATCCTTTAGCTTCCTCTTAAGTATAGACTTATAGTTTTCAAGCCATGTGATAAATGACTTGGAGAGACACTATGACATGAAATACACTTTTATAGCTGCTTTCATGTCTGTATTTCCAGTAGAAATTTCAGCTCAAGTAATCTAATATTTATTTTAATTATGTAGTTGGAAAATCTATTTATTCTTGAAGATGTCTCTAAAACTTTCTTCTTGCAATTGTGATTTCATGTTTGGATTATAGTAAAACTTTCTTTACTTTGATATATTCCCAAATATAACGTCATTACTTTATATCATAGCATATTTTGTTAAGTTTTATGCATGCATCAAAACACTATCACAAAGTTTAAAAACCAAAATAGATATAATGCCTTTCTTTGAGTCATTTGGTTTCCCACATGAAAATTTCACTATATATTTCCTTCACATAGCTTTATTCCAGTCCACCTGCAAAATGGGCTGTGATAATACTAGCTGTCTCTTTGTAATAATGTAAGAAAATTTCTGGAGGAAGAAATTGGTATATCTTCTGGATTGTGATTTTCTGTTTTTAGCTTGATGAGTACTCTAAGAGCTGGATTTCTTGATCAGTAAGATATAGGCAAAAATAAATCTTATCTGACCTTTGATTAAAATATCTGTATTCCTTTTTTAAATACACAAAAAAACAAACACATATGACAGTGGTCCAACCATTCAAATGATATATTCATTCCAACTATTAAAAATTGATGAATCACAATGAACTGGAAGAGATAGAATTAGTTATGAAATAGTTATGAAACTATTTAATGCAAAACTAAGAGAAAAAATATTCATGCTTTTTTAAAAAATCAGGGCTGTCAGATGAAATCCCCAGTGACTAGAAAAAGGAAAACATTACTTCCATTTTTAAGAAAGGAAGAAAGGATGAGATTTAGCTTAGATATAAGTAGAAGCTTTTCACACAGAGAGTGGTGACACACTGGAACAGGTTGCCCGAAGAGGTTGTGGATGCTCCATCCCTGGAGGCATTCAAGGCCAGGCTGGATGTGGCTCTGGGCAGCCTGGTCTGGTGGTTGGTGACTCTGCACACAGCAGGGGGCTTGATATTCGATGATCTTTGTTTTCCTTTCCAACCCAGGCCAGTTTTTGATTCTATGATTCCATGATTCTTCCCAATTAGAAACTGGCAAGGATGTATACTCACTCAATAATAATAAAGTTATTTTCTATATTCTATATTCACTCAATAATAATAAAGTTTACTTCAATTTACCATACAATTCTAGAAGCAGAACCAGAACCTGAAGTGTCAGAATACTCACTTAGCAGATAAGAATATTGAAGACATTTTTAAAGAGAGGAATGAAACAAGCTTATCATTACCAAAAGGAATTTAGTCATTATCAAAGTTAAAGAGGCTGCTGACTGAAAACTGAAAGTCTTCTCCTCAGTGTTTTAAATATCATTTATGTAAAATAAAAATAAAACCTACTCTGAAAAAATATTTGCTATGCCCAATGTACACAATAAACTTGGACTGCTTTCATACTTCAAGCAGATGAATATTTCATCCTATCACTGAGAAAAATAAACATTTCAATTGGTTGTTAGTAAAGTGAGAAAGATGGCAAAAAAAAGTATAACATATTTATACTCTTTTTATTTCCTTATCCTCATATTACGTCCTGTATCACACATACTGCAAGACATTTTTGAGTGCTGTAACAGTCAGCAGCTCTTTGATGTGTTGGTGGTTTTGATCACCCACTTCAATCATAATCAAGGGATAAATCAATTAAGTGCAGCTTTGGAAAACTGTTATAATGTGTCGTCCAGACACTACCATAGAAGAAGGGATGTTGAAAGAGATGATCAAGCTGCATTTCTTTTTTCCTGATTAACTTTCATTTACCTATGAGATGCTCATGCTATGCTTATTATTGAGAGAATCTGTGCCCCTGGAAGAGCTAAGCTTCCCAAGTTTTTCAAATATTAAAGGGATCAGCAAGCTGTGGCAAGCCTGCCAGTGTATATATTGTTTTAATTACCATTATCATGAGTTTTATTTTGTATACCCAATATTCTATATTCTATATTCACTCGATAATAATAAAGTTTACTCCAATTTTACTATACAATTCTAGAAGCCCAATACATATATATATGTTATATATATATATATTGTGTACCCAATACAAAATAAAACTCATGATAATGGTAAATAAAGCAATAATAATAATAATAATAATTCTTTCTGGGTTTTTTTTTTCATAAGAAAATGAGTAGATATTCCTAGAGTATTATTAGATGCTCTGTGACTCTCTGAAGGAGGACGAGACTCAAGCAAAGGATGTAAGTTGTTTAAATGGAGTGTTGTGTCTATAGATTACTACAGCTGAAGTTGTCAGCCTGCAAGATGTAAAGCAATATTACTGAGTTAAGGCTGTATGATATTAATTGTCTGATATACAAACATTTGTAGACTTACATGTATACTACTTCTGAAAACAAGTAAACCTATATAAATCTATTTTGATTTTCTTATCTGACAAATTCTCAAGTGATGGCCACACTTTTGTGCTATAAAATAATTTATTAAAGAAGCAGAGGCTGCAGTGTTTTGTATCTCCTGCATAGCTGCAAGCCTGTAAATTCTTATTCATGCAGATCACTTAATTACGTTTCTCTTCACAATCATGGAGGTTAGTATGGTGGGATTAATCTGACATAATTAATAGACTTCTTTGATGTTCTCCTTTAAAGTGCTGCTGCTCAAACTCTCTGTTATTGTAGCTCTCTTTGTTTGTGTAATTTGGAACTTTCTTAAAGTTTGTAAGTAGTCTGGTCTTGGCTAAAATTCCCCTAAATGATGTGATACTTTGATGACTGATTGTTGTAGACACTGTTTATATTATATATGTAATCTTTGCGTGCTGGAGCAGGGAAAGCTGGAAGGACTAGTTTTAATTGCTTCAGCTACTGCAATTTAGTTGGATTGAAAATATTAGCATGAAAAGGTTCATATCACCTATTCAGTATCTATATATTATTCATTATGTTCACTTTGACCCTGGGCAAATAAAATCAGTAGGTCCAGTTTTGAAGGAAATCAGAATATGCTTTCTCTTGTTGCATTTAAAATAGCTCTCTATGCCTATCCATGTGAATCACGGTTTCAAGTTAGGGCTGTTTTTTTCTCCTGTAATTTAAGGGAATGTTATCCTGAGGTGCATTAAAATGAGTGTAGCTAATAGACTGAAGGAGGTGATCATTCTCAGCTTTACTTTGCCCTGCTGAGGCCACACCTGGAGTACTGTGTCCAGTTCTGAGCTAGTCAGTTCACAAAAGACAGGGAACTGCTGGAGAGAGTCCAGCAGAGAAACACAATGATGATGGGCCTGGTGCACCTCCCTCATGAGAAAAGACTGAGAGAGCTGGGGCTGTTCAGGATGGAGAAGGGAAAGGCCTTTTTGAAATATCTAAATTGTGAGATTCAGCAAATTTTCCCTAGATCTTTTCAGTCATGTGCAGAAACACAAGTGGCAATGGGTACAAACTGGAGCACAACAAGATCTATCTGAACATTCCAAAAAGCTTCTTTACTGTGAGGGTAACAGAGCACTGGATCAGGCTGCTCAGAGAGGTTGTGGCATCTCTTTCTCTGGAGATATTCAAAACCCACCTGGATGTTTTACTGGACAACTTGCTGTAGGGAGCATACTTTAGCAGGGGGTTGGACAGTAAGATCTCCAGAGGTCCATTCCAACCCCTACAATTACTAACTCTGTGAAATGAGTGTGACTCAGACAAAGGAGAGTACCATGCTAAAACATCATAAGTAGGAATGAAAGGAAGGGAAGTGAAAGAAAACAAACATAAGCAACATTCCTGACAAGGGGAAGGAAAAAAAATTCTTTATCTGTCTTGAAATTCTATTTATCCTTTTGTATCACTGACCATGCATCCAATCACGTAGTCTTCCCTCAACCATCAAGTGTCTATTCAAATCTAAATTGCTGTGGCCAAATGCAATCTGCATCTGTGTCTCCAAATGTTTTCCTGATGTGATGAGAGGATGGGTCCTATACTATTAAACCACTCCTCAAATGAAAGGTTTGAATAAATCCTGCAGGTTTTTCATGAGACTTTTTCCCACAGCTCAAGCAGTCCTGCCATAGATTTTGCTATTGGAAGAGGTAGCATTACCTTCAGGCAAGACACCAGTAATGCTTTCCTTACCGTGGATATCGTTTCAGTGGATAATGAGATGTCTGGGTGACATTTTTAAGCATCTTTAAGCGGGCTTCAGCTTAAAAGTCCTATGGCCCTGGAAGTGTGGAGTAAGTAACATCTGCAGTATTGTCAGTGCTACCTTTAACTTGTCTCCAGCATCAACTAATATCTGCAAAGGAATCCCCCATCTTTTAACTGTTAAAAGGAGGAAAAGGAGGAGGAAATGAAGGAGTTAAAAAAAAGATAAAAAGGCTTTTTGTCCTTAAACTTTCTTTCCCTTGTACATTTGGATGTCCATTGATCAAAAACTTAAAAATGTTGTAACTTTTGTATCAGTATTCAGTTTTGTGTAGTCAGATACAGTCATCATGGATCTCAGTAATTGCCTGAATAACGTTCCTTTTTATTGCCAGATTATGACCATACAATCCCACCACGATTAATGTAAAGTTGTTGCTTGCACTTGCACTTGCACACAGAAATTCTGTGAGATAAGTCTCTTCTGTATTTTCTATATCTACTGCCTCCTTTCACCTAATGTTATGTTTACAGACTAGAAGGTTTTTGATGTTTTCTGCAAGTGATCTTATAGCTGGCATAAGAAAGTACAAGCCAAAGTAAAACATTACTTTGCCAGGCAAACAAAAATGTATGTTACTTTTTATGTCTTTGGATTCCTTTTATTTCACTTTTTATACTTTATGTGTGGCCTCAAGATGTTCTATTTTAGCTAATGAGTTTTGCAGGCAGCATCTAGCATTACAGGTTTACATCAATTTTATTTCTATGCCCATATTTCAGTAGATGTTAAAAGTTTTGAACCTGTCTATGTTTATATCATTATTAAAAGACACAAAACCAACAACCTACCTTTCCCTTATTTGTCTGAGTATTTGTCTGAGTATTCACTAATTACTATTAATTTGATTAGTACAGCAAATTAAAGCAGAAAGGAGTCACAGTTTATTCATGGGTAAATTACAAAAATCAGTGGGTTGTACACTATTTGCATTTTAATTAAGTCATGAACATTTAACACCATGTGCAGGAAATACTGATGGTTTCTGGCTTCATTTAAATTTAACGTTCATCCCATATAATTTAATTTTAATTGAATTTTCATATATGACTGCAAGTACTGTTTTTGCATATGGACTGAACATATATGTTAACACCACACTAAAATTAACAGACAATTCTTTCCTGTGAAGCGTTAGAATAATCCGAAGTATGCACCAGGTGATACAATAAACTGACTGTTAGTGTCATGCAATAAATTTTAAAATAGCCTTTGATCCTTGAATATCAGACGTAGAGAAAAATCTCATATTTGAAACTCTCCAGTGCATAAAATAATGGTTAATTTTAAACAAGATGAACAACAAAACCCTGCAAGGGTTCCTGCAAGGTAAATCTGATAGAACTTTTAGTCACCTGGTCTCCATGCTGGAATTCAGAACTATATTTTTGATATGCTATCTCTTTGTATAATATGTAAGGGAAGCTAAGGATCTCTTATGTTAATTCACAGTAAACACAATACAGCAACAAAGAAAGAAGTGTCCACTGTCCAGACTTCACACCACCAGCTGAGGTTGTTTCAAGCCCAAAGTTATTGTAGGGGGCCTCTAGACTTTCTTCAAAATAGTGTTTTTTCTTTTTTTTTTTTTTTTAAATGAGTACCAGAAAAACACAATTCCATTGCCTTTTTGTCTTTTCTGCAACAGCTGTAATGAATATTTCAGCCAAAAGAACATCATTCTGACAATATGATGGAAATTGAGCCTGTAATCTTCCATTTCAAAAAACATTCTTAGTCACTACTGATATTTCAGAGAAGGAAATATGCCAGAACATACCAAGTTCTGTTAAATTTGAAACTAGAATTTGCAAGCAAGTTCTTCATGTGGGACAATTTTTTTTTGGTAGTTAACTTAATATCTTTTTTCTACTGTATTCATGGAATATTTCATGAAGACTGGAAAAGAGAGATTGAGGAAGTTAAAATACTCTTTAGCCAAATATTTGGTGGAAGTGAAGAACTTGATCCAACCTGCAGTTCTGAACTGGCAAAGGAGCGGACATTGTTTTGTTATTAACACAGCCTAAAGCTGACGTAGTAACACCTAGAGACCCAAACTTCTCACTTGGATGAGTCAAGATAAACTCCTGAAGATATATCATTTCCAGTTTGCCTTCATACAGCTACTTGATGGGTCAAATTTCACAATCAGTAAAATGATGTCACAGGATTTTATTTTGCAGTTCCCATTTACACTCTTGGATGCTCTGATACTAGTTTACATGCCCAAAAATGGGTTCTTACCTTAAACAGACGTACTAGGGGAAATGGGGGAAAAAAAAAAACAGAGTTTGAAAGTAACTTCTGCAAGCTTATGGTGTAGTGATTATCTTCTGTTCTGCAGAGGAAAGCTACCTGAGTCAAACATTTAGAAAACTAAATTGCAGCACACAGCTACACAGATGCATGCTGCATAGCTTTGGTCCAAGCCCTGTCTCCTTGCTGCCATTCTCATTGGTATGTAGCACACACATCTTACAGAGTGCTGACTTTAAAAGAGTTAAATGAAATAAATGTCAATACTAAATAAATCCTATTGCCAACAATCTGTCAGGAAACGTTCATCACACTTGGTAATGTTCAAAACAGTTACTGCACAATGATGAATCATAGCTTATATTGTACGTGTTGATCATAAACATTTATCAGAGTTTGGCAATTTCCACAGTGCTGAAGAGACACTACAGTTTGTGAAGAGAGAGTCTCTGCACAAAGAAAGTAGATTTCTTGACTCAAAAGTAAGTGCGAAACATGTTTAACATATGTGAGGTGGTTTCACAAGCTATAAAAAAAGGATGAAGCTAATCCTGATGTAGCATGGAAATGTATATAGACAGACATGTATTAATTGCACTGTGCTCTGACAATCTTCTTTTATTGTATGCTTATTTTATATATATATACATATTTAATAAATCTTTTAGTTTGTTTCCTGAATAAATCAAACTGTATGGATTTCATAGTATTACTGCCAAGGTAAACATCACATTCTTTCTGTCTTTCTGTGCCTTACTGATGCAGTTTTGGTGGTAATGAAGACTTGATTATGGTGTGAATGGGTATGAACACAGGCCTTTAGTTTCCCAACTGGCAGGGCCCCTGATCAGATAACCTTACTGAAATAAAACTGCCACATGCTTCAATCATAAATGTTAAAACAAAAACAATGAGCTCAGCATACAAGGAGCATAGTAATTAGAATAGAGTTTACTGTTGGCTCGTGTATCAATGTTACCTTCGTGACTGAATGAGTGTTTAAATGTTTGGAGAAGGATGAAATATTACAACAATAAAAAAAGAAGCTTAGGAGCTTAGAAATTTTGAGTGTCATGCTCTTCTTCCGTTCCTACGTAACATCATGCAAGATTTCATTGGTTCTGAACTGCATTATGGAAAATTAAAAGATGATTTAAAAGAGCTCAGGTATATCTTAGTGATTTTGTAGCCCTCTATTATATAATTTCCTTTATGTTTCCAATGTGTGCTAGAAACAAACTTTGCACTGTTGTTGGGAACTGAGAGAACAGCTAGGTAGGCTACAGCTGGAGAAATAAATAATCATTTCTTCCTTTTCTTCCTTTTTATGTATGGTGTCAGGCTCTAAACATCAGATTATTCTTTTATTTATTTCTTTTATTTGGACCCTGACACTGATACAGTACTTGCCACAATATTGCTCTCATAGACCAGAAATGGTGAAAATTCAAAGTCTTTGTGGGCAAAGTGAGAATAATATTCCGTGACTCATTCTCCTCAAACAATAAGAAATTTAACACTCTCTTATTTGGGACAAAATGTAAATAGTCCTGGTATTCATCACTGGCAGATTTAAAGTGCATCACCACAGTGCATGGCCAGAGGTTCAGTTATTAACCAAGATTTGCTCTCTGGCAACTTAGTTATATGATACAGCATTTGTAAAAAATCCTTTGGAAAATTTCTCCCTTCTTTGGAAGAGCTCATTCTAAGGTATCAGAGATTGAAATTTAATGACAAGTAGGACTTTTTTTTGTTCTCTAGTTGATTAAAAAATGCATTAGGAGTGCTCATGACTGCTATAGAACAGTTCTTTTCAGTGATGCATGTGTTTGAAATTAAAGTAAAGGAATTTCAGAAAGCAAAATAAAAATCAGGCCTCATGAAGAATTACTACAGTAAATCGAGAAACTGAAGTTTGTTAACCAATTAATAAGCAGGTTATGAATCATCTCTGAAACCAGAGAGAACCACAAATCCCTCTGGAAGGTAGACTATACACTGAGATCTCAGAAAAATTCTACACAAAACTGATTAGATTTTAAAAAGTCTGTAGACTCAATCTCCCTTCTGCAAAAGGAAATGCTCACAGTAGTGAGGTGAAAGATTCGTGTTCCTTACTCTATTTCTCTCTCAGCAACTAGAGAAAGGAATGATTTAATGATTCTGGTAATGAACTAAAATGCATTCCAGGTACAAAAATACATGCTAGGATTTGCCTGCCACAGCTGAAAAGTAAGCTAATGAAATCTGAAGTGATAAAGTGTTGGAAAAATTTTTTTTCCTTCTTTTCAATGGGATGGAAAATGAGAGAACGTAGTATTTTAGGAGGGGTATTTTACATGTCCTGAAGTGTTTCATCTTCCATATGAAGGGTTTTTCCATACATGTGTGGGTTTCAAATTATTTCATTTATTATAGTATCAGACTGCACACACATATTGAAGAAAAAGTCATGGCCTTGAAGGACTTGTAAACAGAAAAACTTTAGATGAAAATCAAAGAGAAATATATGCTGCCTTGTTTTTACAGATGAGGAAATAGCATAGAGAAGTTAGTAAGAGAACTTATAACTTACTTAGAAAAATTCATCATAAATGGGACTTGAGTAGAAATAAAACTATTTCGGAAAATATCTGTAGCATACTTTTCTGCACATGAAGAAGCCTTTAAGGCTTTTGACAATTGCTTTGCAAAGTTTATGTAAAGGAGATACACGGATTAACATAGAGAACTATCAACAATGTCATGATTTGTGACAGGTGCCATAAAAATTACATGCACAATTACATAAAAATGCCACGACCAATGCTAATCATATTCAATTGAATTTTTATTACATGAAGAATGCAGGATTAAATTTTTTGTAAGGTTATTTATGGAAAAATATTAGAGAACATAGCTAGTTTTGTGAATAACTCTTAAACCTGGGTTTGAGTTACTGTCAAAGTGCTGTTAGATGGACTTTCATAGCCTGAAAGTCATCCTTCTAAATTAATTCTAATCATATTTTGAAACTTTCAGTTTTTTCATTGTTTATTTTCATATCACTGCATAAACGTTCCCTTGAGATTCATTTAAGGTTTCCATTAAATTTATGAGACTGCATTATCTCAGCGATGAACATCAAGGAGTGAACCCAGACCAGCCAGCCTGTAAGCCACAGGTTACCATGTTCTGAAACAAGGACAGCACAATGACTATTCTCCTAACTTCTTTCATTCCTCCATACCCTCTCTGTTCTTTAGGAAGATAAGAAATGTTTCACAGATCTTGCTCTTCCAGTACACATAGCAGTAACTTATCACCTGTTGCCATTTCTATTCCTCTTGTATGCTCATCCCTACTGATGGAATTCTACATGCTGTGTGACAGAATATGCAAAGTTATTTTGTCACAAGAAAGGTAGATATTATAGAAATGGGGATGGGTAGGGAGGACCCAGTTGCAGTTGATCATACCTGTAACTTTCAGAAGACATTAAAGTATCTGACGGCCTAAGGCTTGCTGTGATTCTGTAGGAGAGCTGTTTCAACAGTAATGAAGGTCTATGTTGTCTACCTGGAAGACACTCAGGAAAAATGTTGTCTATGACATGACCCAGCTTTTTCAAGAAAGGCACTTGGAGTGAGTTTCTGGAACAGAATATTTCATATGAAGTGTACATACACAAATAGAGATAAATTTCATATAAGATGGGGGTGTCAAGAAGATGAAGAGCAGCAGGAAGAAAGTCAGATTGAAAGTGTAGAGAAACTCATAAACAGTAAAGCAAATGCTGCAGATGTGGTGCTAAAAGCTGGTGTAACTCATGTATGTAAAGTGCAGAGTCACAACATTGTTTTTACTCACAAACTGATGTCCCAGTTCTAATGAACAATACTGATAGGGATGTACACCCCCTCTTGTGCCTTAACTGTTGTGCCAATATGGAAATACTTCTCCGAAAGAGGTCTGTAGGTTCTGCACAGAACATAGCAAGGAGAATATAGGGAATTTTTTTTTTTTTTTTGTTATTCCTCTGAACAGCTTTCAGCAAACATCATGCAGAGCTATATTAGGAGCTTTCCTCATCTACCAAATAATCCATCTTCATGCAACCATGGAAGCATGCTGAAAAAAAAAAATACAACAAAACAAAATAAAGTGAGAAACTATAATTATATGTTTTAAAACATTATTTTGTACTGTGAGCTATGCAGCTAAAGGTTTTCTGATAGTTTTCAGTTTGCATGTGGCACACAGTTTTTCAGAGACTCTGGCTATGAAGGGTAGTTTCTCCCTTTTATCCAGTATTGAATACTTAGAAAATTGCCTTCAGCAGCACCATGTTCTCAGGTCAGGCTGCTAACCTGCTACAACTTTTATCATTTGTATAACGCTATTACCTGCTACCACCTGTGTTCTTTTACAAGTCATTTTCATTTTGATGAGCCCGTCTTTTGCTAATAATGCTTTTTCTTTTTCAACAACAAAATAGCTTTGATTTTTCACATTTGAAATTATTATATCTCATGGAAAAATATAATTTTACTTAGTGCTTCCACTTGGGTTTGTAGAATGAGAAGGCTTGTAACACTGGACATGGATAACAATGACAGCAATTATAGTGTTTCAGCTTGTATTTTTTTAAGCTGCATCCTAGAGCTTTAATTTTTCTGTTGTCTTTATGTCAAACTTCATTTACTAATAAATTTCACTGTAGGAAGAAAAGAGTTATGAGATCCGTTCTTGGAATCAAGAAGAGTGTTAATCAATGAGCTAGAACTAGAATTATGAGCTAGTTCTAGTCATATGCAAACATTCAGAGCAGCCTCATCACGTGGGAAGTATTTGTGGACAAGCTACTCTTCTCAAAGAATCTGATTCCACTATCAGAATCTAGTGTGGATAACATGCTTGAAAAGGCTGAGATAATCTGCTGCACAAAATACTGGAGTATATTTGCTCCTGTTAAGATTTTTAGACCCGACTGTCTAAGATGCCGAACTAGAATGGTTGTACTTTGCATGAATTTTCAGAAAGAACACATCAGGGAAAGTTTTATCATGTTGCATTTCCAGACTAAATTAAGAACCACTGTAAATGACCTCTAAAGACTTTGTTTTGATTCATTCTGTTTAACAGTTTAATGTATGACCTGAAAAGTCTTGAAAAGATCCTTCACAATGTAAGATCTGAGCATTTACACTCAGATCTTCTTTGTCACTGAAGTGAAAACTGTGTTGACTTTCCATAATTTTTCTCATAGGAGTTTTGATTTCTACTTGTAAGATGAAGAAATCAGCTTTAAATCTTAATCAAACATTCTTCTAATCTCAACTAAAAAGTAAAGCACTAATTCTAGGAACATTTCTCTTGCTAGAATTTTTATACCTCACACTTTTACCTTAGAACATTGGTTATTCCAGTATGAAAATGTGTACAATTTTCCTCTATTGATCAAGAATTGTTTAAATCTTTAAGTATGCATGATAATAATAATTGTTCACTAAGAATGACGTTTTTCTTTATCCAGTTTTGGCATATGCAGTTCCAGAAATATACTGATGTGCCAGAGCAAGCATTGGAGGATCTTGGAGATTTCTGGATGCCTGAATCACTGCACATACAAGCAGACGTTAGGAGACTGTAACTTGCTCGTGCCAAAATATTGAAGGTGAAAGAGAGGACTTAAATGCCTAATGGGGAGCCAGACTCATATTAGAGAAGCATGATGAAGGAGAAAATACAACAGAAACAGTTTGCAAGAATAAGTCTTAGATGAAGGCCAGCCACATCCTGGGTTACATCAAGGGAAGTGTGACCTGCAAGTCGAGGAAGATGATTTAAAGTTCAGAGAGGGTAGACTTAGGTTAGATTAAAAAAAATCTGATACATTGAGAGTGAGAGTGGTGAGGCACTGGAACAGGTTACCCAGTGTTGTGGTTGATGCCCTGTCCCTGGAGACTTTCAAGTAGAGGCTGATAAGGCCATGGGCAACCTAATCTAGCTCTGTTGTCTCTGTACATTGCAGGAGATTTGGACTAGATGGTCCTGAGATGTCCATTCCAACTCGAACAATTTAATTATTCTGCCCCTCTGCTCTGCTCTCACAAGTCTCCATCTGGAGTGCTGCATCTAATCTTAGGGCCACCATCACAATAGGGACATGGAGCTGTTGGAGCAAATCCAGAGGAGGGACGCAAAGATGATCAGAGAGCTGGAACACCTACTCTGCAGGAAAAGGCTGAGAGAGCTGGGGCTCTTCAGCCTGGAGAAGGCTACATGGAGACTTTATATCAGCCTTTCAGTGCCTGAAAGGGGCCTACAGGAAAGCTGGGGAGGGACTTTATATGTAGTGACAGGATGAAGGGATACGATTTTAAACTGGAAGAGATTAGATCTAGACTAGATATTAGGAAGAAATTTTTTATGGTCAGATGGTGAGACACTGGAATATGTTGCCCAGAGATGTTGTGGATGCTCCCTCCTTGGAAGTATTCAAGGCCAGGCTGGATAAGGATGTGAGCAACCTGGTCTAGAAGGAGGGGTCTGGAACTAAATGACCTTTAAGTTTCTTTCCAACCCAAACCATTCTATGATTTTACGATGTAATAGAACCTTTTTTCATGTGACGGTAACACGTCAGAGCAGGCTCATAGAGAGGGGGCAGGATCTCCCTTGAGATGCTCCAATCTCAGTTGGACAAGACCTGTGCAACATGATGTCATGTGCTTGGACTGTACTGGAGGATAGAATGTTGGCACAGGTGACATCACAGAATCACAGAATCACAGATTGGGTAGGGTTGAAAGGGAGGGACCTCAAGGATCATGAATCTCCAACCCTCCTGCCATATGCAGGGCCACCAATCTTCCCATTTAATACTACACCAGGCTGCCCTGGGCCCATCCAATCTTGCCTTGAAAAACTCTAGGAACAGGGCATCCATCACCTCTCTGGGCAGCTGTTCCAGCATCTCACCACTCTCTCTGTAAAGATCTTCCTCCTGACATACATCCTAAATTTCTCTCCATCAACTTAAACCATTTCCCCTTGTCCTGCTGTTATCTATCTTTTCAAAGAGTTGATTCCCCTCCTGTTTGTAGGCTCCCTGTAGGTACTGGAAGGCTGCAATTATGTCACCCTGCAGCCTTCTTTTCTCCACGGAAGATATCAAGATGTCACTTCCAAAAATTAGACTGGGATTTTATATTGCTGTTTAATGAAGATTGTTGAAGAATTTTACAAGCATTTGTGAATTATTCTGGTGAATTGTTACAGTTCTGCATGCACAAAAAATGTTTTGCCTCTTTTATTATATGAGGTGGAGGCATGTGCCAAGAATTGATTACATAAAGGATAACACGAAGCACATTTGTATGTACGTGTATATGCATTTCGTGTTCTGAGTGCACACTATTAAGGAATACTAGCCTTTTATCATTAAAGTAATTGAGAAATCTTACGATAATCCAAATTCTCTCTAGCTGTGAATGCTATTGATTTTCTTTAGAAAAAAAGAGAAGAAAAAAATGAGAATAATGTTCCACTTTATGTACCTGTAGCATCTCAGCTTTGATTTGTAAAGTATAAGATTTCTGAGTGACAGATAATTAAGACATGAGATTATCAGGCATAATTATTCAGGAAATGCATTTTGGTCTTCTAATGAGAATTGTAATACTTCAATTTTTAGCATATGTCAATGAAAATTCTTGTTATATAACATGAAGTATGTTTCCCCCTTAGGCTAAAACTCTGCAAGCACAGATTATTAATATGCAATTAATTTCAGCATATGTTGACCTTTAGAAATGAAAAATCAATACATTGTTTCAAATAGCCTGATACCTGCTAATATGCAAATGAGTCACCAATTCATGTCTGACTGCGGTACAGAAAGGCATATCTGAGTGATATAGTAGTATAGTAGCATAAAAGCTTAGCATGCCAGTAAAATAGTTTAGGTAAATATATATGTATCTATATTTGAAAAACATGGAAACGATTATTTCTAAGAACAATACTACTCCATTTTGACCAATAATATCCAAATATGGAAGTGTCAGATGTTAAACAGAAAGAAATGTCTTACAAGATGTATTTTTCTCCATGATAAAATATGTGCAGTAAACTCAGGATGTTATTTGTAAATGTACTGCCGCCAATTTATTTTGGAATAATTTTTTTAGAGTTTCGCAAATTACAGAAGGACTTGACTTTTGGAAGCTGATACCTTCACACAAACAAGGCTGAAGGCTTTTTCTGTGAAAAGGAGAATAAAGCTAAATAACATTTTCTCTTCCTCCACGTTCTAAGCACCAAGTAGCCAATTTACAGCACAGTTCATCAACCTTGCGGTTTCCTTTTGTGCTAATTTTCCCCTAAAGTACACATGATCACACCAGGCACACTCTGAATCCCCTCTGTAAAACTATTGCTGCTACTCCTGTACTACTCCTAGTAATTCAGAGGCAAAAATTAAGGTATATTTTTCACATATTATGGCTAACCCCACACTTCAACACTTCAAATCCGCTGCTTTACCTGTTGGATCTATCTAACATACTTGCAGAATTAAACTGGATCAATTTTAGAAGAGAGCTTGGCAGTTTAAATACACAAAATTCAACATCTCTTCCAAAAAATTGTTTTCAATTTTCTTCAGGATGTGTAACAAAACACAGTAAAGATCTTATATGCTCCCTGAGAAAAACAGATTAATTCTATTTCAGAAAATAGCCCTATATATTATATAATTTTATATATCTATTTCAGATTATAATCTTGCTTATTTGACAAAGAAACTCTTGGGGTTTTTTCACTTCCAATTGTTTTCATTATGTTTAAACATAGTGAATATGACATTTTCTTCACCTGAAATGCAACTAATGAAAAAAACTCACAAATTTTTATTAGAAATAGCCACCTTAAATGAAAAGTGGTTTAGTGGCAGATACATGGCTTTTCATAACATGACACAGTGATAACAGAACTCCACTCTTTTAGTCTCCTATGTTAATACATTTCAAGAATACAGCTGTTCATTTAACACCATTGTGACTGAACTGAATAAAATTCTAGACAAAACCTACAGAAAGTAAGTTTAGAGAAAAAGTTTGCCTTAGTTACAAATAAAGGTTTTCATGAGGGATCTTTTAATACAAGCCCCTACATCTATACATACTATCTGAAATACACTCTAATTACTTTCAGTTCTTGAAATTGGTGGTCAGTTTTTCTGATTTTCAAATTTTCAGATTTTCAGAGCAATTTGTTATAAACAAGTCTCAGAGAATATGCCTATAGCACACAATGCATATTGATTTGCTTCACTTGTTGTTTTACAAATATTCCACCATGTTCCTTTCAGCAGTTGAAACAGATGTATTCCTTCCACAGCTGCTGAGAGGTAATATTGGAGCACATTTAAAAAGTGAGGTTTCACTCCACATCACTGAGTGTGGAATATAAATGTGATAATAAGATGAAAGTAAGAATATAAAACTGGAAATTGAAGAACAGTGTTTTTGATTATGAAAAATATTTTCCTCAGAGTAAAGCTTCCTACAGCAAGAGTAAAGCAGGAGTTGTCTTAGCTTAGAGAGATTGGCCAAGTAGTAATTACTTCAGCAGTGTTTGAGTTTGCAGTGGTCTCTGTGAATAACATGATTTCTTCATCACTATGCCAACACTTCTTCCTATACATCATAAGTGTAAAGATGAAAGACACTAGGATCTGCACAGTATGGTCTCCTGTGACTGTATCATACACAATATAGCTACATCAGCTTCTCTTCAGCTACTCCCTGGCCGAACAGCATGAGTCCTGTTCCCTGTAAATTTCCTTCTGTAAAGACAGGAGAGATGAGCTCTCAATGGCAGTCACCTGAGGCTGAGTCTGCTTTAAGTAGACTTAAAAATATACTGAACAAAATCCTGAACTGTGAACTAGGGAAAATTTGGCATTAATTGGAAGTTGGACTGTGTGTCCAATGAGATCACTTCCACTTCTAACTTTTTATTAGTCAAATAGACTTATTTTATTTCACTCTTTAGGAGTGTATTTCTTTTTTGAATTACTTCTTTACTCATTATAGGAAAAGATAACATGACAATCAAGGAGTGGAAAACTGTGTTCTAGGAGATGAAAATATAATATTTTCTTATTAAATGGAAGCATTTTCAAAGTATTGAACTCTGAATGGTACATTTTCAAGTACTCTGGTGAGCTAGATTATTTCTCCAAAAAAAGAAAGAATATCTCCTCTGCTCCTTTCATACAGTATCTATTTGCATTATTTTTATTTGAAAATCTTTTCTGCTTATTTGTTTTGTAATAATTTTGAACCAGGATTGCTCCAAAAATAATCCCTCCTACTTAATTATGCTTGTCCATGACATCAGAGGAAGATGTTTGTGGCATAGCAGTAGATTGAACATTACTGCCAATATTCCTTTTTTTTTTCCGTGACACAGAGGGACAATCAGACAGAATGTCATTTGACATGGAAGTGCATGTGGAGCAAAGGTGTGTCATTGAATTCCTCTATGCAAAAAAAGTGGCATCCATTGACATTCACTGACACTTCCTGAACATTAATGGAGACGATATTGTGGATGTGAGCACAGTGAGTCAGTGGGTGGTGTGTTCCAGTACTGGTAACAGTGACATGAAAGACAAACCATACTATGGATGACCACACATGGTTTTCGCACCACAAAATGTCTTGATAAGCTCATCTACAAACACTGGAGGATTAAGATCAGGTCATTGTGCATGGAGCAGAATACTGGCTTCAGTGTATTGGATATGGTGGTGGCAACATTGAAATATCATGAAGTTTGCACCAGTTGGATCCAACAAATGCTCACGTAGAAACACAAAGAACACTGTATGGAGATTGGTCAGGACTTGTTGAATCAATACAAACCTGAAGGAGGCAGTTTCCTGGATTGCACCATTACAAGTGATGAGGTGTAACTACTACAACTTCGAGTCTGATGAGTCAATTGATGACTGAGTCGATTGAGTCATTGGAGCAATGACATGCACAATGAAGAAAATGTTCAAGATGCAGCTGGTAAAGTGATGTACACTATTCATGAGATAGGAAAGGGTGATCCCTCTGGATTCCTGTGAACATGAAGTAACCATCAACTCTGACCAATACATTGTAAGAATGACTGAACTGAAGGCCCAATCATCCACTATGAGTCCAAAGAGTAAGACAACTTTTCTCTTGCTAACTGATGATTCCAGGCCCTATGCCAGTTTAAAGACCATGGATCACTTTGCCAGTCTTAGCTGGACTGTCCTACCATAGTCACTGTATTGTTTGGATTTTGTGCCTTCTCACTGCTGTTTGTGTGAACAATGAATTATGTACTGCATGGGAAATATTCTCCTAGTAATTACGTCCCCATAGCAGCTATGAAACAGTGGTTCATCTCTTCTTTTTCAGGTTTATTCAAGAGAGGCAAGATGGTGAAAATGCATA
Organism: Centrocercus urophasianus; assembly: GCF_019232065.1. Classification (NCBI taxonomy): domain Eukaryota; kingdom Metazoa; phylum Chordata; class Aves; order Galliformes; family Phasianidae; genus Centrocercus; species Centrocercus urophasianus. The sequence continues at coordinate 2,905,175 of NW_024884878.1, forward strand.
GCTAGTGGTGGTGTCTATGCTGAAAAACAGTGTTTTGTAATTGAGAATTTCCTCTATCAAATGGGTTGATTGTACTCTGTCTCAGTAATAGTTTCCATGGATATAAATTTCCATTTCTTTCAGAGTAACCTACACAATTATTACTCTGATTCAAATTGTTCTCTCCAGAGGCACAAATCCAATATTTTATTAAGTTTTATTTTAAAATAAAGAACCTATAATGTAGTTTAGTGTTATTTTCTGTACGGTTTCTCACTAGCCATTCTCTCTGGCTGTACTGTTGTAGCAAATGAAAGGACTGCAGTTCACATTATGAAGCCTGTTCTTTTCAGTAACCCATTGATAAGTTATCAATATATTTTAATCAACATCCACACTAGCACAACTCACTCTTAAATATGAGTTACAGAGATGAATGATAGTATTACGTATGAAGTTGTAGCTCAACATTGGCAAGCTGTACAGATTTGTGCTTCCATAGTTAGGACTGCTACTTCTGTTCACCTATCTATGCACTTCACTAATGCATTTTACTACTGTTGAACACCACTTATGTATTCTCCTCTTATTTCACATACCACTCAAACTACTAGACACAACATCTTGCTTTGTTGCTTCTCTTACACATTTGTTTTGCTGGGAACACTAGGAATGAGAACTGCCTTTCAGTAAAACAATAAGTCAGGGGAGAAGAAGTGAAAAAATGCTGTTTTGTTCCACTCAAACATTGTTGGTAATGCAAGATGTAAATGGATTATCCAGTTTGATGAGAATTATTCTGAAATAGATGATACTCTTTATTTTGTATTGCTTATCTTTGAAATGTGGTCTGTCCGAGTACATGCAGATAATCTGAACTGTTCTGAAATGTTCAGAAGTCAAGAATTGGCCTTCTTCCTGTTCTGGAGGTGAGGTTTGCTCTCCAAAGACACCCAACACACTCAGCATCATGAAACTCTTCAGCCTGGAGAAGTCTGAGGGAGGATCTTATAAATGCTTATAAAGAACTAATGAGCAAGAATCAAGTGGGTGAGTGCAGACTTTCTTCAGCTGTGCCCAGTGACATAATGAGGGGTATTAGGCAGGAACTGGAACACAGGAAGTTTCATCTGAACATGAGGAAAAGATTTTTACTTTGAAGATGACAGAGCACTGGAACAGACTGTCCAAAGAGGCTATTGTTTCTTCTCTGGAGATATTCAAAATCCTCCTAGATGTTTTCTTTGGCAATCTACTGTAGGGTTCTTCAAACATGAGAGCAGCAAGAAGCAAAAGCGTAGGGATGACACAGATCACTGCTGAACAGATCAAGTAGAGACCCTTAGTATCTTCTTTAGCAATGCCTTTACATGTGTAGCTGGACCCTGTATCCCTGGATGAGGTAGTTAAAACAATTTGAGCTATCAGTGATGAAGGAAGGGCTTCTCTGAGACCTCTTTCACAGGCTCAAATCGTATAAATTCCAAATAGAATCCACTTCAAAATGTTAAGAGAAACAGTGGATATTACTGCAAGACCACTACTTAATATCTTTGAAAAGCAGAGACAGAAGGATAACCCTGATGAATGGAAGAAGTTATCTACAATGTTGTCCTGATTTTGGCTGCAATAGAGTTAACTTTCTTCCTAGTTATCTGGTATGGTGCTGACCTTTGGATTTAGGATGAGAATAATTTGTATAATATATATGTTCTAGTTATTGCTGCAGTGCTTGCACTAAGTAAAAGACTTTTTGCTCATATGGCTCTGACAGCAAGGATGCTGGTGGTTCATGAAGAGCTGGGAAGAGAAAGAGCTAGGACAGTTGAATCAAACTGTCCCATATCACATGGTGTTAATCTGAACAGTAAAAGTAGGGGAGCTGGTGGAAGTGCATTGAGAAGTGGAGGGCAGCCACTGTTGAGGGAATGGTTAGGCATTGTTTAGCGGGTAGTGAAAAACTGCATTGTGCATCACTTGTTTTGAATATTCTTTATTTATTTTTTAGTTATTATTCATTATTTTCCCATCTTTTCCTGTCCTATTGAACTGTTTTAATCCACAGTTTTAACTTTTATTCCAGTTCTCTCCCTATCCCACTGAGGGAGGGAAGTGAGTGAATGACCGCATGGTGTTTCGCTGCCTTCTGGGTTAAACCACAACAAATGTCATGGCAGCATGAGAAGCAGAAAAGTCCTTGACTTCATAAGCACTACTCAGAAAGAACTAAAACTTTGGTATGCTACGAACAATACTTTCAAAATCCAAAACACAGCACCGTGTTATCTACAGTGAAGAATAGCTACTGGGATATCTACTGGGATAAACAAGCCAATTACCAAATAGCAAATAAAGCAAATAAGTATAATTTTGCAATCTGAGTTGTTTATAGTTTTAAGAAAGTGAAAAAAAAAAAAAAAAAAAGAATTAACGGTAATCTCCACCCATCTAATGAGAAAATATTTACGTAATTAACAGAGCTTTTTAAGAGGTTTCACACTGTTTAAATTTGTGACAGAATTAGTGCAAGCTGCCATTCCAGGAGAAGGCACAGTCATCACCGAAGGTATGCACACTGAATAGTATCCACTAACAGCTTAAACAGTGCATAGCATTTTGAATTTTGTTAATTTGGTCTTTTAGATGTTAATTGATTAACATTATTGCAATCTTTACTTCCCCACACTTTACACAGACGTACATACTTAAGCACACAAATGAACTGATAAGCATACACACCTCCAAAAACAGTTTATAAAAAATTTTTGCTTGAAAGTCTTTGTAACTATATCCAAGGCAAATGTAGAATTCTTATGTGATAGGGCTATCTCAAGTGGAAGCTTTAGTTTTTTGATTCATTTTTATCACATAAAAATGATTTAAATTATTTTTTTAAGCAAATTTTGCTTGGAAAATTGAAAAGTTGGAAAAAGGAAAAACACACAAGCAAGTACAGTTTTCATATTAGTATGCATGGCTGGAGAATTTGATGTGAATTAGATAAAAGTAAGAATACACTTGTCTTATTTGATTTCATGAGGCTTTAAAAGGAAATTATCTCAGTCCTTCCCCCTTTTCTTCCTTTCCTAATATTGATTTCTAATCCTCTTCCACTGAGAAAATATTCCACTGTGTTATGAAAAGTTCTACAAGGGGCAATGAGAAGTAGAAAGTTCTTGCTACATTCTCTATCAGCAATCCAGTACACAAAACATGTGGCATACTCTACTCCTTGCAGTGAAACTTCAAATCTTTGCCCATTATTCTGTTGTTATTTAGTTGGTGAACAGCATGAGAGTTAATGAGTTGATATTTTCCACCATATGTCCTGAATGAGCACTCAAGATTGTTATTTAACAATGGGAAAGAATGACAATGTCTATCCCTCTAGAGTCTTTACATTCTGGTCTTTAAAAGAAAAGCCTTCTTGAAAAAAAGCTTCTTGTCTCTTTATACATGCTTGACTCCCCAGGTACTCATATGTGCTATTGCAATGTGTAGTGTTCATAATATTACCTTTTATCTTGTTTGATAAATGGCACTGAGATAAAGAAAAGAGCAAGAAAAATTTATAAAAGACTGGAGATGTACAACAACTCTAAGTTTTAATCCAAATACTGTATTTATAATTGCATATCAAGAAGTAAGTCTCCACTTAGTCCTCTGGAATCAGTAAGGGCAAGAGGAAATAAGTACTCCCATCATATACAGTTAGAGAAAGAGGAAGTCAAGGGATCAAAATATATAGTGCATTAAACACGATTTGTTTATCCACCTGCCTTATTTTTGTTCTCCATTCAGAGATTAAGGAATATACACACGCTATATTAAGCATTCTAGAAGAAATTTGCGAGGCGCTATCTTTTTCTAAGCACTGTTGATCTCCTTTTCTAATTACAAAAATAATTAAGAATTTGTGACACTTATGTTCTGAATTAACGGCAGAGAAATTATCTGGAGCATGTAGAATGCTCTGTTCCACTGCCTACAACATGTTTTGGAGAATTGTTTTTATACTGTGTTTTTGCTCATTTCTGCAAATAGCTTGAGTTCTCCTGGGTGTAGTGATAATTTAAAAGTGAACCAACTTACCTTTTTGGTTCATGTGAGAAACAAAGGAATTCTAAATTGCTCAAATTATAAGTGGGCATACTTCATTGACTAGCTCACAATATTAGCTATCCAACATGTGCCTATACAGTGATAGTAGGAGCTCCCTAAACATGTTTCTCAAGAAGGATTAAGCACATTGTGTGAGGTAAAAAAAGTGATGAAGGGAATGGGTCGTTGATTGTTGTTTACAATTATTTCTGAATAACTTTTTTTTAGTTAAAAAAATCAAAATTTGCTCTCTAACTGGCACGTAGCAGCTTCCACCCAAATCTTCTCTATAGCACACTTACCTTCCGTGATGGTAAAACACAAAACTTACGTAAATTCCTGTGGCAACTTCTTTACTGTGGCCTTCAGATCTGAATGAAATATATTTCCCTGTCAGATGCTGAAAACAGTTATCCACACAAGCAGTGGTGCTGATATTGGAACTGAATGGTAATCACAGCCTGCTTATGGAAGATACACATAATTTTGTTGTAGATCCTCCCCAGTTGCCTAGGAATATGTTATTTCCCCTGCTGCAGTAAAATAGAAAACTTACAAAGTCAGCACGTATTTATCTTTGTGAATGTCAAAACTCAAAAACGAAGTTTATGAAGTGATTTTTTTTATGAAATGATTTTACTAGAATAAGTAACCACTAGTCATCTGAGCAAAAGCAAAATGATGATTAACTATTGATTACTGAAAAAGAATTGGAGAAATGGTATAAACTAAGAAAGATATATTTTTAATGTTAGTTACTGCATAGTTGGGAAGGAACTTGTCTGTAGAAATTTAGGAATGATGGGGAATCTGTTGTCTTTGGAGAGAATTAAACATTCAGTTTCTCTGGAGACTGTTACACCTCATGATGTCAGAAGCAGCATGATGTCATGGAGAGCAAATAGTTCTTTACTCAGCTAAAGATTCATTGACTGAAAAAGTGTAAGTCTAGGCAATCATGTGCAATATATATTTATCAGGTGCTCGAACAGGCTGCCTAGGGAGGTGGTTGAGCCACTGTTCCTGGAGGTGTTCAAGAAATGGTTAGATGTTGCAATGAGGGGCATGGTTTAGTGGGGGAATATTGGTGATAAGTGCATGATTAGACTGGATGATCTTGGAGACCTTTTCCAATCTTGGTGAATCTGTGATTCTGTGATGTAACAGACATAATCTGTAAAACTTGCTTTATCAGCAGTACCATGGCCATGTAGAAATGTTAATGAAAATTACAGTGGATAAACTTATCTTCAAGATGAGGAGTAATCATAGAATATCTTGGGCTGGAAGGGACGTTAAAAATCATCTAGTACTAATCCCCTGCCTTGGTCAGGATTGACAAGCACTTAATCAGGCCATTGATAATGCAGACTGTAGTGAATTCTAATCAGCATCTGTCTTTTACTACTCTGATCCCTAATCTTTATCCACAAGCTCTCAACCTGACCAAGTTTTTCAGAGTCAGCTCTTTGCAATCTATTCACTTCTTAACATAGAAGACAACCTCTCCTTCCCTGCCTGTCTCTTCCGAAAACCTTGTAGTCCTTCTTGGATAACTAAAACATCTATATGTTATACAAATTATTCTCATCCTAAATCCAAAAGCTTGTAGTCTTTAATCACAGTGTTCTAGTTGTGTGATTTGTCTCACTACTGTCCTGTGTTACCAATTAGGTCATAGTTTTTTAATTACACCATAGTTTCCAAAAACTCTTGCTGCTTATTTCCATGATGCATGCATTGCTGCTGTGGCATTGGAGCTGGGCTATGGGCAGTATAATCTTAATCAAGAAGCCCTCAGGCTCGTATGGGACAAATCTGAGGTTTTCTCTGCTGCTTCTTAAAATGAATGCTGCTCCTCTGACATTTAGAAATACATCTCCTATCCCCATCCAATCTAGTTTAGCCATTTCAGATCTCAGAAGGGCCTTAACATACTGGCAGAGTCAAACCATTTCAGAACACAGGGTCTTTCTGAATAAAATATTTCATTATTGTGTCAATTATTATACTGACTTAAACACTCATTACAATGAGAGAACATATATACCTTTACCTACACCACACTTTCAAGTCGGTAAAGGTAGAATTAGACATGATATTTACAACTTTTACATCTTTTGGCAAGTAAATGTTTCTCTCCTCAACTGTTACATTTATTAATGACCTCAAGCATAAGAATAATGGTACAGTAATATTTTCCCCACCAGGGATTTAAAAAGAGTATTTTATACATTGAAACTGATACTCTGGAGAAACTAATCACTTTATCATAATCCATCAGACACAAAGTAAGAATTCATATTTTGCTTTTAGACCTTTCAGATGCCTTCTTACACAGACCGATTTTAACGGAAATATATGGTCTTGGAGTTTTCTGGCACATATACAATTCGGTATTTCTAATGGGATCTATTTGCTTTACACTAATCTATCAACACTTACTTTTTGAGTAAAAAAGAATGCCAGGTCTATTCTGAATGGAGTATTGGTTGTAGAGGTGGGATGTTTGCATTTTCAGCTTTTCATTTGAAATCTATAATTACAACAAGAATTTTTTTTTTTTCACTTGAGACCTCATAGTGCTTAACATTTCAGTATCTTAGTATCTATTTAAATTTTGATAGATTGTTACCATTATTCAAGAAAAAATAATTATCATTATACAGGAAAAAACTTGCCTTCTTTCCAGAGCACAAACTGCAGCAAGCTAGACTTTAACGAATATAAAAGTGCAAAATGATGACCTCAGTTACACTCTGCCAACACCTGAGTAATACAAGAAGAGGGCAGAAAAGAGCCAGTTAGCCACTCCAGTTTGGTAATCTTTCCATTTTGTACTTATGTACGCAGTACAGAGGTTAGCATATACCCAGTAAGTATAAAAAATTGTTCATAAATGGTCCTTTCATGGAAAATGAAAAAATAATAATAAAAAAAGAAAAAAAAACACACACACACAAACAAACAAAAACAACAACAACAACAACAAAAAAAAAAAAAACACCCAACCAACCAACAAACAAAAACCCTGGAGCTTTTCGGTTCTTGCAGGGAGTAGGAAAGGAAGATGAGGTCTTAACCTATTACCATTAGCTGAGCTATAGAAAAACATTGTTCATGTCACTATAGCAGAAAAGAATCAGCAAGACATTTATGCAGCCAAAGACCAATGGAAAATTGCATGTACCTCCTCTTGCATGCCAGAGCAGCCATTTCTGAGCCTCGCATTTGAATTGTGTACCTTAGAGGAATACTCTCCATATGTAGGTAACTGGTACAAGGTTCTGCTTGTGGATTGACTCTAAATATGACTACTCAGGAGTGGTGGGACATGCTTTATGAAAAGATTATGCATACATTTTCTTTTTTTTTTAATATAATATTTATTTTTCTAATCTATTACCCTTTCCAGACTTTATCATTATGCTCAAAGTATCAGCATAGAATACAAATCTAAATTTTACCTGCACTGAACTTTAGCAGAGGTAGACAAGCTTGCCTTTGATCAAACTCAATAAAACAAATGTCTGAAGTAGCTGTTAAATTTAGCCTGCTTTGTTGGTGAGCTGTTGCTATCTTACCAAGAATTCAATCTTAATAGATACTTAAAAATACTATAGAATTGATTCCACACATCCATGTCACAGGTTTGTTTACTTGAAAGTAATTTAAATAAAGTGAGAAAAAAATTAAGCCAGCTTTTCCTTGTTTTGAAAGAAGTATTAAAAATAAATGTAAACAAGATGGCTAGAGTATCACAGATTACAGTAAATTGAATAGGCTTAATTATGTTGGATAACTGCTATACATATAACATGTATGTTCATGGGCAATTCTCATTTAAAAATAGTGTTATATTTTTTGTCTTACATGTAAATTCTGCACTAATTTGTATGGAGCTTCTTTGTTTCATGCTACTAGATAATTTAAACACTAAACATTGACTGACAAATTCCTGTAGAAAAATGATAGACAGCAGCTGTCAATGATAACAGAAAATTGTAAAAAGAAGCAAACAATCAAAGAAACAAGAGTTGTGAAAGAACGAGTATATTCCCTTCAGCAACAGTTTGATCATTTCTCCTAGGAACAAGGTAATGTCAAAAGTTCAGCTTTTATTGTAAGAATGAACAACAGCAATATATGAGGAAGAAAACAATAAAAGGGAATTGAGTATGAAAGCCTTCCAACTGTGTTTATAAGACCTTCATAACTATTGTAACATGCTTGCAAACCACCATCACCCCTTCTTCCTGCATGTCCCATTAGTGCAAGTAGTTGATGTGTTTGTTATTCCAGTCCATATTCAGTACATTTTCTGAGACATTTTTCTTATTTATTTCTATTTTTCCACCTTAAGATGGAAAAAAAAAAAAAAAAAAAAAGAAAAAAAAAAAAAAAAAAAAGAAAGAAAGAAAGGAAACTGGATTTAAGAACTAAAGCTCCAATAATGACCCAAATTCTATTTTTGTGGACATAAAGTTTAAGACTACAGGACAAAAGTTCTATGTATGTATCTAGAAAGATCATTCACATACTTTATTTTCTCTACAGAATACATGATAGTGTTGTTTAACACCACTCACATTAAATATTAACTATTTTCTGCAGCCCAAGTAAACTGGGAGTAGGACTAAAAAACCATTTTTTAAATTATTTATGTGTCTTCCAGTAAATTCATATATTACTCCAAAATGTAAATATATGATTATTAGGTTTAAAAAGAAAAAAAAAAAAATTGTTTGTTTGTTTGTTTGTTTGTTTATATTTTTGACACAAGTTTTTGAGATAGCTTAGTTTTGGCAGATAACTCTTTGAACATCAGTTGAGTGTTTCTGGCAATATTGTAATCTGTGAACTAAAGCACTGAAAAATAGATTGGAGAGCTAAAAAAAAAAAAGAGAGAGAGAGAAAAACAAAACAAAACAAAACAAAACCTCCACCACCTTACAAAATGTGCTTCAAAGCCAGTAATAGAAGACAATGTTACTACTGAAATGTGAAAATGCATTATGGAGGCGGTAACTGAAGGACATGGTACAACACTGGGACATGATAACAAGGCTCACAAAAATAATGAGCCTCTTCTTTGCAAGAGGAGACATACTACCAAAATCTGAACAGAAAATGTAATGAATTTTAATTTCACGCATTAATGTTTGTGCAGCTCCTAGGTACTTGCATTGCATTAAAGTCATTAACAAGAAGAAACAGCTCATAGAGACATTCCTATTAAAGTCATGCCAAGGAGATTTAATTCAGTCAGATATATTTGCTCCCTGATAAACATTTAATACTTGGAAGAACTAAAATAAAAATACTACATATAACATATTATGTTATGAAATAATGTTTTGAAATACAGTGTCAGGAGTAGTTTGTGATCTAAATCCGCATTCAGAAATGATGTTCCTGCATAATGCAGTTTAATTTCATGAATGAATAAATGAAATGTTATCACTGGTCAAATTTCATTGAAATCATTTTCTTTTCAAAGAAAAAAATAAATTCTGGAGCTTGTTTGTTTGTTGTTGTTGTTATTTTCTTTAACTCAGGTAACTATAGGAACAAAAACTGTTACTAAAAGGAATATTGGGCATATTCCAAAGAGGAGTGAGCATCGTTTGAGTTTTTCAAAATTTTTAAGTCTTTTGGGCACTTGAATTTTCACTTGGAAATTCTGCCTTCTAAATTCTCAAAATGTTTTATGAAATGGCTGTATAATTTTTATGCTTACAAAGGATACTTGATTCTGGCCTTGATGTTTCTGAAGCTATTCGTAATAATTAACCTTTCAGTATCACCTTCTTATCTACACTGTGTGCATAACCAGTGTTGTATTTGGGGAATTTGAGCTTAATGAGTATAATAAATGTTCCAGTTTTCTTCCTCTTCTTGCTCTTGGGGGTGCATGTATTTATCTGCTGTGAAGTATTATGATATAAAACTTTAATTAATTTTAATTAATTAATTTTACAAATTAATTTTACAAAGGATTTTATCTCTAGATCAGATAACCAGAATTCTGATTAATTAAATCATTTTGATTCACCATAAGAAACTGTATAATAATGCATATAGAAGTAAAAAATCTTATGGAAGCAGAAATGCTTCATTACTCAAAATGGATTAGTTGCTTTAATCTTCATCCTGGAGCACTGCAACATCTTCTTCACAGCTGCCACTCACAGCTGTGATGCCCTCAGGTAGATTCAGAGTTCATCATCTTGTAAAGTCATGAAAACTGAAAATATGCATTAGGAATATATTGTTCATTACAAAAAAATAATACTATAAGAAAAAAACAGAAATAAAATTCTTTATTTTAGCTCACTGAAGGCTGAAATATGCTGTTTTCTTTGCTGTTGCACAACCTGTTTTGTAAGATTATTACCTTTGAAATACAGAAGTTGCCATCACCTTCCAGTCCTTGCCTTTTTGCTTTTCCAAGGAGAACTGTTCCTGCTAATTTCTCAATCTCATTTTGGATTACTCTAACTAGCATTATTTAATATCAGCTCTTTAGTTAGTATTTAATTATCAGTGCAACTTTTGAATGTAGTCCAGAGAAGAAAATTTTTCTCTCTGAATGGACTTCCTGCAAATCTATTGTATTATGTTCCTGTTCAGTTCAAAGAGGACTTTGGAGGGAACACTTGGACTTATAATTTCTGAAAGTATATTCACAGAATCACAAAATCACAGTCATAGGGTGATCGCTGGTGCTAAATCAGCTTCTCTGGAAGTTAAATCAGCAGATCACACTGGAAGGTGTCCAAGTGAGTTTTGAATACTTCCAGAGAAGAAGGGAGAATTCACAACTTCTCTGGGCAGCCTGTTCCAGTTCTTTATTAGCCCCAAAGTAAAGAAGTTCCTGATAATATAATTTTCTTTGACTTTCTTGGAGATGAGATTCTGAATAAGCTGCAGCATCACCTTCTGAGACACGGAGGTAAGGTTGACTGGCCTGTGATTTCCCAGGTCCTCCTCCTTTGCCTTTCTGAAGACTGGAGTGACATTGGCTTTCCTCAGGTCTTCAGGCACCCCTGCCATTCTCCATGATCTCTCGTAGATGACAGAGTGGTTCAGCTGTCACTTCTACCATCTCCTACAGTACTTGTAGGTGCATCCCATGAAGGACAACAGATTTGAACAGCTTGAGTTTGCCTAGATGATCTCTGACAAGATCCTCTTCAACCAAGAGGAAATCTTTCTTTCCCCAGATTTTCTCATTTTTTTCTTCAAAGTCTGGAATTCTGAAGGGGCAGTCTTAGCAGTAAAGACTGAAGTAAAGAAATTAAAGCCTTCTCAGTGCCCTCCATTATTAGGGCACCCACCTCATTCAGCAGCAGGCCCACATTTTTCCTAGTCTTGATTTTGATACTTGTATACTTAAAGAAGCCCTTCTCATACTTCACCTCTCTCACCAAATTTAATTCGAAGTGGGCCTTGGCTTTACTTGATGCATCCCTTTTCTGACATTTCATAGACTTCTTCCATTTGATTTTTTCCATGAGCTACTTGCAAATTCATATTACATTTGTTGGATTTCTTACTTTTCAAAGTGCACCAGTCATATACATCTCTCGGTCCACATGATTTCTTCTTCACAATGCATTTTCCATAAATTTGGACTTTTAAAATACATTAAAAGATCTACTGTAGAGTTATTGAAATACCTTTTAAACACTATTTATATCAGATATTCTAATTTTTTTTATAATCAGTAGAATTACTCAACAGTTACGTAAATACCATTTTCATACTTAAATTTCATTTAGGACTACAGCTTCTTCTTTTTCTTTCTTTCTCTCTATCTCTCTCTCTCTCTTTTTCTTTTTTTTTTTTTTGGTTTATTATCCCCAGCATCCCCCTATCTATTCTCCTATGCAAAATTCACATGATTAAGAGATACTTATTTGTATACTTACCACGTACTTGATAACTTGAAAAATACTGTCATAGTGTTTTGCACAACTGCTTCTAATGTAACTTGTGATAGGAAAGTCTTAAATTGACTTCATAGAGTCCTAGCTAGCTCATTCTATGACTGCAAAAGACTGAAGCACAGCTAAAAATATATGACTGTACAGATACTGAAATGATATCCTGATAAATTTTCCATGAACAGATAAAAGAATGCTCTAAAGGTTCTTAAAAAAAAGAGCTTAAGTTACATATGAAAGGTAGCTCTCAAAATAATACCTTCTACTTAATTATGTTGGGCCACAACATCAGAGGTGGATTTTGGTGATAAAAAAGTAGAGGTTGAACCTTCCTGCCAATATTCCATTATATTTTGTTTCCACGTGACAGATGGAAGCTAAGTGGCAGTCTGACAGAATTCACCTGGCATATAAGTGTCTGTGAAGCAAAATTGTGTCACTGAACCTCTCCATTTGGAAAAACAGCACCCACTGATATTCACTGATGCTTCCTGAAAATTAATGGAGACCAAAAATGGATATGAACATAGTGAGACAGTAGGTGGTGCATTTCAGCAGTGGTAACCAATGTGAAAGACAAGCCAGGAAGAGCATTTCAAAAAGCTTATTTACACAAATTGAATGATTATGACCAGGTTGCTGTGCATGGAGTTGACTCTTGGCTTCAATCAGTGATGAGCATCACACAGTGAATCAGAGTCATAACATCAGCCCAGGGAGTGTCACCATGTGAATTTCCACCATGAAAACAATGTTAAAGATGCAGCCTTCAGCAGCTTGAATTATATACGCTGTCTTTTTGACTAGGAAATAGGGGGATCCTTCTGCATTTCCTGGAACCAGGACCTCAATTCTGACCATTGCATCGTGATGCTGACTAAGCTTTCAGAGTAAGCTCACAGAAGAAGATGATGTTTGTCTTGCAACACAATAATAGCAGGCCCTATATCAATCTGAAAACTGTGGAGCACATTGCCAATCTTGGCTGGACTGTCACACTACATCCACCACATAGTTTGGATTTGTCATCTTCTGACTTCTACGTGTTCAAGGTGATAGAAGGGCAATGTTTTCCTACCAACAATGCTCTCATAACAGCTGTGAAACAGAGGGTCATCTCTGCTGATGCAGATTTCTAAGAGAGTGGTATACATGCTCTTGTTTGTTGCTGATGAAAGTGCACAGCTAGTGTCAGTGATTACACAGAAAAATAGTGTTTTGTAGCTGAGAATTTGAACTATCAGTGTTATTTCACTTTTTGTATCTGCTACAATTTCCATGGAAATAAATAAGAGGCATTACTTTCAGAGTGACCCTTTGTAACTTTTGTCTTAATTTAGAGAAAAAAATTAAAAGTCAATGATATTCCATCATGAGCCTTTTGTATTAATTACTTATATTTGAATAAAATCTTATGAAAGGACAACTGTGGACAAACGTTCCATGAATATCGGATTGAACCAGGATTTCAGGCTTAGAGTATCCTTCTAACCCACATCACGATACTTCCACGGTGTGTTCCAACGGTCCAGTCCTCGAGGACTCTTCTGGAGAAACAATCCAGAGGCATCCTTTAAGGACTAGTACAACACTAGAAACAGATCAGGATGAATTAACCTCTGGTGCTTCAAGATCGTCACCTACAAGAGGTCGCCAGGACTCACTGAATGACTACCTGGATGCAATAGAACACAATAATCATCCCAGACCTGGAACGTCTGCCTGTGGCGAGCGTCCTCGTGGAGCCTCTCCAAAACTGAGGAGTAGCTTCCCTACTGACACAAGACTTAATGCAATGCTTCACATTGACTCACAACCCACACATCTGATCTTTAAATTTAGTGAAGATAGTTATCAAGGCTGAAGGCATAAATCAACTTTTAGTAATATTAGTATTTTTCCTTGCATCAAGTCTCAGAGTTATGTTCAGTGCTAAAAATGCACAAATTGGTCTTCCTAAATCAATTCCAATTTCTGGAAAAAAACTAGGACAGTTATTTTTAGCATGAATACAGAAATAAACTGTACACACCCTTGGTAAAATAGCTTTATTTGGGAACATAAATAAATGCATTTTCCATAAGTAGAATTAAATAATGGGTTAAATACCAATATATATGAAATGTGTTTGCAATTTCTTTAAGAAAAATAAATTACTATAAAATTAAAGCTGAAATAGAAATGCATTTGTTACCATTAGCTCTAATGATGGGATTTCCAAAAATTGGCAACATGATTAAAGTCTCATTCTCAGAAAAGCAATGAAACAAAATGTATCTTACAATTTTATCTTATATTCAGGCATTTTGAGCCATTTTCTATCATATGATTAACCCATATATTCAGTGTAATTGGCAAAAAAAAGAACAACTTAGAGTTGCTTTGAATCCTTAGGGACTAAATCTTACTGAAAATGCTAGATAGAATAACTTCCAGTTTATAATTTAGGAAAAGCATCCCTTTCATTTTTAAAATATTCTATAGATTTCTTCCATTGTGAATACATTCTATTCTAAAAGAACTGTCATATTCAAATTATTTGGCCTGAAATACAAAAGTAAAGAGATGCAGGAATAAGAGAAAAAAACTTATTTATATCAGAAACTCAGAATCTTACCACAACATTAAGAAAGTATGCTGTGGTGCCAGTGAGAAATGCATTATTGAAATAAGCAGCGGAGGCTCTGATTTTGTATTCCGCAAAGATTAAACTGATGCACAGAGGAAAATCACGTAAGTTTTGAAGGTAGATGATATAGAAAAAAAAAAAACAAAAAAACACAACTGTCAGATAAAAGTTTGAGTTGAAGCACAGTGTCTTAAACATAAGGCAAAAAAAATTGTTTTGGAGGAAAATACTCTTCTTCATTGAAGGGACGTTGGAGTTATTAAGGATTATTTAAGCTGCTAATAATATATATAGTTATTCAATATCTAGGGGGTAAAAGCAATACTATATTGTGCATAGCATTAATCTATGACTTGTAGTGCCACACATAGTGTTAAATAAGCAAATGTATCTTGGATTAACTTCTTTAACAAGAAAGTAAGTTGCAAAGAAGTTTAGCAGTTGGCAACCCTGCACATAGCAGGGGTTTGAAACTAGATGATCATTATGGCCCTTTTCAACCCAAGCCATTCTATGACTCTACAATTCTACCACAAGTTAGGTGTTTTTTTTTTTCTTGGTCTCCATTTAGCACCGTATAGGTAGAAAGAGAGTGAAAATAGGCCAGCATGAAGGTTTCTTAAGCAGGAAAATATATGAATTATTAATGCAGTTTTAACTAGAAATCTTGATAATGGAATTTCACTGAACTAGTTGGAAAACTCCACTCTTCTCATTTAGAAGTATATCTGATCCAACATTCAATACTTGATGTAGAAAAAGGTGGTGCATATCTTTCACTCTATCACATATGAATCTTTGACATTTTAACCTATTTTCCCATCAAAAACATATTTTTCTGGACACTATTTCTATGACAGTGTGCAAAGGCTGAGGTGAAACAGAACTTTAGACCTAGTCAGAAAGAATGGAAAGATTACTGATTTTATGGGATGCTACTATCATTGATGAACACAGTTATACTCTGAAGACATTCGTGTTCAAGATTAACCCAATCTAGATTCAGTATGAAAAAGATTCACTGCAGTAAAATGATTTCAAAAAATAGGGAAGGGGAAGGGAAAATGGAAGGGGAAGGGGAATGGAAAAAAAGGGAAGGGGAAGGGGAAAGGGAAGGGAATAGTGATAAAACCAGGACAAGAATTTTCAGTAACTGTCCAGTGCCCTTAATTTCAATATTTCAGTATTTCCCATATTTGCCTTAGAATTTTTCAGTTTAAATTACATGTTACTTTAACTTCATAAAAGATACTTAAAATAAATAATAGAGGATGTGAAAGAGTAGTTTCATGTAGGCTGCCCTGTGTGGTTGACAGACTAATCACATGGCTTGAGGGTTACCACTTTTGCTATTACAAAACCATATAATTCCATGTCGTTTTTAAATAAAAAATCTTCTCAATAATGTTCAAGTTATGCTCATTGTATTATGAATATCACTTGTTTAGAACAACATGACTGGGCTAATTATTAGTCTTATTCTTTTTTTTTTCTCATTCTCATTCTCAAATACATGATTTTATTTTTCATATCTGATGCCCCATTATGTTAAGACTTATGCTCTGAGTAAGTGGATAGGGTCACCAGAACATGAAATCATGTAATGCCATTCACAATAAAAACAAAAACAAAACCAAATAAACCAAATAAACCAATCAACTAAGAAACAAATCCCCTTTCCCAGTATTATTTGTGTATCTTGCTACTTTTGGCAAATAAACTGAAATCAAAACACATATTAACAAAAGTAGGAAAATTCATGTTAAAAAATATCTACAGCTCTAAAGTTGTGGAGTTCTTTGTTCGTGTGTTTTTTGCATTTGTAAGATATTTTAGATACATAAGCTTAAAAATACTTACATAACTGGATGCAGGATTACAGCCTTCAATTACAAATAATAATTGTGCTTTATATGGGACTAAATTCAGAACATACTTACTCTTACTATACTAAGTTTTTAAACTGTTTTGTCATATTTTATTTTCTGAAGAGGTGCACAGTTACTGGAACTTCTGAAGAAAAAAAACATTTTTGATGTATCTCAGAAAAGATGATGAAGTCACACTTATACTTGATAAACTTATTATCTATTATTATATATTATATATTATCTATATATAATAATATTATCTATTATTACATATTACCAATTATATAAATATTATTATATAGCAAGCACTCTTCATAGGAAATTAATAGCATACTGAGTAAGCTAAATATAATTTACTTTTATTTACTGTATTAAATGCATTTTACTACAGAGGTTCTAGGAAATATGTTACTATCTTAGTACTGGGAGGAGAATAGTCTGCACAATAGAAATGAATCTTTAATAAAAATGTGATTGTCCAGGGTGGTTGGAAACACCTGTAATATCAATTTAGTATAGGTGTTGCGAAGCAAGTACACACACACAGAAAAAAGAATGTATGATAACATTAGCTAAAGAAAAATAACAAAATTATAGTGTTTTTAGAACAGTTGTTTGTTTCATATAACAATAAAAAACCTTTCTGAAATCTTGGTGCTGTATGGCTGTTTTTATTTTCTTTATATTTATTAATATTTATATTAAAACAATATGTATATGTCTTTACTAGAATTTACCTGGTATCACACTGCTTGTCTCTTTTGCAGAATCTAAATTTGACAGCTGTCCTTACTTTGAATGTATTTGCTGTCTTGAAGAAGGATATGACTTGAGATTCATAACACTATTCCTGTATATTATGTCATCATGGACTCAATTAGTATTGCTTCCGTAATTTTAATACCGAAATATTGAAAAGATGAAAATACTTATGTAGTATTAGTTACACAGCAGCATGTCTCTAGGAGTATCCTTGCATCGTTCATATTAATGGCGATGGTGCAAGTTCAGAGTGCTACACTGACTAGATTCTTGAAATCCTTACTAGAGAGCTATGTAGTTGTTGTTGCCTGAATAATGCAGCTATGCTTATGAAGTTGATTTACAACACTTCTGCACATTAGCTCTGAACTGGTATTAAGAGCTCCAAGTTCTAACACAATATCCTAATAAAGATAGTTTGAGCAGGTCTTGTAGAGAATATTTAATATTCATCCCTGTCCCGTAGGACACTGAACTTCAGTAGCTCAGTAAACATCTGTTCATAAATTACTAAGTTCTACCGGATGAAATTTTGATTAAAACACTTAGTACCCTAGATTCTTAATGCAGCGAAAGTAGTTTCAGCTTTCATGACTGAATGCTCTCAGATACCCAGCCAAATGATTGGGTTGTATAGGAAGAAAATGTTTCTTCCCCAAAGTAAAATTCAACCTGTGATTTTTTTTTAACAAAGGAGCTTCCTTCGTGGTGGCTGGAAAGTTGCGTGGTGGATCTGGGGTGCTAGCTGACAGCTGGCTGAACACAAGCCAGCAGTCTGTCCAGGTGGCCAAGGAGAGCAACAGCAATGTAGCTTGTATCAGAAACAGTTCAGCCAGCAGGAGCAAGTGATAGTTCCTCTGTACTTGACACTGGTGAGGCCACTCCTCAAGCCCTGTGTTCAGTTTGGGTTATTCACTACGGGAAAGACATTGAGGCCCTGGAGCATGTCTAGGAAAAGGTGAAAGACCGGTGAAGGGTCTGGAGCACCAGTCTTCTGGGGAGCAGCTGAGGAAACTCGGATGGTTCTGTCTGGAGGAGGCTCAAGGAAGAGGTCCTGGAATGGCCTGCCTTGGTAGGTAGCACAGTCACCATTTCAGTAGGTGTTCAAGACCCATGGAGATATAGCACTGAGGGACATGGTAGTGGACATGGTGGGGATGAACTGAGGTTGGGCTTGGTGATAAAATCATACAGTCATAAAATTGCTCAGATTGGAAAAAGACTTCAAGGTCACCAAGTCCAAACACTTGCCAAACCAAACAAGCCAAACCATACCACCCTAACTCTAACAGCCCTCCACTAAATCATGTCCCTGAGTACCACATCCAAGTGGTTTTTAAACACATCCGTGGATGGCGACTCAACCACCTCCCTGGGGAGCCTATGCCAGTGGTTAACAACCCTTTCTGTAAAGAAATTTTTCCTTATTTCCAACATAAACTCCCCTTGCACAACATTTCCACACATCCTGTCACCAGTGAGAAGAGAGTAATCCCAACCTCTCTGCAATCACCCTTCAGGTATTGGAAGTGAGCAATAAGGTCTCCTGTTCCCCAGACTGAACAGCCCCAGTTCCTTCAGTTTGTCTTAGCAGGGCATATTCTCCAAGCCCCTCACAAGCCTTGTTGCCCTTCTTTGGCCCTGCTCCAGCAACTCTATGTTCTGTCTGCACTGAGGTGCCCAAAACTGAGTACAGTACTAGAGGTGGGGCCAGTGCTCACCCGTGCCAAGTACAGGGGCAGGATGACTTCCCTAGTCCTGCTTGTTGCTCCATTCCTGATACAAGCCAAGATGCCATTTGCTTTCTTGGCCACCTGGGAACACTGCTGGCTCATATTCAGCCAACTGTCCATCAGTACACCAAGATCCCGGTCCATCAGGCAGCTTTCCAGCCACTCCTCCCCAAGCCTGCAGTGTTGCCTGGGCTTCTTATGATCAAAATGCAGGACCCAACAATTGGCCCTATTGAAACTCGTACAGTTCATCCTGTCCCATCAATCCAGTCTATCCAGGTCTTTGATCTTGGAGGTCTTTCCCAACCTTAATGATTCTATTATTCTATAATATCAAATATTCATAGATAAGGACAATTGAGAATGTACCTCCTTTCTGGAGCAGGTGATGCTGTGTGGTATACACACAGTGACTAAGATAAAATAGATAAAACCTCTATTTAGCAAACCAAATCTGTCCCTGCTACCCAAAAATTTCCAGGAATATAAAACAGAACAAATATTTGATACAAATATTACTTTTATAAGCAACACCAGATAATTGTTTCTGAATATGTCTTCTGCTGTACTCACATACGTTCATACTAACAAAATAGGATTTTGAGCATGAGATATACGAATCTCCAAGACAGATTTAAATACAAGACATTATAAAGAGCACACATATGTGGATATCTGCATATAAATACTTTGCTTTATGGAAGAAATATTATAATTTCTCACCCCTACATGAGTATTTTTTATCCTAAAGGGAATAAAACAGGCTATCACAGCAAACACTAACACTTTCATAAAAGTCATTGCACCTGGGAAACTAAGATTGTTTTGCTAATATTTGTTGTAGTTTTTTTTTTCTCAATTGGTAAAATTTCTGAACCTTGAAATCCAAAGACTACTGTTATTAATCTTTGTAAGGAGGTCACAGGTTCAACTGCTTTGATTTTCTGAAAATTCCTGTAACACCTCCCTGACAGGGATTAAGAACAGCCATCTCATGAAAACTATCAGAGGAAAACCCTTTCATCACTGAGGTAGAGAAATACTTTCTTCTGGAGTTCAAAGGATGCAGCTCTTGCAAAAAGAGCCTCATAAAGCAATTACCTTGGTCAATGCCATAAGGATGAGCATTCCTAACTGTAGCTACATGCTTCATGTAGAATATATATCAGGTATATTTTACAGGATATGCCTTTAATATAAAACAAAACAAACAAAAAACCCCTCATGTCTAAGAGTGCTAGCAACAGTGATCATCCTGTGAGGCAGAGCAAGGTTTTTCTGACAAAAAAAAAAAAAAAAAAAAAAAAGCTAGAGTAAATATTTTCAGGTACATGCCATAAATTCAGCCCTTGAAGAAATACCTACCACCACTATTTCTGCAAAAAATTTTCAAGTGAAAAGTTCATAATTCCTGGTAATTCCAGAAAGACAATTGATATGCAACAATATTTTCTTCTAACACATCTAAATTAGCCAAAAAGAAAGGCTAGAGACCATCTTGAATAGTGAATTATGTAAATCATTTCAATTATTTTGATTCTTTTTTTGATTCCTTTCTCTGACTTTAACCCAAGTATTATGAAGCTCTTCGTCAAAAGGTAGTTTTATGTGCCTGTATTCACTCTTGAGATGGACAAAAAATTTAAAATACACTTAGTAAATATGCCACTTAGGTAGTTCTCATTACCGATTAATTCCATTAGCTTCTACTTGTTCATTTTCAAAAATCTTCTCCTTTAGAGTTAAAAGGAAAACTTATTTTTCCTTAGTTGATATACAGCTTGATTATCTGCCATTCTCTGGACAGAGAATTTTACGTTACATTACATAGTAAAGCTTAGCAGTACACCTAAGTGTCTTTTCTGCAGAAACCAACTCCAGAGGATTGTTTTGTAACATTAATCTGATAATCAATAGGAGCTAAGAACATTTTAAAAGAAAATTGCTGAAGCAAATACTTGAGATAAATAATAGAGTTTAAATTATGTCTAAATCATTTCTTAAACAACTGAGAGTGGTTTTCATAAGTAACACTTAGCAATGAAATATGCTAAATAATTTTGATTCATAATTTAGAATAAGATTTTCAAGGGGACTGTAAAAACTGTTCCTAAACGCTCTATAACCAAAGGGAGAAGAAAGAGATGAGGAGGTAGCCAGGATAATTAAATGCCAATGCTATGCCCTGTGGAAACTTTCAATTAACTCAGCTTTTGGAATTCATTGCTTTTCCCTCGCACTGGACTTCCAGATTTGTAATTAATTCTTATCAATACATACATATGCATTTCTCCAGCTTGTACAACACAGTAATGGATCACAAAGTAAAATATATCTTCTGCAGAATGTTGAGCATGCAGTTAGATTGTAAGTCTTAAGGCAGAGGAAAAGCAAAGATTTTTTGGTTTTTGCTTATTCTTAGGCAAATTCTGTTCTATAAACAAGACAAATCCTTTCACTTTTTTGGCATTTTATCTTCTCTTTTGGTAGTCCATGTTTATTTCATTTCTATTATATTTTTGAGGGATGGCAGAAATAGCGTATTAGACCATATTTATACTTCATGAAACAAAAGTTTTGTTCTAGGTGATTTCCACATGTGCACAAAATCAATTAAAATATCTAGCTTAAATGATATGAGATCCATACAGAGTTCCAGTGTACCTCTATATTATGAAGTGCATATAAGTATGGAAAATCTATGGGTACATTCCTCTGATATAACAGAAATAGAATATTGAGTTAGTCTTTGATCTACTTTTAGTGTTACTATTGTCAGTATTTCCAGATTATTCCCTTCGTTTTTACTGTAGTGAATATAATGGTGTTCAGAGGCTCCTGAATGCCCACATGAAGCCTCTTCAGGTTTTTAGTTCAGTATGTGATTGTTTCCAAGGCTTGAAAAAAAATTTTCACATGCCCTGTCATTAAGAAAACCTTGGGTTATATTTTTTGTTTCTTTGTTTGTTTGTTTTCCCCTTGGTCCTCCTCATCCCCCAAAATATTACCTGATTTCTAGATTTATGTTTCTTTACCTTATGAAACTTTTAGTGGAGCCAGTATGCAATAGAAAAAAATGTCAACGCTTTTACAATGAATCAGTGTAGGGAATGCTGGATATTAACTGTCATTAGGCACAGTCCTAAGTCTTTAAAGGATTTACAATGTGATATGGCACTCAATATCACTGGCAGTAAGTCAGCCTGAATGCTACTCTGGATATCTCATTGCACTTTGATCTAACTTCTCCTTTCTGCACCATTATATTCTCTGTATATCTAGTTTCTATCAAAAAGGGTCTGCTTGTATTCCTTCATCTTACACTATTAACCTGAGAATGCAATGATTTAGAAAGCTTGCCTAATTACTGTTCCTTCATTGCCTCCTACATTAATTATCATAAACAGTGCATTATATAACATGCATTCATAGTCATGAGGAGATTGAAACTGTTACTCAACACAGGAAATTTTAATTATTTATATGACTGTGTGTATTAATTATATCAAATCAATCTTTGGAATATTTCAGTGGAAGAGGAAATAACTCCTATGCTCAGTGTATGCATCTTTTCTTCACAGGCAATGCTTCACTATCTGACACACAAAATTGCCACCAAAAGTTGATGAACAGTGGGTGAATAACTTGATGCAAGCTAGCAGTATGCATTTGCAGCCCAGAAGGCCAACTGCATCCTGGGCTGGACCAAAAGAGGTCAGAAAGGAGAGGGATAGGATTCTTCCCATCTGCTTCACCGTTGTGAGGCCCCAGTTGGAGTACTGCATCCACATCTAGGGTCCCCAGTAAGGAAGGATATAGAGTGGTTGGAGCAGGTCCAGAGGAGGGCCATGAAGATGACCAGATGCAGAGCATCTCTCCTATGAAAAGATGTTGAAAGAACCAGGTTTGTTCAGCCTGGAACAGAGAAGGCTCCAAGGAGATCTCATTGCAGCCTTCTAGTACTTACAAGAAACTTAAATGGAGAGAGAGCAAGTTTAGCAGAGTCTGATAATGATAAGACAAGGCAGAATTTTTTTAAAACTAAAAGAGGGGAGATTTAGATTAGATACTAGGAGGAAATTCTTTATGCAGATGTTGGTGAGTCACTGGCACAGGCTGTTCAGAGAAGCTGTGGATGTCCCCATCCCTGGAATTGCTCAAGGCCAGATTGGATGGGGCCCTGGGCAGTCTGAACCAGTGTTTGTCAACCAGCCCATGGCAGCAGGAGTGGAACTAGATGATCTTTAATGTCTTTTCCAACCCAAACAATTTTATGATTGTATGATTCTGTAAAAAATTAATTCCTGAGAGGTTCAGAAGCCTCTCCTATAACATTGGTTGAGAAGTTTAAGTACAAATTTACATGTGAATCCTGTAAATGCAGAAGATAAAAAGACCTTTTATAAAGAATCATGTTTCTATTGCAGCAGATGAGTGGCTTACTAGAACTTAATCTGTAACTTATTTTTGAAGAGGAAAGGAATGAACAAATGTCAAACACGGTACCACATCATCTAGAAGCCAACAGAGAAACCTGAAACAAAGATTCTATTTAAGCTCCCAGTCATATTCTCCTCCACATGGTCCTTCTACTACAGTTTTCATTCTTCCACTACAGGAAGCAGCTTGCTGGTTGCCAGTTCTTCTTGCCTGAGGACTTCCAGAGCCCATTGATTGCAATGCTGGGGATTACTGAAACGACAGTACTGGAAGATGGTTTCATCAATCCATGATTATTGAGACTGAAGATCTGGATGAAGTAAAATGCGACTTCTTTTTCTGGGTTAAAGGCCCGTGCTTTCCTCCAATGGAAAATAATGTCGCTAAGTGGAATGGGAAGAAGATTTTGTGCAGCTCTTTCACCTTGGCATTGACTGAGGTGCACATGACACTCACATTTACAGAGGCCTAAAAAAAAAAGTCCATGCAAGGGCTAACACGTTGGGATTATTTTAAAGAAACCAGCTCTAAGATTTAGGATTTCAGATTTTATTTCCAAAAGATATGCTAAGATTAAATGGGCCCATTATTATTTGGGTATGACTTACATAGTACAACAAAGAAAAGTGAAGCTGATTTTGACTGAGAAAAGATACAATTCATTTATTGTAGGGGAAATTTCTAAAATAACATGAAGAAATTAAGAAATTGACCAACAGTTATGTTTCCTCTATGTAGTAATGTAATGGTACCTGTGAAAATTATGGTCAGGGTGAAGGCAACATAAACTGTGGATTGCTCGTATTCTGCTGTGTTAGAAGTCAAAGTAATACATGAGGCATGGTGTCATGAAGACAGTCTTCATGAGCATTTGTCAGAGCTTTAACCAAACTCTGTCTTCCCGGCAGACAGGGTGTTTTCATGCTCCCCTTTCTAATATACATGGAAATCAAGGACAGTGTGGTTTGAAAAACCTGGTGGATGGAAGGTTCTCTGTATACTGTTCTCTATTATTGAAACAAACTGTGGGATGTATTTTCATAAAAGATATTGTGTGTGTGTGTGTGTGTGTGTGCGTGTGTATTTTGGAGGTGGTGCTTTTGTTGGTGGTGGCAGTGTGAACACATATTCAGGATGAGAGGATATTCATAGAATCATAGAATCACAGAATCACCAAGGTTGGAAAAGACCTAAAAGATCACCCAGTCCAACCGTTCAATTCAAATTTTCATATCAGGCCGTACAAAAAAAAAACATTTCACACTTCTCTGGTAGTTCTCTGTTCTCATTTACTCAGAGACTGAGCTAGATGTAAAAGCATCCATCGGGTGGATAAGATGCATTACCCTTTTCTAACATATGATTTAAACCATCTATCAGCCACTATATAAACCTTGCTAGACAGTTTTAGTATGAAAACCTTGAGCTTTACACTGCAGCATTTATCACATTTTAAAAGTTAGATCTCTGGAAATACAGGTGTGTGGTTTTGCTCTGTCACCTTCCTTCTTTTCAAACCGTTTTGGATATTTTCATGAACTCTAGTCATATTCAAAACTCATGAGAGCCAATATATCAGGGTAGCCAGCAGAAGTTTCACATTTAGCACAGAAGATGCAGATTGAGAACATTTCTTTGTATGCAAACGTTCTTCAGCCTTTTACATAGATATACTGTATCTTGTCAAACACTGACTCTCAATAGGTGGTAGCATTTCATTAGCAGCATTTAATTTTGGCCAAGAATTGGGAAGAGATTTGTATCTTGATCTTCAACGCATTAAAGCAAATAAGCTGAATAATCGTTGAGGAAGCTGTGGTTCAATTATACTCGATTTAATTGAAGGTCTTCAGATCTTTTTATCACAGCCGCACAAGGAATGAGCTGAAAATGGCTTTGCAAAATTTGTATTTGCTGTGAGAAACTTTAAGAAAAAAAAAGCCCTCATATTTTTTAAATTAACATGGTGCTTATAAAGCACTTTACAATGTGCTGTTGGTAAGAGGTTTTCACTTTTGGTTTGTTCCAGTTAGTTATTTTGCACACGTCAGGTAAAAAGTAGTGATTTACTTGTCACCAAAAGACACAGCTCTTGCTGTGGGGCGCTTTAACAAAAGTCCATGAGTTGAAAGTTATTTTCCTGCTTTGCAGATCCTTGCATAACTAACACATTCTGTAAATGCTACATTTACTGAAATCAAGTAAGCTAGTTCTCTCTGGATTTGAATTTTATAAAATTATGATTGGAAGGAATATTGTTCAGTGGATTTCATAACACAAGAATCAAACTAGGGTACTAAATATGTTGATAAAGCAGTAGGTTTAAAACTATTTAAATAAAGCTTTTTTTTTTAATATAACAAATAACATTTGCAATACATTGCCACAGGAGATTGCTTAAGTCAAAAGTTTAATATAATTCAAAAATATAAAGATAAAGGAAATAAATCAACTTATGGAAAAAAAAAAAAAAAAAAAAAAAAGCTACCATTGTGACAGTCTGAATGAGACATTCAGGACCTAAAAACATGTTTTCAAAATCTGTGAACATATATTATGGGAAGCTTGACTCTGTTCTCATCACTAGTGCTAGCAGCTTGATACTTGTACCAGAGATGTTTGGTCTTAGCAGGTATTGTCTTTTTTTTTTTCTCCACAGTGAAAATTCAGTACATATTCAATTACCTATACACTTTTTATAGAACTCAATATTGGATATAA
The DNA here is from genome assembly GCF_019232065.1 of Centrocercus urophasianus. Lineage (NCBI taxonomy): Eukaryota > Metazoa > Chordata > Aves > Galliformes > Phasianidae > Centrocercus > Centrocercus urophasianus. Next base: position 2,931,360 of record NW_024884878.1, read on the forward strand.
ACAACAGTTTCTTGCTGTAATAGACTATTATAGTTTCTTTTCTCTCTCTTAAAAACAAAAAAAAACAAAAAACAAACAAACAAACAAAAAAAATAGAAATACTGTATTTATTTTGTGTAATGTAGTTTATGCCCAAACAGCTTACTTATTTATTTTCCTTCACTGCAAACTGAAAGTTTACAGTGCAATAATGTAGACAGAAATATTTTAATATTTTACAAGATAAATATAGTACTTCACCAGGATCATACCCAAATTTATAACTAGATCTAGATCACCATGCAGCCCTTCTAGTCCTCTGTTACAATACATCATACTTATCATAGGAAAATTTTAACACCAGCCTCTCTGGTCCTGCCTAACTTGCTGCCTTACTGGGCAGCCTTCACCCCAGAGCTTCCTCTCTCTCTATTAGTATCACTGGTATAGCTCCACATGCTTGGGGCAGGGCTAGACATTTCTCCTGCCCAAAATACACGTAATTCCAGTCTCCACTGATTCGGAGAAGTATGTGAGAACTTGCTGCTGAAAAACAAAGTAAAAAAAAATGCCGTGCTCTTTAGATTTATCTGCCCATTTTCCTAATAATCTTGTCCATTTAACTTTGTTCTTATGTTCATTCTGTAGTTTAGTCATAGAAGTTTTACCTGTTGCCTTTGACACCCTTTGCAGTCTCAGTTCCAGATGTGTTTCACCCTCCCTATCACTGTTCTTATAATCTCAGGTGCCATTTTAAAATTTCTCTCATTTATTTATCTATCTATCTATCTATCTATCTATCTATTTATTTATTTATTTATTTATTTATTTATTTGCTGCCTGTTCCCTTTCCATTTGCTGCTTTTTAGATTGAAATTCTGTGGTGAATTCCCCGCTTAGCTGCACTGATGTCCTGATGTGTCAGCCTGAGTATGGGGATGACCACTCTCAGCCTTGGAGAATGTTGCCCTTAAATGTTGGTCCTCAAGAGCTGCCTCTCCCAGGATCTCTGCCATGTACTCCACGTGTAAATCAAGATGTGCTCACCTGATGTCCTGGGTCTGTGCTTTGCTACTCACCTACCTCTCTTTCTATGAGATTTTGCACCTTTCTTTTCCACCACCACTATAGTCACAGCTGTCAGTGATTGCTACCTGCTCAGTTTTTTTCTTCTTTGTGGACAGCAGATCCAGTAGTTTATCACCCCAATAGGCTTTTCATTAACTGTACCAGCCCAGCATTCTATACGTATTTTGAGAGATAGTTTGGCAAGACACCACTCTCCTCAAGTACGGCATGGAACAACAGGAGAATAGGATGCTGATGTAATATGTTTGCATAGTCAACTTAAACAAAGAAACCTGTAATGTATTGCATAGTGGTCCTTAAATATATACATGGATTATTCACAGATGACACAGCAATATTTACTCAGTCACTACTCAGCAGTGTCCTCAGGAGTATAGATAAGATTATTTGCCAGAATGTAGTCCACTATTTGTGATCCAGCAAGCTTCTAAAAACTCCTATGGTGCTCTTGCATCAAGCAGTTAGTTTTATGACCAAAAGTAACAATCCTTCTCACAGTAATTCCCCAACTTGAGCTCAGGATAGTTCTAATTGTCTGGTCCAGAATTGCTGCCAAGTGAAGGAGACATCCAACACTGTGACAAAGAATATAAAAGTTTTGCCAGGTGTTCACAACAGCAGGTGAGATTATTAATTAAAGGTATCATCTCTTGTCAATTTGAAAAGTGTGCTTTTCTCCTGCTTTAATAAACTTTGGTATGTTTGTGTTCGAATTTCTTGTTTTTATTTAGTAAGATCATGTTAAAATTGTTCATATTTTACTTATTAGGGCAATTATTAAATTATGCTTATAGTTCTCTTAGAACTATATATTTGTGCAGTTAAGGTTCAATGCTGCAAAGTCCTGGTATCTTGTTATTCAGTTCATTGTTGCATTATTGTTCAATATCCAAAAAAATCTTGTTTTTGAGACACAGAATTGTTACAATTGGAAGAATACCAGGACACAAAATGATTAACAATAAATAGAATATCCTAGAGGTGGCACAAGAAGGTTGGAAGGAACAATCTTGGGTTCAGGAATGAATGTGATCAAATCGTTAAGAGCCAGCTAATGTCTGGGGACAATTTTTTGGGTGGCAACAATACAAAAAAAAATAATTCAGCAGAATGAAATAAAGTTCTGATCAAATTATGTTGCTGTTGGAAGGTGTCTGAAAATTAAAAAATTTGAAATTTGAATCTGATTCACAAAATTTAAGGGAATAATACCAAAACTGGGAAAATGAAATGAAATATCTCATGACTGCGAAATACAAACAGGATGGAGGTTGGAGGTCTTATTAGAACTATGGTCTCCATAACTGTAGTATGTGAATTAGAAAAAGTTTTTAAAATACATCTGCTACCATGGAAGAAATAGGCAATTTCACAGTAAACTATTTTAGTACTACAACAATAAATTTCTTCTTTATCTCTAGTAAAAAAAAATAATAATTTGGCATTTGCTGTTATTATCCTACAAGAAGGTAATTAATTCTACCTGCTTATTCATGTCAACAAATACTGTCTCACTGCTCTCTCCTCTTGACATCCCTTCACATCTAGCTGTCTTACACTCTCTTTGGTCCTTTACAGAGTCCTGTGGCTGGGCTGCTCCATTACATTGAAGACCATTCCTCCTCTTTTTCTCTGTCCATTTGTACTGAAGGATTTTTACCTGTCTGCTGCTTACATGATGCTGTCTCATCAGGTCTCAGTTTTTGCAACTCTCTACTAGCAGTCTCCATTCATACTTGCACTACATTCATGCTTACACATGTTGGAACATATACCCTTGTGAATGGCTTGGAAAAAAAAAAGGGAAGTGTGTGTAAATGAAACATGGAGCTCCTCGTTGTAAAACAAGATGCTATTTGCTTTTGGGGTTAATTAAAAAATTATTTTTAGTGTGGTGAGTTTCAGGTATAGTAGCTGCAGGAATTAACACAAAATTTCCAAAAATAATGCCAACGAATATGAGAGACCACTGAATAAAAGTATGATGTTTTTCATGACCTGAAGATGCAGCTTTAAAGTTAAAATTATCCATCCAATCTATTCTCTAATATCTTACTATTTATTCTCCTACAAGCTACTAGTCATCATGTCATGACATTGGTGTTGTTACAGGGCTGCCAGGGATTTCTACTTCACCACTTCTTCTCTACTTGGTTTTGAACACTTCCTCTAAATTCCAGATAGTTCTCTCTGCCTACCTACCATATTAAGTTAGGAGATAATATTTTTGAAGTCCTCAAGTGACTGGAGTGCCCAAGTGAAGTTTTTCAAAAGCACAGTAGGCTCCTCGTGCCTAAGTGTCACCAAAAGTCATAGCATGTTATTCTCTCAGCTGCCAGTTCTCATGGCAGCGCATTATAAGTATGTGTGAATGCTTCAGCAATTCATGAAATCCAAGAAAACAGTAGCTTTTACATCTTCTTCTGAAAAGGTTGGAATGATTCCATTAATAACTCTCCCCTTTCTGAGAGAGTTGATGGAATATTCAAGGAAAAGAATTATTAAAATGAAAACTCCAAGCTGAACTAAAATATGATTTACATAGCTTAATATCTATCAACAACCAGTGATAAATGTTGTAGTAGAATTAAAAAACGCTTTTGAAAATCTTGGGAAATAGCTACCTTGTTTATTTGGATGTGTTTTATAAATTCCACTGTTGTGGTTCAACCCAGCAGGCATCTCAGTACCACGCAACCACTTGCTCATTCTCCACCCTCCCAGCGGTTCTGGGGAGAGAAAAGGGACAAAATATTAGAACATACATGCTGAGATAAGCATTATGTACCAAGACAGAAAAGGAAGAGAAAAATATGTGATGATAACAACATAGATATCCACAATGCATCTACTCATCACTGTTTCATGGATGCACAGCAGTCCTTGAGAGGTGACTCTCAGTCAGATACCCACATCTTTATGGCTTCTGCATGACGTCATGTTATACAGAATAACCCGTTGCCTAATTCAGGCCATTTGTCCTGGCTCTCTTCTATCCCAGTTACCCAATAACGACAGTGGCTTTTCTCTACTGAGCAGCCAGCCTGGCCCTGGGCCCATCACTCTGCAGCAAAGCGAACACTGGTGTACAGTTAACACTGTCTTAGCTGAAACAGGACATCCACCTACACCTTCCTTGAATAATATTTTTTTACCATTTTGTCTTGTGTCTGAAAAAAGCAACTTCCAAACTGACATGCCAGTCTATTACTTTGTCAAGCCAGTGAGGCACTGGTTACGTTCTAGCTATTGTTACATATTGTGCAATGCTTAGTCAATACTGTACAGGTGCACAGGAGGTACAGAAGCCTACAACAATCGCTAGACTTAAAACACCTAATCTCTGAAGAGCATTTTTCCTGGAAAGTAATCATCATTGGAACATACAAAGATTGGTGCCTAGTTTGTGGAAACAGTTCACCTCAGCAATGCAAGGTGACCTAAATAATCCCTTTTATCATCAGAGATTTCACTGGCCGTTTCTCTATTGTTCTTGAATTAAGGAAAAATCATTAAATAAATAGCTAAGTACTCAGGTATAACTTTCCTCAATTATCTTTATTTGGATGCAGAAAATACAAGTTGCCAAATATGTAAGCTGTTTTCTTCAACCAATATAGCATTCCAATAGGATAAAAAGGGTGAATGTCCTAGTTTTCATATATTTCTCAGAAAGAAATGCGTCAAACAAAACAGCTTTGACATAAGCCACAAAAACAAGTTTAAAACAAACACTATAAGTCCTGAGACTGGGATGTTAAACAACAGCCCTTTCGAGGGCTGCCCGGATTTAAAGCCAGGACAGGAAGTTAGTTCTGATTTCATGAAAAGACTTCAGGCTTTTCCTTCTTTTGTTTTTATCTTCTGTCTACCAACACGGTACTGATTATCTTGGCAAAGTTTCAATTTGGAGGAACACAGGCATGCTGTAGTCAGTAGAAATGTGTGTGAGAGCCTAGCTAACTAAAGGTTATTCCCTATAAATATTTCCTGCAGGCTTGTGTTCTCCTTTTCACTCCTGCACCTACCTGCAGCAGTAACATTCTGATGAGTAAATAAAGAGGAAAGATTTTTAAGTTCTTGCAAGAAATTTCTTGTGAGACCAGCAGGATATAAGATGCAAATATGTAATCTGCCCAGAGCATACACAGAAATTTGTTAAGCTTAGTGCAGTTACAAAATATGTGTTGCTAGCAAAAGATTTTCTTGCTTTGAATTGGAGAAACTTTTACAGGAAAGAGTAGCTTGATGTCATCAATTTATCAGTGTGTCTTTTCAGTCTGCATAAAAATATTACAGAGCTATCATAAAGCTTCCTAATCGAATCTGAACTAAAGTACAGTCCACACTAGGAACTTGCAAGTGGATAATGTAACAGATACAGAGATGAATAAGGAAGAAATCACTTTCTAATGTCTCTCACAGAAAACATACTGCTTTTCCGTTTTCTTGTTAGCTAACATGATGATTTACCATTGGTGTTATAACCATCTTGACTCAAGGGATGATTTTAGTTTACAAAAGGGAAGAGTTCACAAGTACCACAACATTCATTTGGTACAAACTGTTTTTGAATCTATTATGTCAGTGGTTGATGTATTAAGGATGTAGTTTATGTTATTTGTATTACTCACATTGCCATAGAAATAAAACATCAAAGTCAAGGAGAAACTTGTAAAAAGCAAAGGGATTTTGGAGATACACCTGGACAAGGTTTGTCATTTTCCAGGAGCACATTTTCTCTGATGCACTTATGTGCATGAGCTATTTCCCTACTTGGTTACATAACCCAAAAGTGTCCTGATTTTAATTAAGACTGAAAATATAAAGTAGAGAAATTTAAAAGTTGAATATACAGTTGCAGAAAGCAGATGACATGCTCAAATGAAGTCTAGGCCATTTAGGATGTAATATAAAGACTGACATATCATTTTGAATACACCCTTTAGAAACATAGAATAGCAGAATATCCCAAGTTGGAATTATGAGTCCAACTCTTGACTCTGAATAGGGTTACCAAAATTCAAATGCTATGTCTGAGTGCATTGTCCACTGTCATACCTACTACTCTGAGGCAATCATTCCATCCCCACCACCACCTAATACAGAGTCCATCCCTAACCCTCACTTGACACAGCTCCATGCCATTCCCTCAAGCTCTGTCACTGTCACTAGAAAGCAGAGCTCAGCCGTGAGGCTGATTGGCCACGAGACCAATTTTTAATGTATATTTTTCATTTGCTACAGCATTAAAATCTCACCTGTGGCATCACTATAGAATTCAAACACAGCTAACTTTTTACCTAATGCTGACTTAGCTTTCTATTATTAAAAAAAGTGGGATTTAGTAATGATATTTTAAAGTAGATCTCTGTGTTTATTTTCCTTCATCTTTTGTTTGGTCTAGAATTGATAAAGTCAGAACACAGTTTTACATACCAACAATCACAGAATGGCCAGGGTTGGAAGGGACATCAAGGATCATGAATCTCCAATCCCCCTGCCACAGGCAGGACCACCAACCTCCCCATTTAATACTACACCAGGCTGCCCAAGGACCCATCCAATCTGGCCTTGAACACCTCCAGGGACGGAGCATCCACAACCTCTCTGGGCAGCTGTTCCAGCACCTCACCACTCTCTCTGTAAAGAACTTCCTCCTTACATACATCCTAAATCTTCCCTCCTTCAGCTTAAACCATTTCCCCTTATCCTGCTGTTATCTACCCTTTCAAAGGGTTGATTCCCCTCCTGTTTGTAGGCTCCCTTTAGGTACTGGAAGGCTGCAATGAGGTCACCCCAAAGCCTTCCTTTCTCCAGGCTGAACAAGCCCAGCTCCCTCAGTCTGTTCGTAGCTCCAGTCCCCTGATCATCTTCGTGGCTCTCCTCCAGATCCTCTCCAACAGCTCTCTGTCTTTCTTGTACTGGGGCTCCAGACCTGGACACAGTACTCCAGATGGGGCCTCACAAGAGCAGAGTAGAGAGGGACAATCACTTCCCTGTCCCTGCTGGCCACCCCTCTGCTGATGGAATCCAAGATATCATTTGCTTTCCAAGCTGCAAGAGCATACTGCTGGCTCATGTTAAGTTTTTCATCCATCAGGACCTCCAGGTCCTTCTCTGCAGGGCTCAAGAATTGCTCCTTCCAGTCTGTATGGATGCCTGGGACTCCTCCGGCCCAAGTGCAAAACCTTGCACTTTGCTGTGCTGAACTTCATTATGTTCATCCAGGCCCACCTTTCCAGCCAGTTAAGGTCCCTCTGAATGGCATCCCTTCCTTCCACCATGTCAACTGCACCACTCAGCTTGGTATCATCAGCGAACTTGCTGAGGGTGCACTTGATTCTGTCATCGATGTCATTGATAAAGATGTTAAAGAGCATCAGTCCCAAGACAGACCCCTGGGGGATGCTGTTCGTTACCAGCCTCCACCTGGACATAGAGCCATTGCTGACCACCCTCTGTCTGCGGCCTTTCAACCAGTTTCTTATTCATCGAGTGGTCCATCCATCAAAGCCACATCCCTCCAATTTGGAGATAAGGATGTGGTGGGGGACCATGTCAAAGGCCTTGCTCAAGTCCAGGTAAATGACATCGGTCACCTTTCCCTTATCCACCAGTGCCGTCACTCCATCATAGAAGCCACCAGATAGGTTAAGCATGACCTTCCCCTGCTGAAGCCATGCTGGCTGTCTCAGATCACACGCTTATTCCTCATGTGATCAAGCGTGTTGTCCAGGAGGATCTGTTCCATGATCTTCCCAGGCACAGAGGTGAGACTCACAGGCCTGTAGTTCCCAGGGTCCTCCTTGTTCCCTTTCTTATAAATGGGAGTGATGAGACCCTTCATCCAGTCATCTATGACCTCACCTGACAGTCATGACTTTTCAAAAATGATGGAGAGCATCTCAGCAACCACCTCAGCCAGCTCCTTCAGAACCCAAATGACAGAGTTTTTTTCTTCCTTTTCATTGCTTAAGAGAATATGAATCATTCTTGTCACCAGTAAAACTATAAATAAACCTCCAAAACCCACTGCTGTTCTTACAGTAGTAGCAAGTCTTAGTTAAGTTAAAAGGACTATATTCTTGCACTGTGATTACACATGCTATCAGTCTCCTCATGATAGAGTTTAATACGTTGATATGTTTCTCACTGCAATCTTTTTATGTTAAATTGGGTATAAGTTGTTCAAATAAATGCTTAACTTTAGAGGTATCCTCATAAATAAGTTTCTCAATTCTAATTTACTCTCAGTTCTTTTTTGTGGTATCTGTGAGATTTTGAAATAGGCAGTGGCAAGTGAGCAATATCTTCTTCTTCTATGGGGTGAATGCACTAATGATCTGGTTGCAAACATTCTAGGATGGATGTACAGAAGTCACATATGAGGTGATACCTTCGCAATATATTTCCATGTAATGGCTTGGTTTGGAATGGATCTTAAAGATGAAAATGTACAGGGTTGCTACCCACTAAATTAGACAATGGATCAGGCTTCCCAGGGCGCATCCATCCGAACAGGTTTTGAACATCTTCAGGTTTGGGACACCCACAAGTTCTCTTACAGTGCACAACACACAACACAACAAAGAATTTCCTCCTAACATCTAACCTAAATCTTTTCTCTTTTTGTTTAGAACTGTTCTTCTTTCCTGACACTATCTGACTTTGTAAAAAAAAAATCTCTCTATCTTTTTTATAGGCTTACTTCGAATACTGAAAGGTTGTACTAGGGTGTCACTGAAGCATTTAAGTTTCCTCTCTTCTTCAGACTGAATAAGCCCAGCTCCCTCAGACTTTCTTTATAAGAGAGGTGCTCCAGCTCTCTGGGCATCTTTGTGGTCATCCCCTGGACCTGTTCAAACAATTCTACATCTTTCTTGTGTTAAGGACCCAAGATCAAGATTTTAAACGTTTCAAAATGTTCTCATAAATTCATACTGGGCTAAAATTTCTTCATCCCATTTAATGTATAGTCTGATTCCACATAGTGCAAACTCCATAAATGAGCAATGCCTTTCTTAAAACAAGCAAACACACAAACAGTATTTTCCTTAAGAACTGGGATAGTTCATTTCCACCAGGAAACCCAGTTAGCAGTTCTCAGGCAACATATCTGAAGCAAGATATTTTTGCCTTTAAATTTCTGACAAACAAAACAGGAAATAATTAAAAATAGGAAATAAACATTTTAAAATATCCTTTGCAAGGAAGAAATATCTACAGTATAGAGATCAGAAGGAACTATCCATCCAGCAAAACCAACTGTGTGCAAGCAGTAAGGACCTTATTCATTACTTGTTTTTCAGCCAACGAACTCTGAAAGGAAGGTCAATCCGCTTCTCTGAATGCTCAGTAAAATTTGACCAGATCAGGAATAATACAATTTGATTCCTCTCTGTGATTATGTTACATCAGGATTACTTACAAACTTCTGACATTGGTGTACGAAAAAAGCATAACAGATTGGAAAAAAATTGAACATAATGAAGAAAAAAATTGCCTTCAGGTACAGAACAGTACAGTCTGTAATCTCCTTGTCTAAGAAAACTCTGTAAGTGGATTTGCTTTATTTAATTTTCTTAGATAATTGGAAATAAAGTTCATTTTTAATCTTTCATTTTTCTCCCTGTTTTTATTTCCATATCACATTAAAACATCTCAAGCCTATTCATTCTCTATATTGCTACACAGAATAGGAGAAAGACTACACTATTTCTTAAGAAGCTGCAAGTTGTACTCTGTGGCTCTATTCGTGCTTAGCTTTACACTAGCTCTGAAGTGCATTACAAAATTAGCTTGAACCCTGTGAGTGATTTCTACATTATCTAGCTTATTCATGTTTGTACTATTAATTTGGTTTGCCAATTCAGGACAGAAGGCAAGAAGTAATAAATATAAATATAAAGTATATAAATATAACTAAGCAGCAAATAAATTTTGTCCCTTCCACTGATTGCTCAATTACTATCTTATTCTGAATTACCAAATTATTTTTTTAGTTTCAGGCCCATTGCTTCCTGTTACCCATTTCAGGGGTAACAAAGAAGGCTTTTGGTAAAAGCCTTAGCTGTCATCAATGAATGTTGGTACCTCCAAACATGGAGAAAATGTATAGCTTCTGGAGTTTTCAATTTAAAGCCTGTCTAACAACAGAGTAGATACTGCTTAGTATTACATGCAAATCTATAGCTTGGAACCTCATGAAGGCATGAAGGCACCGAGGGCTGCTCTACTCAGGGAAAAAAAAGAAGAATGAAAAGTCATAGAGTGATAAAAGGAAAAAAAAAGAAGTATATAATTGGCAAGTAGTAGTTTATTTAAAGACTTCTTTTGCCAAAACCTGCTCCTCTGAAAAATATGCTCCAGTGTCTCAAGGCTTTTATTGTAGAAAAATATCTTCCTTATTTTCACCTCTCTTCTCCTCCCCTCTCCTCTCTTTAGCATTAGAAAAGGTTTGAACAGCTAGGAGAAAGGTTGAGCTTAAAATATACCTACTACTGTAGTGCCTTGAAAGAGAAAAACTCTCGAAGAGAGAACTCTTCACGAGGGTAGAGTACATCTAGAGAATTCTTCATTAAGAGTTCTGCAGGTTTTATTTGCAGGGGATAAAATAATCCCCCATGTTATGATGTGACACTAATGGTATCATATTTTGCACTGCTCCTCACCTAAACTTATTGCTTTGAATTTAGGGTAACATAAAGTAAAACCAATTAAAGACAATGCATTCTCTTTTTTTTATTATTTTATGTACTTTATTAGCATTTTGAGACCTTTGCCAGGATTTTGCTATGTGCTATGCAAATGTATATAGTTGGTCTATACCCTAAAGAGCTTACATTCTATAAAACAAAACCAATGCTAGCAAATGTTATTATTCTTATTTTACAGCTGGGGAAGCTCAGATTGAAGAAAAAAGTAATCATCTCCCCAAGTTAGATGGAAAATTCTGAAATAGACGAGTGAAATGCAGCTCTGTTTGTAGATGAGCTACTTAAGGCACATCTCCTTCTGAGGTCAGTCATCAGAGTTTGTTGACAGAATTTCTTTCTGCAAAACGAGCTAATAGGTGAAAAAGAGGATGCAAGTGTTAGAAGTGGAAAAAAATATTGTACTGGGATACAAGCTGCCCTATTGTTCCTGGACAGCAAAATATATTTTTTCTGCTTTTGCACTTTTTGGGTTTGAGCTATAAGTGAGTGATTGAAAAAGCAGTGATACTGTGATTCACCACATGCTTCTTTACTGTCCTTCTTCCGGTAAAGTCATGTTGTCTGGGGCTGCCCGAACTAAAGATATGGAAGTACATCCTTAAACAGTATCAGCAGCACTTGTTATTTCTTATTAGGTTTTAACTTGACTTTTAGTAGTTAGACTTCAAAATTTCTTCTTATTGTTGCAGCTTATTTGAGGCACAGTGAAAAAAAATATAAAGTGAGCATTACATCAAAGTGTGTGTTGGGTATAGAAGAATGTGCTCTAGCAAACATTTTCTCTTTAAATATTCACTCTAGGCAAACTAAACATTGTATGAAAATGATGTATGCACACAACTAATTTTAAGAAATAGAGATTTATTTTACCAAGAAGTAACTAAGTGTGGTGTATTTCAGTGAAAAGCAATTGAAAACATGAAAGCTAGATGTGATAGCAATTAAATTCTATAACATATAACAGAATGTCCTCACAGATTTTCTTCATCTAAATTCCATTTATTTTAGTAGAATTTCATAGAGCCATAGAATGATTTGGGTTGGAAAGCAACTTAAGAATCACTGAGTTCCAAACCTGCTGCCGTGGGCAGCGACACTTCCCACAAGAACAGGTTGTCCTAAGCCCCATCATGAGCACTTAGTCACATTAATATTCTTATAAAGCATTAACAAGATATAGAAATTTGGAAGAATAATTTTTTGAATAAAATTATGTTTGCATCAAGGAGTACTGAGAAAATAGTGAGTTTTACATTTAAGTCACTTCCTACTTAAATTAATATTTAATTGTGTCATTCATTTCAGATGGATTTATATGTGACTAAATAATACTACATGACTCAAGAATGCTTTTCTGAGTTGTTTTGGAGGTAAATATAATTAACTGAGTTTCTTGAAGATAAACTGTCATAGAAGCACTTAACTTTTTCTTGTTTGCTTAACAAATGAATTCAAGTGTATAGTTTTCTTACTCAGTAACTGCTATATTTATATAGAAACAATGTAGAAACATAGTGAAAATCTATCCAGTTGTGTTGAAAAATCACACATCAAAATTCAGACTTGTATATTCTTATATGTATATAAATATATATTAAAAGTCTCACATATAGAGGATGGTTGTAAAATATTATAGTACAATTAATTAAAATATAAAATGGTACTCAGTGGTATTTGATGACCAAAAAAGCCCCTGCAGCTAATACAGAGATTTTAGTTTGTTTTGAATCCAAATAGGAAGAAATGGGATTTGTGCGTGTGGGGTGAGGAGGGAGTGGGGGAGAAGAATGAGGGAGTAAGTAATTAAGGTTTTAGTTCAGTGAATTCCACTTTTACTGGACCTTTGTCTTTATTACCAATTTTTCTATCATATTTACTTAGAATGGTGACAATACCAAGAATACTGAAGAAACAATTGTGTGACACAGAAAACAAAAAGGAGTGGCTGCTTTTAAAACAAACACCAGAACATGACTAGAGTAAACATCTCACTCTGCTCCAGAATGGATCAGGAAGACTTTCTGCTTTCTATTTCTGCATTTTCTGCTCTTCATTGCTGCTGCTTCAACACATAAGTAAAATGGCAAATCTAACTTTGAAATAAGAATCTGGGAAATTAAAATCTTCCCTTGTAAATGTTCTTCTCCAATAGCTGATATAAATGAGCCATGCAACTAGTTAAATATTTGACATGGCACAATATGACATGAGGAGAAAGTAAATTTGCTGTAATCTAATAAATCATCTCCTAACAACTATGCAACAGGAAGTAAAATAGGGAAAAGGTGAAAATCCCAATTCCCAAGACCTGAAAAAAAGAAAATACTTGGTAGGCATGACTTCTTCTAGATACATCTGCAGTGCATATCAGAACAAAAAGTCTTCACATTAAAATAAATAAATTAAATAGCCATAGAACTGTAGAAGCGTAGAATTGCTCAGGTTGGAAAAGACCTTAAAGATCATCATTGTCCAACCACAACCAAACCATACTACTACCAGAACTCTAACAGCTTCACTAAATCATGTCTGTGAGCATCACATCCAAACGGTTTTTAAACACATCCAGAGATGGAGACTCAACTACCTCCCTGGGGAGCCTATTCCAGTGCTTAACAGCCCTTTTTGTAAAGAAGTTTTTCCTGACATCCAACCTAAACTCCCTTGACACAACTTGAGGCCATTTCTCCTCGTCCCGTCACCTCTCACCACTGAGAAGAGATGAAACAAACACTCCTTTTAAAACAAAATTACAGTGAGGAAGTAATTACATTAAATAGCAACTATGGGTTCTAAAAAAATATTGTATAAGACTATCAACACCATTTCCTGTGCAACTGATATGGATTGCAGTTAGCAATCAGCCTGAACCAAAGAAGTGAATCGTCAAAACCAGATTGCTAGAAGAGAATTTAATGACATACTACAGAAATATTTCGTATTAATAAATATTTCTTCCATTTGAAGACAGTGTTGTAGTCATGTAACCATATTCATAGAGAAGAATGAAGATATTCCTATTGCAAAACAAAATATGGCTTTAAACTACAAGTGTAAACTCTGAGGATTTTATATAGCAGTTTATAAAAGGTGCTAAGAATCTGAAACGTTTGACTAATTATAGAATGTACATTGCCAAGGAGCGGATAATGAACAGCAGAATATTTTGGCAACAGACCAAATACATGTGAAAACGTTCAAAGTCCATGATGCTATTCTTCCTTCTGTTTTAGCAATTTTTCTGCTGCTTCCAGTATACTAATCACCACTATTGACAGTAATGGATAGTTTTGTTTGCAACATGTAAATAACAGGGCACAGAAAGGAGTGAGAAATTTACTCTTATAGAGGCAAAATAATGTGGTGGTTTTTTTTCTCTCTCTCTTTTTTTTTAATATGTATATTTAATGTGTGTATAGGAACCCTGGGTAAGCAGAGATTAGGAATCCAGGAAGATATTCAGCATACATATCCCCCAGAGCATCTCATCACAACAGCAATAAGCAAAAGAACTGGTATAAAAATAGTCAAATGAAGTCTGCATGAGCTGTAGTTACTACAATGTCTTCTTGAAGACAAATTTCATTTTGCTACACCTGCAGAATTCTCTCTCTGTTTAACACAAAATTCACCACAAAATCTGAAATCTAATTTCTTTGTAAAAAATCTAGATCAGTAAATTTCTATAACCTGTATTTATTTCTAATTTTCATCAGCTTCTACCTATGATTGTTGTAAGGCTTTTCTTTGAGCTCTGGCAAAACACTGACAAAACATATACATTTTTCCAGTCTTACAAAACTTTACTTAGAGTTGACAGACAATTGAAATTAATCAAGCTAGTGTTTTCAAAGCTAAATTCTAAGTAAAGATTAACAAAACTTGCTTGTGTGTAATAAAAATTGTCTTCAATTTTATAAATACTAAATCTGAAAAAAAACCTGTTCTCTTTGGGTCATTTGCAAGTTTCTGTGGCATTTGAGTCACTGCTTCTTCTATCTATCATTAAGTACACAGACATGCTTCACATGTTCTAAAAGCTGTAGTACAAAACATCTTTTTCGGTGAAGGGCATAAAATTAAAAGCATATAAACGTATGTTTTTACTGTTGAATAACTTATGAAGGTATCAGGGTTTCTGTAAAAATTTCCAAGACATCCAAGTTTGTATATTTTATATATATTAGTCTATGTATATGTATCTGTACACCTATGTGCATGTTAACACATACGCATGTACATACGTTATATATGAATATATATATATAAAAATACACATATAACGTGCATATATAGGAGCATATGTTATAATATATAATATATGTTGGAGTGAAGGCTGAAATTGGTGAATGTTTCTGGGAATGCAGAAAGCATCTTACTAAAGGGTAAGATGATTTCTAAATTTTACATCTTACTGAAGGGTAACATACATACTAAATGGATGTATTTATGTATATAGATATATTTACATACATAATATATACATACATATGTATTTAAATGCACATATATATACACATACATATATATTTACATATATAATATATTTTCAAAGGCATGCAGGTTGAAATTAGACCTTCCCTTTAGTAAGATGTTTTCTGCGTTCCCACAAGTATTTGCAAATTTCAGCTGCATTTTTAAGATAACACACTTTCCTCCAAACCTTGTTCAAATGAGATCAGTGCTACAGACAGAAAATGACATAAGATTCTTCTCCAAGCATCAGTTTGTAAGACCCAGGTGAGAAACATCCAGTTCTTCTATCCTACTGAGGTGTGTAAGTACTTCTGTGAGAGAGGAGGATGGGTAAAACTTATAGCTCCCAACCTAAAAAATAACGATGAAAACTACATGTAACTGCAAAAGCTTTAGAGAATAATTATTTTCAATTACAAAATTGCAAGGAAAACTGGAAACATTCTAGACTGCAATGATTATTTACCTCAATCTGAACTATTGTAACATGTGGGTAACTCAAGAGCCTCTGCTGTAGGTTTACTGCTGCTTAACAAGGACTTGTTTCAAAACCAAAGTGCCATAATTGTTCACTGGCAATTATCCCCTACAATCTGTTGCCTACCACAAAATAAAAGTTGAACATGTCTTTTACCTGCTTTATTTTTCGCTGTGTATAGGCTGGCCTCAGTACAAGAGAGATGAGTCAAAGCAAAAGGAGATAGTGAGATTTTTGATCACTGAATGTGCAGTTTGAGAGATCTGAAAGAATAAAACATGACTGACTCTTTTTACAGAACATATATTATTAGATCATTTAAATTGCTTCATCATCCTTTCTCCTATTTAAAATCACACGGATTGTGAAATATATCAAATTACTTGATAATATACTTGTACATGCTAAAAATGTAAGTAAATTACAGAAGTCTGCATTTGTTTATATACAGCCTTCTACTCTTTTATTCCAATTTCTTTAAAATAAGCAGATAAATAAACTAAGGCAGTATTAGAGAACAACAGAAGTTACTTTCATTTAATGTAATTTTACAGTTTTGCTGTTGAAGCTAATTGGTAAAATAAATAGAAGTGTAAATGAGAACATAATTGGTTTCTGTGTGTCTAGGTTAATTTTTTAAAGATACAAGTTAGAAATCTCATTTGAATTTTAAAGGTCTCACTAACAAAATTGAAATATTATTTGATGGCTGTGTCTTCTAAAGATAGATAGTCACAATAATCAAAAATTCAGATTGCATCAGTAATATGGAACTAAAGGAGATCAATGAATACTTAGTTCTTTCTGGCCAACACTGAGAGACAAAGAGATGAAAAGATTATATTAACTTTTTACATTGGGTTTAATTTAATATAAGTGGAATATCTTCATTTTTCAGTCAACTGATTTATCTTGTTTATCTTGCTTATCTCATTTCTCTTGTGTGCAGTTTTACTGTGATAGAAGGACTGCTCAGCTTACAACTGCCCGGTGTCATGAACACATCTATTTAATTCAGCTAAAGTATTTTATGTCACTAAGCCTGAACCTTGGGAGTGAGCATTGCAGAATCATTAAAAATAACTGGGGAAAGAATTCTGACAAAAGAGAGAGAAAAAAAGAGAGAGGGGGCAAGAATGACCTTACTAATACAAGAGGCACCTGCACTCATTCCTTCTGGTTCTCACTCTTGCAGGTAAGTAATAAAGGGCATGTATAAGCCTACCATCCATGTAAAGGGCATGCCTTTTGACAACCTTCTGTTGGACCTCCTTGCCTCACAGTGCTAAATGTTTTATATATTTCCACATTTAGTATGCTCAGAGGTAGAAGAATTCAATTATCTTATATTCCAAACACATTTTCTGTGGTTTTTGTTTTTTTTTTTTTTTTTTTTTTTTTTTTTTTTTTTTTTTTTTTTTTTTCCCCTAAGATCTTAAATGAACTATGAACTATGAGTGTCAACCTTAATTTCAAACTTCATATATGTAAGATGCTTGGTTGGAACTTAATTTTTTTCATATGTGGTCTAATGTTTTATTTTGTTCACTCTAACTTAAAGCACAAACTATGAAAACTTTTCAAAAAACTTATTTATATTGTTTGAAAGTTTGTTTAGGATTATATCTAAATAGCTGAGCAGCTTCCCTTTCACCTTCTTTTTTTTCTTCTCCATTAATGTGACGATTTGAGTTATGCTTGATGATTGGTGAATCCAGCAGTTCTTTCTTTAAGGACGTTCATGACACTCACTTGGAAACAGAATATAGGAAGTTAAGAAATTTTTAAATTAAGAAATTTACTTTAAATAATGCATATTCTTTCTTTTATACAGCAAACTCTCTAAGATGGTGAAAATCAAG
>NW_024884878.1:2949086-2959025 GCF_019232065.1 Centrocercus urophasianus
TATAACATTATAAGTTTTGTGTTGTGGATTGACATAATGGGGATGAATTGCTGTTGTGTTACAACGCTCAGAAGAATTATGTTCTGTCCATCTATGCTCAGTAGTCGATGAAAAGGTCACAACCCCTGATGACAATGTCCGTAAGCTATGAGTTATGTTCCAAAGTGTATCAGTTCATCTTTTCCATGATCTGTGAGATGGTTGTTCTTTACACTGCCGGAATTAACTTTATAAATATCTTTGCCATAAAATGTCAGAAGATAGATGGCCATTTTGGTGGTCAGAGTCGTGGGTTGATGGCAGTCTGCCAATACACTGCAGGTATAAATGCCTCTCCACTGGCTGGTTTATGTCCTTAAAGGTGAACAGCCTACCTGGAAAAAACAACAAGAAAAAAAAATTAGATTCAGTCTAAGAAGTGCTTTCTAGAAAAGATGATTGCTTCCTGGGTTAGAAATAAAAATTTCTACTTCAAAATAACAAATCAATAATTTAGTAAGTTATTTTGCTTGTCTTGGAAGGTCTTGCTGCGTAGTGCTTCATTTTCTTTATACTGGATGTGTTGAACTTGGTAAACCAAGCATAGTTCAACACTGGATATTAAATTTTTTCTGAGACCCTTTTAAAAATATAAACATAGCCTTTGGTCTGGATGCTTTGTGCATATAAATAGATGTAGACCCACCACAGTTAATAAAGCTATGTTGATTTACATCAGCTAAATGCTTGTCACTAAGGTTAGGAAGTGAATTCATGAAATCATGAAATATTACACATCTCTGGAGAGTGGAATGTTCAAACTTGTGATCACAACACCTTCATGGTAATTTTGAAGTTAGTGTCTGGCCACTGAAAGACAATAGTAGTCTGCATGTTCTCTTGTATCATCCTTAAGCTGTGAAGTAGGATATGTTATTTTGGAGAGAATTTGAGATGCTTCTTGCAATTATGTGCCTAAATATCTACACATAATCTCTTACTGCGTTGCTACTAAAAGATACCAGTGCACCATTTCATCACATGCATGAATGTGATTAGATTACTGAAGCTGTGTCCAGTTCTGGGCTCTCCAGTACAAAAAAGACAGGGACTTCTTGGAAGGAGTCCAGCGAAGGGCCACAAAAATGGTGGAGCATCTCCACAATGAAGAAAGGCTAAGTGAACTGGGTCTATTTAGCCTTGAGAAAAAACGACTGAGAGGGGATCTAATCCAGGTTTATACATATCTAAGGTGTGGAGGCCATAATAGTGAGTCCAGTCTCTTTTCAGTGGTACATGGAGACAGGACAAGGGGAAAAGGACATAAGCTGCAGCACAGGAAGTTCTGCACAAATGTGCGCAAGAACTTTATGGTGAGGGTGATGGAGCACTGGAACAGGCTGCCCAGGGGGGTTGTGGAGTCTCTTCTCTGGAGATACTCAAGTCTTGCCCTGGACGCCTACCTGTGCGACCTGGTGTAGGGAACCTGCTTTGGCAGGAGGGTTGGTCTTGATGATTTCTAGAGGTCCTTTCCAACCCCTACAATTCTGTGATTCTGTGATTCTGTGAAGCAGTTACTACGTGTTTTCCTTCTCACCTTTCTCCAAGTGATCATCTCTCTCAAGCAGAGGTGAATGGTTGACACAGAAGGATCACAGCCTGCCCTCACCATTTGGAGCACTGCATACAAAAATTAAATGCAAAGTGGAATTTGAAATAAAGATAAAATATAATGATTTTCAACATCTAATTTGAGACCCCCTCCACTTTCACTCCAATACACGGCCTTCCCTTGAGGAAGGCCCTTGAGGGTCAAGGAATTCACATGGGCTTTCCCTAGGAATTTTTCTGTCCAGTACTTGGTGTTGCAGTGCTGAGGATTCCCCCTTCTGTCAGCTGTGTGAGCTTAGTGAAAACAGTTAATTTACTGTTTTTTCCAATATATCTACATACTCTCTTTCTGAGAGTTTCTCATCTTTCCTTGTCTTCATCACCACTGTGTTCAGTTTTGGGCCCCTCACTACAAGAAATACATCAAGGCCCTGGAACTTGTCCAGAGTAGGGCAATGAAGCTGTTCAGGGTATTGAAGTACAAGTCTTATGAGAAGCTGAGGGAACTGGGATTGTTTAATCTGGAAAAGGAAGCTTGGGAGAGACCTCATTGTACTCTACAACTTCTTGAAGGGAGGAGGGGTTTGGCCTCTTCTCCCAGGCAACAAACAGGAACCGAGGAAATGGCCGCAAATTGTGCCATGGAGATTTGGATTAGACATAAGGAAAAACTTCTCTCAGAGAGTGGTCAGGTACTGGAATGGCTGCCCAGGGAAGTGGTGGAGTCACCATCCCTGGCAGTGTTCAAGAGGCATCTGGATGAAGAGCTGTGAGATGTGGTTTTGTAGTTTGTGGTAGTAATGGCAATGAGAGGATGGTTGGACTAGATGATCTTGTAGGTCCTTTCCAACCTTGTGATTGTATGCTTCTAAATAAGTCTAATCTACTCAGTATCTCCACTGGAGCTTGCAAAACTCAGTTGCCATACTGTGCTGCTTGTCTACTTGCTGTAGTGTCCTTTATTCAGAAATGAGCAAGTAGTGGCTTTCTTTTGGTAAATACATCGACATAATCTGATAAATATGCCTTCAAAACAAAAATTCACCTGTGTCTTGTCAGCGGTTTACGGGCTGGTTCAGCCCAGTTCCGTGAATAGTGGGGGAGAGGGATTTAGCAAAATCCGCGCATCTGGACAAGGGGAACAGGGGACGCCAAAATAATTAAAAACAGCGGCAACTGAGGGGAAACAAACTAATTTATTAAATATTGCATCGGAATGCAAGATAACACACTATAATACAATATAATGAGAATTGAAGCTAATAAATCAAATATAATGATAGAGAGAATGTCCGAAAGGTGGATAGGCCTCACCACAATGCTGAGATGAGATGAGCAGTTCAGTTGAACAGCAGGGAGACAGGAGGAGAGCCGACGAAGAACAGCAAATGAAAAAAAGCCCATGAGGTGACCTTGCCAGGAGTTCTATCTCCTCTCTGTGACCGCAAAGTCCCCTGGGGAATGTAGTTCTTCTTCTCTTCTGGACAGGTACCCAGAACTTGAGCATTAACAGTTAAACTCCCAGTGCCCCACATGATGTTATGATGTGGAATACAGAAAACCAAAAATCACAAAACCATGACAGTCCTGTTTACACTTGTGATAGAGTTAATTTTCTTCCTAGTGGCTGATATGGCCCTGTGTTCTGGGGATGTTACTTTTGCTCAGGATGTGGTTGGGTACTGGCCAGCAGCTGATGAGCATTTAAAGACTGCATCACTTGTTTTGTATATTCATTAAATAATAATATTTTTCCCTCCCTTCTTTTTCTTGTTAAACTGTCTTTATCTCAATCCACAGTTTTACCTTTTTTTCCCTCATCACTTTGTGTGGAGGGAATGAGCAAACAACCTCCTGGTTCTTAGCTGCCTGCTACGTTGAACTACTACAACCTGATATATACTTTTGTAAAGACAATTTTTATCTGTTTGTAAGCATTAAGGAGCATTCACAAGAGCAGTAATATGAACGTTAAATCAGAATATTTTTAATTTGAATGCAACGTCATGAGATTTTACACTACATTTCTGGAAAAGTTAATAATATTACTATCCGATAACATATCTTCAAATTTCACATCATTTTATGAAGTTAGGTATTATGATTCATGCTTTTCAGAAAGATAAATTCAATTCTTCAGGGCCTCTAAATTTCATTTAATTATATTTTTCATAATTGCATTTCCCAACCACTCAAAACTAAAGTCACTGAGAGTCAATGTAGAATACCACAAACATTCAAAAGACATCAAAATGTAATGTAACTATTTCATCAGTTCCAGATTTTTTTTTTTTTTAATCAGTTTACTTAGATACAGTAGGTGGAATGTGATTCTGATTATAGAAAATACAATGTATGAATGCAACATTATGCCCAGGGCAAAAAAAAAAGAAAAAATAAAACTCACCAACAACCTGAAAGAAGCCTCTGCTTTGATTATTAAGAAATTTAAAAGAAACTCTCCAGTAGAGAGTACTACTGGAGTTTTATTTTTGAACTCATTTTCAATGATATTTATAGACCATGCCCAATGTCTCAGGGTTTTCCAAGGGTTTTGTTTTGTTTTGAATAAGAATGATTCCAGCTCTCATTTGTACTGCTGCCACCTTCAACACTGTTGGTGCAAAGGACTTTTCAAAGCATGTGGACTATTCTACGTCTAAATTAACAGGGAACTCTGTAAAATACCTGAATCATAACTCATTTAAGGACTGCTCAGTACATTCTCTGTTCATCACTAGGAAGACAAGTTGTTACTTTCAGGTAGTACATATAGACATGATCAAATTTGCATTTCTTTGGCTGACACGGACTTCAAGAGCTGTGAATTTACAGCATTATCCTCCTTCTAAGATTCAATTTATTGCAGCACTGGCTACTTGCTTTGTGGCTGAACACAGTGCCATTCTTCCTTAGGGCTACCTACCACTCTCTCAGGTCTGCCAACTTCATGCTGATTTCAAAGTAAACACTGTTGCAACTAAACTTATATATATAATATACATTTATCAAGGAGAAAATCAAAATTTTTAAGAACGCACTTTCTGATTATGGCTACAAATTATTAAACATTGTTGTAAAAAATACAAAATTGTCCATTCTTATCACTGTCCTCTTCATCCTGTGCCCTATCTGTGCCCTGTGTGGCCCCAGTTACAGAGGCTGAAGTGATCAGCCATGAAAGTTCTCCAACAAAGAAAATCTGGGAAGGTAAAGTCTTGTCATTTTCCTTCTGTTTTCCCTTTGTATTATTTGGTACAGATGTGCTACCTGTCCCCATCCAGAAAGAGAGGTTTGATCTGCTTCTGACCTACTTAGCTTACTTCGGCTTTTAGCGATGTCTCTTCTTATTTTTCAGCAGGACATTCTGCCTGTTTGCAGTTCTTTGTACTTATCCTGCTCTGTTTTTACCTCCTGAGAAATTCAGTAATTGAACTGCTTCTTAACACTGCTTAAGTACAGCCATTCAAGACTTTGTTTACCTCCTTGTTGGAACATTGCTATTTTAGTGGAAAGATTTATATATAGTATTTGGCAATGTTATCACATATTGGTTACACTATTTTAGCACACTACCCTTGTGTTCAAATCAAGTTAATATTATGTTGACAATATTGATAAAACTTACAGTTTGTATGTTTTACAGGCTACTCTTACTGGCAACATGTAATAGAACAAAATTATGTTTGCCAAAAGGAATTATATGTGTAAGTACTGCCTCAATTTCTCAACTACATTAGCTCTAGATTTCTTTTTGATGTTTAACATTGTATGCACTGGATTGTAAAGATGATCAAGAAGCTAAAGAATTCACAGCCTATTTACATTATCTTTATTTTTCTTATTTCATAATGCTTACTTTGACTACAGCAGCTGTGATTGCTTCCCTAAATCCCTCAATTCACTTTTGTTAGGATAATCCCACTTGTTGACTTGCTTCATCTCCAGAGAAACACTTTGCACTGTCACAGAGATTTTAAAAGCATTCAGCTATTCCTCCAGTGCACCCTGAATGCATATCTACAATTGACAGTGGAATAGAATTTGGAAATAAAATGGTCCTTAGTGAATTCCTTTCTAAACTAAAGTCTCATGGTAAAGATCAGCAGTGAGAGTCATGTAGGTCACTCCAAAATTAATGCCTCTTGCTTAACTCCATGAGAACTACAACAAATATAAAGAGCAAAATAACACTATTGATACAGCAAATTCTTAGCTATGAAGTGCTACTTTTCATCATATTCAGCTATGTATTTCTGCCAGTAGTGAACAAGAACCTGCATGCTTTGCTCATAAATATCTTCATCACAGGAGGTGACCACAGTATCAGTCACCACTGTTGAAATATTCCATTTATAACCATACTGTGTGCACACTGACTTTTTGGTCTCCATAAACACTCAGCAAGCACTGACGTAAATGGGCACCATTTTTTCCACATGGAAGAATTCAGTGACACACTTTTGCTCCATATACACTTCCACGTCGGATGCCATTGTGTCAGACTGCCTCTCTGCTGCCATCTGTCACATAGCAACAAAATGGTATGGAGCATCGGTAGGAAAGTTCAACCTCTACTCCGTACCACCAACATCTGCTGCTAATGTTGAGTAATACAATAAAATAATAAAATAGTCCGAATTCATTTCAGAGCAGCCCTCACTGCAGTGAGTGGTTCCCAAGTAATCACCTCTTACTGTCACTGGAGAAACTTGTCCCTTAACCTATTGCTTTTCTCTTGTCTTCTTGCATCAGTCTTCTATTCATTTTTCTGTGCATTTGTGATTGATGAGTCTGGCACTTCAGAATGTTCCCTTTCTGCTCTATGCATCATTATGAACTGGTTTTTGATATTTTGAATGAGAGCTATTAAAATAAAACTGAACTTTGTATTTATCTTAGGACTAGGTCTTGAGGCATGTGGTATTGCTTTTGAAAGACTGAACTGTTCTGCTGCAGACAGTTACAAACAACAATTCTTACTGTCAAAGAGCATACATTTGCTAATATAAATTTAGGCCACCACAGTAAGAACAGATTGTTCCTTCTGTTGGTTTGAATGAATGCAATGACAGCAAGTATCTCAATGTATCAAAAGTATTCCTCGGAAACTAGAACTAATACCTTTTATTTTCGTGTGGATAAATTATCTGAAACTTGTTGCATCATCTGTTGTGGCTGACTGCAATTCTTAATGTCAAACATCACTTCTATTTAATGACGTTCAGTGACACAAGTGTTCTGCTGCTTTGTGCTGTTGGACCCATACAATAACTTTACCAATAAAATTTTTACTGAAGATAGGCTATAAATAATAATCATGAGGAAGATAAACTTGCAAAATTGAAATGTATTAGGAAGGAGTCTGTTAGCTTTAAGAAAAGAGTTGGGAGTTCCAATCTCTCTTTCTTCAAATCACCTCTGCAATAGTTGATGAACCAGAATTTGTTGGTAGGAAATGGAGGAGTGCATTACAGTGATTAAGAAAAGTCTTCATGAATCTTGAAAAAGTGCAGTTGAAGTCCAAATAACGAAAGGACAGACAGAGAGAATTAAAAATGTAGTTTCACAGAGAAAAAAATTTAAAAATGGAAAGGGAATAATAGATTGTTGCAGAGTGTATCAAAGTCGACAATATGTTTCACATCCAGATGTGGAAAAGCACAGGAGCAGTAGATATGTACTTGTGCACAGAGAAATAACCAGAACATTGATCAAGTGACTCTGAACAGGAAGTACTTCCATGCAATTTTTGCTTACAGACTAGAGGTGAAGTTTGAGGGTAAAAGATGCACAGTGTATTAGAATGTAAAGTAAGCAGCAGTAATTATATATCCTCAGTCCATTTTTGTATTTGCTCATCAACTTCTCCTTTCCTGTCTCTCCTACTCTCTCTTGCAATAAATAATATAATGATATCAGTAAATTGGAAAATACCATAGAAAATATCTCCTTAGTTGAGGTTTCAAAGACAAATATGAAAACAGGAAAAGTAAGAATATGATTTGGCATGAAGCTCATTCTTATTCTGAAACCTCAAACGGGTCTAGCTTCACTGACACTGTCAGCATAATCAGTAAACAACATTTTATAGTAATACAAAACCTTTCACACAAAACTAAGAATTGCAAGCGTCAAATTGTAGGACCATATTAGAATTATTCTTCATGTCTGCTGACTGCTCAGAGAACCACAATTTATTTCGCTGAAACATACTAAGTATTAAAAAAAAAAGAGTAAAGCTAGATATTCTGCCTTTGTCACTCAAAAGGATTGAGATGGATTTAACCCAAACTAAACTATTACAGAAACAGTGCCACACACACAAAAATAAAACAGCGAACTTTTGGCAATATTTGCAGGCAATGGCTGTGACATTTTCAACTTGTTAACAAGCAAAGAAGTAGGGAAACATAAAGTCAAACTGGAAGAAAATGATTCTTTGAAATACTGAAATTCTGAAGCCTAATGTAACATCTCTATATTTTTCGGTGACAACATGCTAGAAAGATAAAGCAGTCTCCTTTAGGCACTCCTAAAACAGGTGTTTGTTTTCAAAGATTTAATGAGCTGAAGATCAAGAGCTACATCTCAGGCAGTCTTCCACACTGAATTTCATACACTTCCTGTTTCCCTCAATTACTACTTCACTGATTCCATCTTAGTTTTGAACAAATATGCTTTCTCTGAGGGTACCACCTTTCCCTGATATTACAGGAATGGAAATTTTAACCCCTCCTTAAATAGCTTATTTCAGGAGTTACACTACATTTAAAAGGTCTTGCCTGGTGCTAATTTGTACTTATTCAATGTTCCCGTTAAACCATTGCCTCTCAGGTTGATCTAAAAGCCCTTGCAAGACTTATGGCTCCTTCTTAGAATCACAGAATTGCTCAGGTTGGAAAAGACCTTAAGGATCATCAAGTCCAACCATAACCATACTACTAGAACTCTAACAACCCTCTGCTAAATCATGCCCCTGAGCACCACATCCAAATGGTTTTAAAACACATTCAGGGATGGTGATTCAACCACCTTCCTGGGAAGCCTATTCCAGTGCTTAACAACCCTTTCTGTAAAGAAGTTTTTCCTGATGTCCAAACTAAACTCCCCTGGCACAACTTGAGGCCATTTCTCATCCTGTCACCAGTGAGAAGAGATTAACTGTGCTCTTGCTGTAAGCACCTTTCAGATATTGGAAGAGAGCAATAAGGTCTCCCCTCAACCTCCTTTTCCCTAGACTAAATAGCCCCAGTCCCTTCAGCCGCTCTTTGCAGGGCACATTCTCTTCACCAGCTTTGTTGCCCTTTTTTGCACCTGCTCCAGCTCCATGTTTTTTCTGTACCAAGGTGCCCAAAACTGAACACAATACTCTAGGTGAAGCCTCACCAGTTCTGAGTACAAAGGCGGAAGGACTTCCCTAGTCCTGCTCACCACACCATTCCTGATACAAGCCAGGATGCATTTGGCCTTCTTGGCCACCTGGGCACACTGCTGCCTCGTATTCAGCCGACTGTCCATCAGTACACCAAGGTCCCTTTCCATCAGGCAGCTTTCCAGCCAATCCTCCCCAAGCCCGTAGTGTTACATGGGGTTCTTGTGATGAAAAATGAGAATTGCTATTCTTTGGTATCAAATAATAAGTTTCATTTAATTATTAACACTTAAACATTTCTTAATAATTTCATCTCTTTAATTATTTTGTAGAGTTTTGAACTTCTCTTACATATCAGCTTCTAGTAACATGCAGCTACCTGAATAATAACTCATTTGAGAGAATATCATTCTTGGAGGCAAGGCCTATTCCTAACTCAGTCAGTATTCCTTTCCTTTGTGGACCATTATATCACAGCAGGGCACTGAGAGAACCTGCTGAGCTGAATCTTAAAGTAGATACTTTGCCTGTTTTCAGTCAGTGTTTTATAAATATAATCTTTCTCTATGCAGTGTACTGCATACTCAAACAATATCAATTTTGCATGTGTATATCCTTTTTTTTTTTCACTAGAATTGCCTATCAAGCAAGCTTTCACCTTCTCCTGAATGTCAGATCTTCCTCATTCATAATTCTGAAAAATCTTTGTGCCATACCAATTTTTTCTTCAGCTGTCTTCTAAATAATTGATGAAAATAGTTGAGGTGAAGTATTAACTTGACACAGAGCTGGTCACCACCTGTCATTGCTGGCAACTATGATACTTACCTGCTCTTCGTGAAATGTAGCAGTCTTGCCTTACCATCTATAGCTGCACAAGGTAACTATCTGCATGCCTGTGAAGTATCATAGCATTTTTATCATAGAGATTTTACATATCATTTTATATATATATATATATATATATATATATA
>NW_024884878.1:2959035-2967237 GCF_019232065.1 Centrocercus urophasianus
TATATATATATATATATATATATATATATACATATATATATATATATACTTCTTAAACCTTTTTCCTGCACTGAGTTCCTTTTCATATATATATGCACACATGTGTAAAAGTAGTTGCAGTAATGCTGCAAAAAATAGTAGTGCTAAAAGCAAGAACAGTTGAAAGATTTCAAAAGCATGCAGGAAAAAGAGGAAAAAAAGGGGGAGAAATGCAGACTAATCAAACTTAATATTGAATTTTCACTTGCTTACCAAAGACTTCATTAGATCTGGGAAACGTTTTATGAATTTCACTCCAGCAGCTCACTCCTTCTAGGATATTCCAAATTAAGATTGAAGTTGTTGCTAATTTTGTAGCATGAACAAACTTTCAATCAGATGTACAGTTTGAAATGTAATTCACATTCTTTTGGTAGAAATTCTTTAATGTTAATAACTTTTAATATTCCTGGCAAATGTAATAAATATTCCTCGATCATCCTCATTTTCCTTTACTCTAAATAGCCCGGTGGAACTGGATTTGGATTTTAAATTACCTTTGAAGGGCTACATTTGTAAACTGACACCTTACCTGTGACCCCGGCCTTGAGTCTGATTCTCCAGTATCATAACCTTGGAGAACTTCTGAGCTATCTAACAAAATTTTCCTCAACAGCCATGATACAGGCAACGAGCAGGACACGGGGCAATGGCTGCAAGTTGTATCAGAGGAGGTTTAGATTATTCATAAGGAAGAACTTTTTCTCTCAGAGGGTGGTCAGGCACTGGAATGGCTGCCCAGGGAGGTGGTGGAGTTGCCGTTCCTGGCAGTGTTCAAGAGGCATCTGGATGACGTGCTGCGTGATATGGCTTAGTGCTTGTAGTGGCAATGGTGATGAGGAGACGGTTGGGCTAGATGATCTTGCAGGTTGTTTCCAATCTGGTGATTCTATGATTCTAAGATTCTACAATAGTGTTGATTCCAATGGCAGTATGCCCTAATACTATATAAAGCACAGAAATGAAAAGTAATAATTTCCAACTGTTAGAAGAAATAATTTTAAACTGACACCTTTTCCTTCCTGTTTGAGCTTTGCTTTCCTGTTACTGCCTTTTCAGTTGGCTTATTTTTTCTGCAAGCATTCTTTTACAGCTCCTGAGAAATTTTTCTATCAGTACTCCTGTTATTGTCAACAAAGCCACAAATTAATTTACTATACACCGGACACTGGAATCACCCTAATCTCTGTCTTTTGTAATTTCTATAAGGTAATCCAAAATGCTTTCTACTCTCAGATTTTTTTTTAATGATAACTTGGTAGATGTGATTTCAACTGAACATATGACATATAACGAGCAGTAGATGTTATGTTTCCTTATCTTCAAGAGCGCCGTTATTCTCGATTTTAATTGTGATCTGATTCAACAGGGACAAATATGCGATGAAACACCAGCATGAATAAATGAACACTTGAATGGCTTTTACCTACTATGCTCAATACCTTTTTCTTTCCACATCCTTTTCCTTTTCTTGATGTGACAACGAACATTTGCATTTTTTAAACACTCAGATGATTTCTTTTTAAAACTTCACCAATGAGTCATCAAATGACAAATTGACATTGGTCTATCTTAAAAATATTAGTTATATCAATGTTGTTCTCTCAAAATGAAGTGGAAAATGCTGTAGTTTTGAATAGTTGTTAAGTCTGGGCTGAAAATAAATTACTTTGAATACAATGTATAAAAATGACTTCTGAGATCTCTAGGAAGAGAGGGTCAGCTTGTACAGGATCTGCATAGGACGGAACTTCTACGTGATGTTTAAAAATAAATACAGTGTTATTGAAATTTTCCATCTCTGTCTTTATCCTGCGCTGAGGCAAACGAAGTTGGCAAAATTCTACCAAATCTAATTCAAGTGCATAGATTATTTGTTTAGAGGCTTTGTTGTGGACAGAACAAATGTGAAAGCAACAATGAAATAATTAGTGATCTACACTTGTGGAAATAAGGCCATGATATATATAGCAGCACAGCCCAAGAAGGTTGAGTTGATTTTATATGAGTTAGAGCAAAGTAATCAAAAGTGTACCATATTTCTTTGGCAGACTATTGCTAAGATTGTTATTTTATTCTGAAGACTACACTTTCAAAATGCCATGTTAATCTGTGCTATAAAACACTATTTTTTTTTTTATTTTTTTTTTTTTTTTTTTTTTTTTTGCCACAGATTACAATTTTCATCTTGGTCTATATAAGTGCTCCATCAAGACACCACAAAGCATCCTATCTAAAAATAACAGACCAGAATCCTTGCTACTTTACATATAGTTATGATTTCCCTCCAACAGAAAATACCCTTCACTGCTCAAATTTTCCTTTTGACCTGAATCTTGAGCAGACATATGGAGAAATACTTGTTCTAGATGAAGAATTTTACCCCGATATTTTGTAATTTTTCTTTTAAATAACTTAAAGACAAAAAAAAGCTCTTTTAAATTTAATCAAAATTTCAAAAATAACACTAGTTAAATAATTTATTCAATTAATTTTAAAAATTAAGCTGTTTAAGTATCTAACAACATTTACCACTTCTGAAATTGAATTTTGTAGTGTTTTGTTTCCAAATTGTTTCCGTAAGGAAGCATAAAGAATAGTAAAATATTGGATCTGGAACGACACGTCTCCCTTTGTGTTCCAGATAATTCAGATTCTCTCCGTGCCTTGTTCCCAAGCTCTCCAGTCTGTTAATTAGAGAAATGAAATCATTTTTATTTATTAATTGGAAATAGGAAAAATATTTTAAATCACATTAACCAGCTTGTCGTGATCACCATCTGTTTTCAGAAACATTTTAGTTCAAAATTTTTCTATTAACGTATCTTGAACATAGACAAATCCATTTTGGAGAAGTCTGTATATTCATTAGTTGTTTTTTCTGCATGGGCACACTTATAGTTTCTTCACTGACTTTCCCCAACACAGGATATAAGCCTGGACAGAACTATATGCAGTCATCTTTAACATCTCCAAAGGGAAATAAGGGAATAAAATAAAAACGAGAGCATGAAAGGAGAAGAGAAATAAATTACAAAGCTAATATTATTTTCTGTATTCCAAAGCATCCCCTGTTCATTATTAGAAGATAGTAATCATTTCCATGGCACATGGGGGAGTTTCCAAAGCTGGGTCATTCTGAACAGCATCAGAAAGATGAAAAAGCAGGACTTAAGAGTGAAAACTCAACAACTTTTCACTTCTAAGAATCCAGAGGAAGACCCAAGCGGTAGGAGAATATGAATGACAGCACAACTTCAGATACAAAAGGAAAAGAGTGATAGTCATGTCAGACAGGTGTTTAAAAGGAAGTAAAACTGGAAATATTTATAAAGCTGTGAAGTTATATAGCCTCTTTAATAAGGAGGACCTTATTTTTTAGGTGTGTTTTAATACTCAATTAAGGGTCCTGTTGCTCAGAGGCAGAGTAGAAAGGTGTCTAAAGCTATACTTCAGGAGCAAAATCTAAAAATCACTATTATTTTTTCTTAAAACTCTCATCCTTTAAATAACACGATACTCTGATCTGATTCATCCCACCTGGCAGTGTTTGTGTGTCTAAGCAGTGAATGCTTCCTGCCTCCCCCCAAAAAGATGCGCTGCACTAATGAGGAATTAGAATAAGGATTCTTCACTGCTCTGAAGAGTCTTCATGTTGGAGTGAAATTCATTCTTAAGACTCGCTATGCTGATTTATGTAAAGGTTATCTGGACCACAGCCAACTAAGAAGGTCTGTGAAAGCTGCTCTTAGCAGCTAAGGTATGATTTCCAAAAATAAATAAACCTTCTTTCTCCTTCTCTTGATCCCAGAAGAATTCAAAAGCATGTCAGCTCCTTTCACTGAATGCTACCCGTTACTGAAATCTCAACTCTCTTTGTCTCTCCTAGGTGGATTTTTATTGCCTAAACTTGGAAAACAGCTACCATAAAACACAGTTAAATATCTTCCAGTAGCTCACATTTTTAGAGCTGTTTATTCCAAACAATTCTGGAAACAGGTCACTGCCTATTATCTTACTTTGCACAACAAAAAATTCTTAGCCAATAAGGCTGCAGTTCACTACAAGAACGATGAGAACGTTTTATCTGCAAAATCCATATTTTTGCCCTTGTACTATATATGATGTTTCACATCACAGAATCACAGAATCACTCACATCACAGAATCACAGAATCACAGAATTGTAGGTTGAAATCTAGAGATCATCTAGACCAACCCCCCTGCCAAAGCAGGTTCCCTACACCAGGTCACACAGGTAGGCTTCCAGGCGAGAGTTGAACATCTCCAGAGAAGAGACTCCACAACCCCCCTGGGCAGCCTGTTCCAGTGCTCCATCACCCTCACCATAAAGAAGTTCTTGCGCACATTTGTGCAGAACTTCCTGTGCTGCAGCTTATGTCTGTTTCCCCTTGTCCTGTCTCCATGTACCACTGAAAAGAGACTGGCCTCACTACTATGGCCCCCACACCTCAGATTTGTATAAACCTGGATTAGATCCCCTTTCTCAAGGCTAAACAGACCCAGTTCACTCAGCCTTTCTTCACAGTGGAGATGCTCCAGGCCCTTCACCATTTTTGTGGCCCTCCGCTGGACTCCTTCCAAGAAGTCCCCGTCTTTTTTGTACCGGATATCAAATGATATTTTTGCTTTTCTAAAAAAACAAGGTCTAATATGTTTATAAACTTCCTACTCCAATACCATTCCCAGAAGGGGGTGAGCTGTGGAGTCAAACAATGTTGCTAAGGCTTTTCCCTCTTGAGGGCTGGAAACCTTCCAAGAAGAGAGGTGACACCACTTTCCTGTGACCTATCCCACTGCCTGGACCTATCCACTTCACTCTAGCCTCTCTGATCTTGATCAGTTCACTGTCTAACACAGGCCCAGAACCTTATCACTAGAGCTGATTATGGCCACTTGCTCGTTCCTCTTGACGCAAAGATACAGGGTCTCTCTTGGGTCCTTCCTTCTCCTTGTTCTGGTCTCTCTGTATGGCCCATCCCACATGTGCATCAGCTGGTCACCCCATTTGACATCACCTGCCAGAGTTCCTTCTCAAGCTCATTACTAGGGAATTAAATAAGACAGGCTCCAGAGCAGGACTTGTGACACCAAATCAGTAACTGATATCTCTGAGCCAAATTACCCAATCATGGGTTTACCCATCTGACAGAGCATCAACCCAGACTCTACTCACTTAGGCATTTTAGGAGTGTATTGGAAGCCTCACCGAAGTCAGTGTGAATGATATTCCTTGTTCACTGTTTGTCCACAAATCTAGTCTTTTCATCAAAGATATCCAACAGGCTAAGTCCTGATTCACCCTTCGTCATCTGTACAGCCTGCCTTAGTCAGAATTTCTATTTCCTTGTGATCCCAGGAATGTGCTTGTGAGAATCCTGTTAAGGTTAGGGGAAACTGGCCTCAGGCTAACTGAGTCAATAGACACAGTCTGGCCAGGGAGGTAAAAGTATTTCCCTGGCTTATCAGCCACTGGATCGTGACTCACAGGGATAACTGGCAAGAGTGGTGAGACCTTTAGCAAAAGGTGTTAAATCGACGATCTTGTTTCCCTTTGTTGTGAGCTTTCTCATGCATCCATCCTTCACCGCCCCCACCCCGCTCACTTGGGAGGGGCGAAAACATCAGTTTTCTAATGGTTTGGATAGCCGTTCAGGTTCCCTGGGAGAGACCCTAGGACCTGGGGTTTTGCTTTCCTCAAGATTCTGGATCTTTTGTTCTGGCCACCAGTTAACTAATTTCTCTAACCTGACAGTGGGTAATCCGTTCATCAACTCTCGTGGAACACCCTTTTGCCAGCCCAGTGTCCAGAGACAATTACGTTTATGGTCAATATTTCGCCTACCTGTTTTTACTGACAGTGAGACCCTTCCAGTCCCACTGAGTTTTGAGCTAGGAGGCCTGGGGGCAAGGCTGACTGCTGCAAGTCGTACTTGCCTTGGCTCAAATTTAATGGAGGAAGAAACCACTGACCCATATTTCCTTCCATAGTTAATTAACTCTTGGGCAACCTCTCCCCACGTCCATGCTTTGTTTCCTGACTGCAGATGGTTGGGGGTTACAGTTCCTTTTAACACTGGACGGGTTCTCTCTCCCTGAGACATAGCCTCTATTTTTCCTTGCAGTTGTATCCCTATAGGTTTTAACGACTCTGGAAGCCCTCTAATTAAAGCAGTCATTCTCTCAGGATCAACAGGCATCATCATAGGTGATTCATGGTGTGGCTGCAGCTTTCTATCATACATCATTTGGAGACAAGCAGCCTTTTGAACACTCTCTACTAACTGATCAGTTGTTCCAGTAATGGCAAGAGGGTCTCCCCTTTCTAAAGGGTTGAGACCACCTGCCCAATAGGCAGCCCTTTGCGTTAAGGACCAGGGAGCACGATTGTTACCAGTAGTTAAAAATACTTCTGGTCCCAATAACCCTCTGCTTCCTTTTCTGTTAACCGAATCTGGTCACCACCAGTGAGACTAACCCTCCATACATATTCTGTCTCAGATTCCTTTGGAGAGCGGCTGAAATCTTTCTTCAATTTCGCTAGTTCAGTGGCTGAGAAGGGAATTTCTTTAACATTCATTTGAGGATCTAGATCCTCACTGTTATCGAATATGTATTCAGTTTTTCTCAAAGGACGCAATGGGGCTATTGGAGTTTCTAATTTATCTAGCCTTTCCTTCATTCCTGGTAGTTCCACCTGAGGAAAAGTTTTTTCTCGAGGCAAACTATGGGTGACGGTATGGCTGGCATGCCTACACGTTAGCAGTTCCTTAAAAGCCATTTGCAACAAAGCCGAATTACATTTCTCTCTTTCTAATTGTTACTCAAGGTTCACTATTTGATTCTGCAGAGTTTTCACCAATTCTTGTGTTACTTTAACCGATTCCTCCAGTGCTTGTATAGTTTGGGTTTCTGCCGAATGCTTTTCATCTCGGAACTCCGCGGCTGCTTTTAAAGTAGCCCCGAGTACGGCACAAATAAACGACTTCCCTTTTCCAGCTCGGGTACGAGCATTCTTTTGCAGGATACTAATACGGTCCGAAACACTCTGCAAATTATGCCAATTTTGGCGTGCCCAGTCCACCCCTGATAAAGAGGGACGAGCACCATGCTTTTCTAAAAGGTCAAATAACACATCTTCACTTTTCATACTGACAATACTGTTACTCATTTCTTAATACAAGGAAAGATCTATACTAAGGGAGGAGGAGGTACACGTATTCAAAAGCTCAGTTACTCCTCACCTCTCCTCCCAGGGAGATACACCACACCTAAACAAATGCAAATGCTCCAATCACTCCTCCCTTTCTTTGGGGGAGCACAAAAAATGTGACGCTAAAGCAACACTTTCTAGGTTTCAATGTAGTAAATAAAACTTCTTGGAGAGGCACACACGTTTTAGTCACAAAATATCACTTCCTCACTTCCCCAAGAGGCGCAAGCACGCAGACACACCAAATTTCGCACTTCAGTTACCAAATAACCAGAGAGGTCTTCCCGAGGAGGCACACACGTATTAATCAAAATGCAAATAGTCAAAATACGTCCCCGAGAGGTACACACATAAAAAGTAAAGTTTCAGAATATGGAGCGGTCTTCCTGGAGAAGGACTCACGTCTAAATTTTCAAAACTATCGCTCCTTGCAACTCCAGGAGGTGCACACAGAAAAAAAAGTTTCAAACTATATCTGGAAGGACAACACTCTCACAGCGGGTATCCTGCAACGACTACGCCATTAAATAAATGTCTCGCTCCAATTTATAGGAGGGAGAGGAGGTTCTTTTATTATCTATATACCCGGCGTGAGATTAAGAAGCAACGGTTCAAATGTTGGTCCAACCAGTTTATTACAAATCTTAATCAGGGGAAATGGGGAAGGGGAGAACGGACACTATTATGAATTAGGGTAATGGGGGAAGGGAAGGAGGGCGATAGAAAAGATAGAAAAGAAGGAGCAAGGAGTCTTTATAGGAAGCAAGAGGGACATAGTCACCACCATGGATCCAGCGTGGTTCGTAGTTCCGTCTTTGATCCTCAGTAGCGGTGGGTCGTCAGGCATTGTTGTCCTGTTGCCAACGACGACGACAACCATGGTGATGATGGCCCTTTTTCAATGCTTCAAAGTGGTTGAGTCAGCTATTT
>NW_024884878.1:2967337-2982762 GCF_019232065.1 Centrocercus urophasianus
GTCTTTGATCCTCAGTAGCGGTGGGTCGTCAGGCATTGTTGTCCTGTTACCAACGACGACGACAACCATGGTGATGATGGCCCTTTTTCAATGCTTCAAAGTGGTTGAGTCAGCTATTTTTGGAGTGACAGCTCAAATCCAAAGTGGTCGAATCAGCTCTCCTTTGAGTGACAGATCAAACCCAAGGTGGTTGAGTCAGTTCTCCTTGCGGTGGCAGCTTCTGGCTCTGGGATCTCAGCAGGAACCTCCTTTGTTCTTATCTTTCTGGCCTTGCCAGCAGATAAGAGGAAGCAGGGAGGCACCAACTAGCATCTTGCCTCCGCAAGATACAATGGTATCATCCCCCAGCCTTCCATTCTTAGCTGGAGCGGTTTGGCCACAGGCCAGATCTTCCGCCAGTGAACACTGCTGAGCGCTCTCTTCCGCTCTTCTATAGAGCAAGCAGCTCTGGGGGAAGGGGCTTGCAAATGTTCCCAAAGCGATATCGATTGTCACACAGTTAGCACCCATCAGTTGCCTCCTTGACAAGTCACTCCGAGTCTTATCACGAGAAAAACCTCAGGAAGCAAGCTTTGAGCCAAAAAAAAACTAAGAAGGATTCTCACAGTGCTCCAAATGGTCACATAGTCTGATTTTCTTGTGGGATGAAGTCAGAGTGACTGGCATTTCCCCATACCAACTTTCTTGTTCTTTTTCAAAATGGGCATGATATCTGTCTTTCTCCAGTTGGTAGCCTCACCTTATCTTCACCATCATTGAAAAAAAATTGAGAGCAGTGAAACCAGATGTCTCAGCACAATCATGTGCAGATCTGAATGTCCAACAGATCTGTATGGACTGATTTAACACAAATAGTCCGAGACTCAATACTCACCTACTGATAGTCGTTCTCCTCCCTGAACATTTTTGTTCTAAGCAGAAAAACTGTGGAGAAGTTAATGAAGACGGTATTTATTTAATATTTCAATTTTCTTTTAGAAACCTATTTGCAAGAAGACAAGAGCGTGAGGCTCTTCAGTCACACAAAAATTTGTTACAGACTGCAAAATACAAACAAGAAATCTGATTTTTGTGCAGAAAAATATTACACATACACAATATATGTGCACATATACTCCTACTCCACACACATACTAGCATCTGTGCAAGGAATTGATACTATGATACTTTTTTGAGAATTTTTCATAACAGGGTCTCAACAAACTCCACAAATATATCTGTATTATATTTTCAGCACTTATCATAAAGTGGACATGCGTACATCCATCTTTTTCTTACTAAAACTTTTTTTTTTTCTTATATTCGATCTGATGTGCGTATTTTGATTTATAGAAATGGCTTTGAAAAAAAAACTTGAGTTATATGGGAGATATTTTGAAAACAAAACATGTCCAGATTTTTATTTAAATTTATGAAGTTATAAGACCTCATTTAAATAAATGCATACACATCAACAAGAGCAACAAAAAACATCATAGTAAATCACATAAAGAATTACAGTATGCATGTGATAGTAGCCCACAGGTTGATTGTTATGTGCACACTTATTTCATATGCATATACCTAACCTTAAGAATAAAAGCATTCTTTGTTAAACAAAACTTAATGTATATTAGACCATTTACACTCACATGCACAGAAAGTTGAAAAGCTTGTAGACTGTTATGCATTTAGGGAGAAATGTTGCTAATGGTTGGCAATAAGAAAGCCAGAGGGCTCACTTGTAAATCATGCTGAACTCCAGAGACAACACTTTGATTCCTAGAGCTATCAGTCAAACTGAGAATCACAGCCATGGCAATTAGCAGCATGTTTCCAAAGCTCATCACAGAATGCAGGCTCATAGCTTCTTAGGGTATTTGCCTCCCTGAAATCATGCAGTAGTGAAGGGAGAAAGTATTCAACATGATCAACAGATTGACAATCAACAAGAACCTACTAAAGGGAATTTCAAACAGGGTTGCAGTCTCATTATAGGATCTTGGCAAGTCACTCAATCCAATTTTCCTATCAAGGGTTAGGGAAGGATAAAGAAAAAATAGGAAAACTGTAGGGGGCTTATTGTGATTATGCTACTGCAGAAAAGTTGAATACTTTTCTTGTGTAGAAGAAGTGTGGAGCTGTATTTTTGTATACAAAAAATACAGCTGTGAGTAATGCACAGCAAAGGTTGGTGCATTACTCCAGCACTTTTGCACTAAATTCCGTACAAGAGTTCAAGGAATTCATTGGTTAAAAAAAAAAAAAAACAAAAAAAACCAAGGCATCACATTTGTCCAAGAAAAGTAAATTCAATAGCTGAACTAGGAGGAAAGCTGAGGGTGCTATCTGTAAGAAAAGTAACAATTTTGCTTACAAAGCAGATGGAAGTGTGAAGAAGAGGAAACCACTGGTAACTGTAGAGAGAAAAGGAAAAGGATAAATGGAAAAGGTGAAAGGAAACCAAATTCCCTGCTCTGAGGATGTCTTCGAAGTCTCAAACTAGAATTTAAACCAGAGCTAGGAGAAATCTTGAGTGCCACAATTCAGCAGGGAATTAAGAAAAAATCAAGCTTTGTAGGAACCTGAATCATTTTTACTGTGACAGCTGAGTCAAGGGGGAATACTCTTCAGAATATCTCCTGAACTTTTCAACTTCAGTAGGCCTGAGAAAGCCGATGCAAATGAATATATCTGATACACATTTATTTAGAGTTAAGTAATCTTTGTAGGGGAAAGAGAAAGTAAGAAATGTAAAAATAAAGGAAAATTCTCTGTAGCTATAACCTTAAAGACTGTAATCCCAAGCTATCACATACAGGATAACCTTCTATGTAATTGCCATGCAATAAGAATAAGTCAGAATTTCTTTGTTGCTTTCATATGAGCTGACGTATGGAGATTAATTAATTGCTAGCAGCATCAGAAAGTCTTCATGTAACTCCCAAACATATTAAAATTATTTTACTTCTGTGACAATCTGAAAATAGGCAGCTACATCACCAGTCAAAAGCATAAAAAAAATCACCTTTTCCAGAGTGTTCTACTACTGGAGGTAGAGTTTTGCTCATGTGGACCAAGGGAAAATTTAGAATTCCCAGACCTGTTATTAAACATTTCTAATTCTAACATTTCTCAAAACTTATTCTTAGTGAAAGGGAGAAAAAGGGAACTGTAGAAAATTTTCTATTTCTTCAAACTAAGTATTTCCCATGCAACTTTCACAGCTTGCTACAAGGAACAATGAATGACCCCAAATTATCTGCTAGCTCCACTTAGATCGTGCTAAGAAAGAGTGCTCAACCAGAGCAGTGGGCCAAAAAAATGCAGGTTCAGTGTTATATTTCCACATGTAAACACTCATTTGCATGGGACAAAATAATACAACTAAGACTCTAAAAAGTGACTTCAGGAAAATAAAATATCTTCCAAGACCATGTGATACGTTTCATTTAGAAAAACAGTGTTTATTATCAGGAGAATAAATAGATTAATATTTGCACTTCTAAAGTAAATACGAGCCACAGCTTTATGAGATATCAGTGCGGCCTTAGTAACAGGGAAAGAAATGGGTTTTTGACTAATAAGAGAGAAAAATGTTTACAGAATAAGAACTGACAGAGAAGATCAAGAGAAAAGAATGTATATGGTAAACATTCCAATGGGCAAACTGTGCAAAAAATACTCTTAACAAGAAAAGGAGTCAAATAACTTTGAAAGCGTGAAACTAAAATCACGATTCTACAGGCTGGAGGAAAAAAGGAGGGGGAAAAAAAACACGAAAACAAACAAACAAACAAAAAACAACTCTGAAAAAGAAGAAATGAAGCCAGATTTCCAGTAAAAATAACCCACAACTTATGGAAGAGAGCAATAAATCAGCTGATGGGAAATGTATTAAAATTAGCAATATTGTCAAGATAAAAGAAAAAATTAACACTTTCTGTATTCAGGAAGTTGTATGTATAATAATGAGGAAAGAAAGGGAGGAAGGGAGGGAGGGAGGGAGGGAGGAAGGGAGGAAGGGAGGAAGGGAGGAAGGGAGGAAGGGAGGAAGGGAGGAAGGGATTTACCCATACCACGGAGTTAAGCTTTTCCCTTCAAATCCCTTTGCTATCCAGAAGATAAAAATTCTTAGAGGCTGACAAAAAAAGTTTTCAGATTTTGAAACAAGAGTTTATGACTGATATTGAAAACAATTTGTTAAAAACCAGCTGCAAGTTCATGTATTGCACAAGTCTTCTCATTATTTGCAATCATGTAAAATACAGGACGATTTCAGTATGGAGTAATGAGTATCTTATCATTTCCATGAGTATTATAATGATTTCAAAATTATTATTGCTTATGTGCCATTTACAAAACAAACATTTTGTTAGCATTCCTGCCCTAAACAGACATTACTTCTCTCTGAAGGCTAATTTGACCACTGCAATAGCTCATGCTTTGTGGTCACCCAGGAGTTTTTGGCAATGATGTGTTAAGTACATTCAACAGTCAGTTCAGTATGTACTGCCTGTAAGGAAGTAACAAGGAGTGAGGAACTGTGACTCTGAGCCTATTTCTATCACGCATAGAAAACAGTCTCAAACATTCAGAAAAACCTATGCACAATAGAAAACCTGACTTGCCTCTTCCCCTCCCATTCTTTATATCCTGCCTCTCACTGCAGCATCTTGCACTGTTTGTACAACTGCTGTGGAAACCAAGTGAAAAAAAAATGTCTTTCCCAAGACAGCCCAAGACAAAGCAAAAATCAACTGCTTTCTCCACTAAGTTTTATCAATATTTTTCTTACTTATTCATTATTTTCCATGGAAATACATAACTAATTTTTTTCATCTGGATGAGTAGCTAGTAGAGATGAATACTATGGTGGAAATGTTGAAATAAACCTGACAGTTTCTTGGAAAAGGCCAGTAAGAAAGGAGGTGAATCAGTACATTCAACTGCTCATGATACTACCAATTACAGTGTCGAGGCTCATTTAATAAGCAGCTGTGTGAATCATATAATATTAATTTAAGCAACAGAAGACTTGATGTATGGAGTGTATGAGAGCAGATAGCCAAAATGGAAACATTAGTTACGAAAGCTCTGCAGGAAAGTTCATAATAGATGTCAAAAGAAAAAGAAACAGTCCAACAAGATGCAGATATGAGCCAGTAAAGGAGGAAGATTTTCTTCTCTCTGCCTTTGAAAAAGAAAATGATATGCATTTTGCAGCTGTTCATTTGAACAGAAAAAAAACACCTGAGAATCACTTTGCCTTGTTTTGTTTTGCCCATTCTAAATTCTGTCCGATTACAAAGATTCTGCTACATAGAGTGCACTTAGTATTACAGTGTCATCCTTTTTTTTTAATAGATCAAAGAGAAAGTATTGCTTTGGTCATTTTGAAGTCTTCTTTCTGTATATGCTGCTGGAACTCCTGTCTTTTAGGAAAGAGATGTTGGCTTGGGCTCACTCTGTAATAAATGAGGATAGAGAATCAAGAAAAGTACGTAGGGTACTCTTCCAGGCAAGCAGTGGAAGATAATTTAAAGGTCTTTTTCCCCAATAGTTTTTATAAGTCATTCACTTCTGGGCTATATTAGACTCTAGTAGTTACATCATACAGAAGACAGCCTATTAGAAGTATGAAAGAGGACAAAAATATAGCATTTGAAATAACTAATAAATGCTTATGTTGGTTGGAAAGCAGTGGATTACTTAGTACCATTCTACAGTGTTGATGTCCCATCCCTGGAGGCATTCATGGCCAGGTTAGATGGGTCCAGGGCAGCCTAATACGGTAGGTGGCAAACCTACAAATGGCAGGAGGTTGGAGCTGAAAGATCTTTAAAATTCCATCCACTCCAGGCCATTCTATGATTCTGTGGTTCTGTGATTCTATGCTATAAAACTTCCCTTGTGTTACCACAATCTTTTGCTTGGAAGCAAAGGACCTCATAAAATCTAGCAAGCACTCAAAATTTTGCTCAGTAATTTGGTATTTGCGCTTCTCCCATGTTAGCTGGTTTCAGGATTCTGCTCTGATTATGGCTGAAGTTGCATATTCTCTGGTCCTTATCTGCCCTACCTGAAAGGTTGTAGGTCGCGCGAGGAGTCTGAGGTGAATATTGAATTCTTTCCTCTTAGTAATTAGGTATACATACATTGAATACAAGGCAGAATGCACATAGCTGGAAAACTAACAAGAGAGACAGCCTGCTATGAACTTGGACCATTTCTAAGAATCGTGGAGTGTCTGAGGGTGGAAGGGACTTCTGGAAATCAGCTGTTCCAATCTCTCTACTCAAACAGGGACTCCTAGAGCTTGTTACCCAGATCCATGTTAGACTAGTTCTGAGCATCTCCAAAGAGGGAGACTTCAAAATCTGTTTGGACAACCTCTATTAGCACATCAGCCTCCTCTCTAGCTCCAGTCTTTAACCACCTTCCCTCTAAATATTTTATTTTATTTTTATAATATTCAGTCTGAACGTTCCATGATGTGGCTTTGTGACATTCTTTTGCATTCTTCCCCTATCAGGGAAAAGAGACTAGCATCTCCTTCTCCTTTTGTCCCCCTCTGGGATTTGCTGAGATACATGAAGTCATCTCCTATCTTCTTATCACTATATTACACAACACAAGCGTCCTCAAACTCTTCTCATAGAACATGCCTTCTACTCCTTTTATCAGCTTTGTTGCTCTTCTCCACATTCTTTCACTGACTTTGACATCCCTTTCACACTGTGGAACCCAGCACTGTAAATTGTTCTCCAGGTGATAAGGGTGATAACCTATACTGATGACCAACACCATCAGATCCCTTTCTGCTTTAGTAGAACCTAACCTGTGACATTAAGGTACAGAGAAGCAGGCACTGGGGAGCCACTTTGAAGAGAAAGGAATTTGACGAAGACAAAAAATTAGGAAGATTATAACTTAGCAAAGTTAGTTACAATGTTTATGACATTTGAGGCAGGAAACATGGAAGAATGTGTTTTATACCAATACTTTTAGGAATCCATTTTTTACAACTGGCTGATTTGTAGGTGACTTTATAGAAGTTGACTTAGAAGAAAAGGCAGCTTCTACAGCAGTGTGTGGAGTGCTTCGTCTGTTAGATGCTAGAACCTGTTATAGGCTTCCAAGCATCTGAGGATACAGAGCCATATCTCAGTCTAATAGTCATGAGATGAAAAGGTATTGAAGATGAAAACCCAGTACAGTGTAGGCAACTCCAAGTTGTCTCCAATGACATCTTCCCACTTTCACTTTTCTGCGGCCAGATGCAAACTGCCTAGACAGGACCTCAATAATTTGCCCACTCTTGAAGGAGGACTACTGGTAGCAGAAAAGCACAGATGCCTTTTCTATCATAAGTGGTCTCTGGTAATTGTTCTCCCCTGTGTTCCTCAGGGTAGACACTTTGGTTGCAGCTGGCAGATGTTCTTAAGTCAGTGAATGCTGTTTCTTCCATCACAGAGCAAATGGGACAGCAAAGACAGCTTTGACATCTGTATGCAGAAAATATCTCTTTGGAAACAAGAGTACTTCAGTTACCTCCGGAGTACTGTTTAAGGCTAATTAAAACTAATTTGCCCTCTTAGAGACAAAAATACCTGTTTGTTGTTAACCACTGCCTAACACTCCTGCTCCCCCTCTCCCCCCACCTCACCCCCTCCTTCCCTAACCCTTTTTTCCTTTACCATATACTCCTAGCAACCCTGATGTATGCTTCTTACTATCAGTGTAGCCAGTGAATGTTTGAATTCAAAAGCCTTGGGCCCATGCATAGCATATACTCTCTTCCATTTCCGGTGTCTTTTAGACTCACCATAAACAGTGACCTGCTTTCTCTGCCAGCCTCCCTTCAGCAACTTCAAAGATTTTCCCCAGTTCTCTGTTTATTTTTCTTGTCATTCATACTCTCCCAGTGTTTATTCATATGGTTCCACCACAGTATCTGTCATATGTACTGTACAGATTGTGCACTCTTTCCCTCAGAAGTGAGTTAATTTTTCTTTTTTAAAAGGTCTCTTACTTGTTGAAAACTACCAGCAATTAAGTGGACTGTTTTGTGAGATATTAATGGATGAGGACTTTGTTTTGATTTATTCTTTGTTAGATGGGAAGCTCATTCTCCTTTACATATTTGCATTCTTTAATTCACAGAATCACAGAATCACAGAATCACCCGGGTTGGAAGGGACCTCAAGGATCATGTAGTTCCAACCCCCCTGCCTAGCAGGGCCACCAAACATACACATTCAGATCAGGTTGCCCAGGACCCCGTCCAACCTGGCCTTGAACACGTCCAAGGACAGGGCATCCACAACCTCCCTGGGCAGCCCGTTCCAGGGCCTAACCACTCTCCTTGTAAAGAACTTCCCCCTAACATCCAACCTCAATCTTCCCTCCTTCATGGGAAGATTCAATTCCATGAGGCTTAATGTGTTAGTGATTCGTTATGACTAGC
Organism: Centrocercus urophasianus; assembly: GCF_019232065.1. Classification (NCBI taxonomy): domain Eukaryota; kingdom Metazoa; phylum Chordata; class Aves; order Galliformes; family Phasianidae; genus Centrocercus; species Centrocercus urophasianus. Next base: position 2,975,787 of record NW_024884878.1, read on the forward strand.
AGTGCCAAAAGGATTTTAAGAGTAATAATATCTCTGAGAGTAGTAAAGGATAGAACTTTCTGTCTCCTAAATCTTTCCCATTCTCTCCCATCTTCCCTCAATTAACTTTGGTAGATTTGGGATGCTTCTTTCCCCTCTGAAATATTAGGAGTTTTTCTGTTTCGTTGGTTGGTTTGGTTTTGGTGTTTTTGTTTTTTTTTTGCACACAGAACCCCCAATTCTATATATATATCATTTGCATGTGTGAGCATAATATAAATAATATAAATTGTGAATAACTCTCATTTTGCACATTCGTTTAAGTAAAAAGACAATGAGAAAGGATCCAAAACAGCATAGAGAAAAGAGAGGAATATGACCTCTCCAAAGAGAAGATGACAAGGAGTGCTCAGCCATTATCGTTTTAGGAATAGGACTGTTGCCATGCAACAAGTCTCACATAATCTTGCTCAGCTTTTGTACCTGAAGAAAATTGAGGCAAGGAAAAGTTTGGAAAGCTAATGAGGAAAAAATAGCTTCAGTGCAGAAGAATCAATAGTGCACCTGACCAGAAAATAAAGTATTAATGGGGCCTGAGAAGCCAAAGCTACTTATAGATACTTAAAAGCAAATTTATTATTTTCAGGTGTGTTTACCTGCACGTTATCTTTTCCTTATCTCTGAGTCCTTTGGGGATTTCTTTGGGTATAATCGCAATAGCATTCATAAACCTTCCTTTTCTGTTTTAAAGTAGTTTTTATTTCTTTGTGTGTCATATAAGTTACCATTAAACTGCCCATAGCTTTCAACAGTGCTGAAATAATGAGTGACGCTGTTTTTAAATTTTGCATTGATATCTGAAATCAAACCTGAAATTAGGGAACAATTCCCCAGTACATTTTTAAAGTCAATATTAGTAGCAGAAATGTGTATTTTTGGCATCAGAAAGTATTATGTCTACCAAAGTATAAAATCACCAATGTCACTTCCATTTTCTCCTTACATTCATTTACAGTGGTGCTAAACCTCATAATTTATTGTCATACTCTTCCTGCTCAGGTGTAAAGGTCTGAAGGATCCAGCCTATTTCATCCATCACATAGGCAAGAATTATACTTTGTACTGGCAACCTGTTAAAGACTGTGGGTCAGATAAGTAACTGCAGCTTTTTAAATTATCAGTTGTAATTCACTATTGCTGTTTCTCATTATTACTAAAGTGAGAGTGCTGTTGTAGATGCAAATCATCTGACTACGTTCTGACTATGTTGACTTACAAAGATTTGCTTTATTACTAAAACAAAGTAAATATAATATCAGCATGAGACATGCAACATGACAGATCATCAGGCAAGAGCTTTCATCTTAAGAGACCAAACATAGTTTACAACATAAAGAGAGGAAAGAACTAGAAGCAAAATCTTACTAATTGTCATTCTAATCATTACCCAGGGAATGATTTGTGCTATGTAAGTGATGGTGAGATGTCTTATTATTTTTAAACAGTATAATTTAAAGAGAAAAAAAAGGCAAAACAACTACAGGTGGTCATCAATCATAGCTGCATACATGTTAAAAGAAAGAAGAAAATAAAAAGGAAAAAGAAAAAGATGCAGAAAGAAAAACATAGTTTATATACAGTCTTTTAAAATGTCATTCAGTACAGAAGCCTTCAGCAGAGATTAGACTCTTTGGATTCAGATTTGCTTCAAGAAAAATGTAGAGAAACTTATTCCAAAAAAGAGTAAAGACTTCCATGTTAGGGTATGATAGCTATCTTAAACTCTTTAAAAGAAATTATTTTGTCTTAGGACAAAAAGTCCTGGCTGTGCTAGTCTAGAAAATCTTTAGAAGTTTAGAAAATTCAAGACAAGGAACTTTTTTTAAGTTCCACTGCAGCAAAAGAATTTTGGAACAAGCCAGAAAGAGGTCACTAAAACTGAAAGAAAACCTACGAAGAAAAAACCCAAAAAGCACTAGCTATACATAAATTGAGTTGACCATCTTCATACTCAGTGAAGGTATTATTCTTCCAGACATTGAATGACAGACTCCTACTTATCGATGTAATTTTTAGGTCTTTAAGGTTCAGGGACACAATCAATCCTACCTCGTCAAAAAGAATAATTCAAGGAAAAGTCTTGCCAATTAATCTAATTGTCTTTCTTTATTTGTCAAGCTCATCAGAAGCCCCTGTCTGCAGCTAAGTCCAAGACAGTTTAGTAATAGGAGAAGCTGTCACTATACAATAAACAGCAATTCAGTATCAAGTTAAAATGATGATAATGAAAACATTAATCTCATTTCCTATCAGCAGGATGGCAAAACTCATTGCTGAAGTGGAAAGCTGCTTTTCCTTGATGTTCTCCTCTGCTTCTGTTTGTTCAGTCTGATTGCTGTTGTTAGTGGCTTGCTGGCAGGGAGGAACAGGAAAGAGCTGTGCTGTAAAGTTGAGTGATGGGATCAGAGCATACTGCTGCTTGTTCACAGCAGAAAATTTTATATTCTTTTCTTCTGGAAAGAGGAAGGCATATTTCTGTCATGGCTTGCTGAATTTAAAGTGTCTGTCATTTTTTCATTTTCTCAACACCTTCATGAGATTGCTTGGCTAGTTTTAGCTTAAGAACAGGTTCTGTGCCACTATATATATATAAGTACATAACATTTTTCCTCGACTTGAAGGTCTTCTACATCTGATTTTTTGACAAGAATATCCAGAATACATTTATAGGTATCTTCTCTCCAAATTAAACTCAGATTTGCTGTTAGGTTCATCAACATTTAGTAGGGCTTGAAATCTTGGATTTATATTTTTGTTCTTGCATTGTATATAAAGCTATTCAGACATGATAGATCTCTTGTGGCTTAGTCCTTTAAATCTTTAGCCTTCATTATTCTTAAAAGAAGGCATGCTCATGCTAATTACCTTTGTTACCTGCTCTTGGTTGAGGAATTTTTTAACCACTGCTGGAAAGCAAATTCATTTTCTTATATTTTCTCTACATTTTATAATGAAAATTGTTATTTAGAGAAGGAGCTGTTTTATTCACCCTCATTTACTTATGTGTGTTTCAGAGCTATAAAGAAATAAATGTTTATGAGATTCACTAATTATTTTACTGTGAAATTTGGTTTAAGTTAATCATTGTACTGCTCCAACTGCCTAATGTAAATTCAGTTTCCACTGCCAGCAGGTAGAATCTGACTGACATTAATTGTACTTTCTTAATTTGAAAATAGCAACTCAAAATGTTTATATTAAACTGCTTAGTCTGAAGTGCAGCTTATTCACAATGTTTACTCAAGAATTACAGAATCACAGAATCACAAGGTTGGAAACGACCTGCAAGATCATCCAGTCCAACCACCCTCCCGTTCCTATTAGTACCACAAGCTACTAAACCATCTCTCGTAGCTCCTCATCCAGGCGCCCCTTCAGCACTAGAAATAAGTAAACACAAAAAATAAGTAAGGACTATCAAAACTTTATTCTGAGAACAAGACCTCTTTCAACATGCATATTCCACCACAACAAGACACATTTTACCAGAAAGCCCACAAAATAATAGTGTTACACAAACTTTACAAGAAATGTAGGTCAAGCCTTCACTGTATCTGCCCCAGAACCAGTCAGATAAAATCTATCCTGGTTGGATATCCTATCTTATAATGGCTTCCTTCTTAGATTAAAAAATAGCATTAAATATTATGCAAATATATAGTCTACAATGCACTATCTTACTGGAAAGATAAGCATTAGGTTTTTTTTGTTCTGTTTTGCCATTTTCTTATTTGTTCAGTTAAACTACCATGATTGCTGTGATAATACTTTATGGTACTTCCTGTAACTCTGAATGTAAGTGGTAGTTGAAAGTCTTTTCCTGTGATCATTGCACTTGGAATGGCATGCAAAACTGCAGTTATTGACTAGTGACTGCTGTAAGTAATTTTTTTTTAATGCATTTCTGAAATGAGCTAATTAAAAAGCATTTGCAGCTTGATTATTCTACCCATTTTTTTCCTTCTCAAATGTTATGGCAAGTTGGTGATGATGGGTGAAGCAGCTGGCAGGTAGAAGGTTTTATAGCAGAAACATCCACCATGGAATTAACTACTTTGTTGATCCAGAATCAGTGCTGACAGGATAAAAAACGTTTAGAATGTGTGCCGTATCCTTTAAATCCAAAGAGATAATCTGTAATAATAGTCTATAACAACTGAGATCTTCATTTCCCAGAAGGCCCTATCTCCCATACATAAAAATACTATTAAAAAATTTATTGGCTATTTGATATATTGTACAGCTATTGTCTAGCTTTACTCTGTACTGACATGGTCTCACTTTGAGTACTCTTTGTGGTTTTGGGTGCTTATAATACTACAAATTATCAATTTTATATATCACTTTCATGGCAGTCTAATGTTATATCTGCATTAACACTCATAATGTATGTACAATAATGCTAACAATATTGTCCTCTCAATCGACTTGCAGTTCAGTTTCTTTTTTTCCCCACCATCATTAATTTATTAAACTGAATTTATTACTGATTTATTAAGAGGAAAGGGAATATTCAATAGAGGTACATGCTTCATAACAACTACAGTAGTTAACTTCTCTGCAAAATTGGTTTGAACCAATTGATGTTATGAATTTGCAGGCCAAAGATGGTCTCCAAGTAACAATTTGTAGATGTCTCACTGTTCATATTTCCATGTAATAGTGCACATTTCCTTGTTTCTTGCCTTGATCCCTAAGTTAGGTGGAGAAAACATTATTTATGAATATACACTGTTGCACTGTTCTGTCTATTCACAAGCAAGCACGTTTCATTTTGTAAACTATATTTTAATCAAAATCTGCTCTTGATTAAAATCTGCATCAAATCTTTGTTGTGAAGTGCTGAATCCATGGGAACGCGACCTTCTAACAATAACAACAACAAAAAAAGGCGTTAACAACTCCTTCTCAGTTTTTGGGTGACCAGATTGGTAAACAAGGGAAAGACGGTCGATTTTGTCTACCTAAAATTCAGCAAAGCATTTGACACGGTCTCTCACAGTATTCTGGAGAAACTGGTTGCCCTTGGCCTGGATAGGTTTACCTTTTTTTGGGTAAGGCTAGATGGCCGTGATCAACAGGTAGTGGTTAATGGAGCTAAGTCCAGCTGGTGATCCATTTCAAGTTGTGTCCCCCAGGGGTCAGTACTGGGGACCATCTTGTTTAATATCTTTATTGATGACCTAGATGAGGGGATCGAGTGCACCCTCAGTAAGTTTGCAGATGGCACCAAGTTGGGAGGTGGTGTCAATATGCCTGAGGGTAGGGAGGCCTTTCAGAGCGAACTAGATAAGCTGGATCACTGGGCTGAGGTGAATGGGATGAGGTTCAACAAGGCCAAGTGTCAGGTCCTGCACTTTGGGCACAACAATCCTATGCAGTGCTATAAGCTTGGGGACGAGTGGCTGGATGACTGTGAAGAGGAAAGGGACCTGGGGGTGTTGGTTGATGCTCAGTTAAACATGAGCCAGCGGTGTGCCCACGTGGCCAAGAGGGCCAACGGCATCCTGGCCTGCATTAGAAATGGTGTGGCCAGCAGGAGCAGGGAGTAGATAATCATCAGCCTGTACTCAGCACTGGTGAGGCCACACCTCAAGTACTGTGTTCATTTTTGGTCCCCTCACTACAAAAAAGACATTGAAGCTCTGCAGTGTGTTCCGAGAAGGGCAACGAAACTGATGAGGAATCTGGAGCACAAGTCTTATGAGGAGCAGCTAAAGGAGCTGGGATTATTTAGCCTGGAGAAGAGGAGGCTCAGAGAAGATTTTATTGCACTCTACAACTTCCTGAAGGGAGGCTGTGATGAGAAGGGATTTGGCCTCTTCTCCCAGACAACAAACAGAACCCGAGGAAATGGCTGCAAGTTGTATCAGAGGAGGTTTAGATTATTCATAAGGAAGAACTTTTTCTCTCAGAGGGTGGTCAGGCACTGGAATGGCTGCCCAGGGAGGTGGTGCAGTCACCGTCCCTGGCAGTGTTCAAGAGGCGTCTGGATGACGAGGAGCTGCAAGACCTGGTTTATTAGCTTGTGGTAGCAGTGGTAATGAGAAGACGGCTGGACTGGCTGGTCTTATAGGTCGTTTCCAACCTTGCGATTCTATGATTCTATGATTCTATGATTCCGTGGTTCTATGAACCAGTGACTTAGATGCTGTAGGGGTGGGGCAAAGACACCCAGGACATTGATATAGGACCTACTTCCACAAGATGCAGCTCTTTCTGACTTCAGGAACATGGTATCTAAGGTGAGCAGTCACAGCAGCCCCAAACAGAAGAAGGTGCATTGCAGCACATCAGCCATGTTCTCCACTTGCCCTTCCCACCAGTCATCCACAGCAGGAGCCATTGTGGTCCCTCTGCCATCTTCATTCAGGCACTCTGCTATTGGCATGTCATGGATCATATAGTATCTGCACACGGGTTGTCTAACTCCCCTCCAAAAATAAACTAATGATGCTAATTAGAGCTCAGCACACTTGCAAACAGCTGCACGGTGTGTCTCCCCCATGCAGCTCTGCCAAAATTCCCCACTTTTGGCCTGTTACGCTTCTATTTTGTTGCTAGACCTCTGCTTTCTGTCAGTCCTGTCAAATAATTGTCCCAAAATTTTTTCTTGCTTAATGGTATAAATGCAAGATAAACGAGGAATTTGGAGCCCACTGTTACTTACTTGTTATACACTTTCATTTCTGAGGAAAAAGTTTACTGACTATACTATTCTCTAAGGAAAGTAGCTTAGTGGCCAAGACTTCCACACAGTTTTAAATTGTTGTCTCTACTTATTCTACCTTGATTTACAGAGTTCTGAATTCTCAGAAGTACCTCTCCTTATTTTCTTGCTATTTTTTTTCTTCCTTTGAAATTGGATGACTAAAGAACTTTCTATACATTACATATAAACAATCATAAATTTACCTCAAAGACTACTTTATTTTTT
>NW_024884878.1:2982862-2992845 GCF_019232065.1 Centrocercus urophasianus
TTTTTTTTTTTTTTTTTTTTTTTTTTTTTTTTTTTTTTTCTGTGTTTAAGGGTGGGTCATTAAATAAAACAATCAAGCAAACTGTGCTATTGTTTCATGGCTAATAACTTTTAAACTCTAGGGGCCTTTAATGACTTACACATAAAAAAAATATATATATAACATTTGGTGTAAAATAGGTTCCTCTGAGTCTCATGAACTTGTATTTTACACGTTCAAACTCTAAAATACAGCCTAAAATTTTTATAACAAAATAAAGCACATTTTCATTATTTTTTTCTGCTGTGCCTGCAAATTCTCTTCCTTTGCTGGGTAAATCAAAGCCACACAGAGGCCAAATAAATAGACTTTTTCCAAATGGGACTTTCAGCTCCAGGATCATTTTCTGCAATATATGATTCCTACTTCATGTATTTTGTAGTAGTTTATTAAGACATGGGTGGGCAGTATTTTTTCATCCAGTGGTTTCCAAAATTGTTCATATGCTTGCTTCATCTTCTAACAGCTCTGTTGACATGTTTGATAAGCATTTCAGAAGCAAACAGTAAAATGAATTCATTACAGTTCCATTTCAGATGTCATGCTTTAGGGTGTAATGGGACTGTCTTGGCCTTGGAAATCAAGAGTAAAGTAATTAGTAAGGTGGAAAACATTGGGAATGTGGAGCTAAACAAATTTCAGATAATTCAGGAATTTCAATGAAAGATCAGTACTACTAGACAAACAAATCATTCAAGCACAAGTTCAGATTTTTAGTGCAAGGAAAAATAATCACTCAACCCTGTAATTTGGTATGTCACTGCAGGTAATATGCCAGAGGGTTTGTGCTGATTTTACAAGGTGTCAAAATTAAAGCTTCTTGGGCTGACTTTCTCTAAGTATGTCTGTTTGGAGGTTTGCTCTTAGTTTTAGTTCTAGCATTTTTTTCTTCTGACCATCTGGCTATGACTAACTTATCTTCTGTTTATCTGTGTATGATGCAAAAATTTTGAAGTTTTTACATGGGTAGGTAATAAGACATCATTAATCTCTGTAAAAGGAGATATTTCATCCTATGGCATAATGACACAACATGGTACTGGACCCCATAAAAGCAGGAACTGGAAGATCAGTGTACAGAAAGCCAGCTCTGGAATGGTGAGATGGAAGGCATGAAATGGTCCTGGAGACCACCAAGCTTGACTGAAATAATATAATTTTCAACCACACGTGTAAATTCTTAAGAAGTGCACTAAAAAAACTTAGTATAAGACATACTACAATTGTCTTCCCAGCACAGATACATAACAAGTTTGAATTAGAGAAAACGGAGAAGACTCCATTGCTCTTTCTGCAATGCATCCTCAGAACACTCTGTTGCTATGGTAAACTGTAATATTAGTGTAACTTACTACCAACAGTGCTATCACTCCAGAAATGTTTCAGTGTAATACATCATTATTAAACAAATTATTACCCTTCAACTAGGTACTAGTTAATGCTACTCTGTTATCACTTGTCAGTATAACAATTCCTCAAACACACAAGCTACGAACCTACTTTTAATCTGTCATTGTAGAGGAAGGGACTGATTGATTACCAAACACAGCAGAAAGTCCATCTGTGTACTCTCTCTCCCATGTCAGATAAATGGGGAATTTAAATAGGTGCATTGACAGTGATTGTAAGAAGGCAATGATGGTCATGGCTCAATTTCTTGGAACCTCTTCCATATGTATACGTAGTCTTCGTGTCCCAGAAATCAGGAAGGAAATAGCTTCTGACTGAAGATGTGAATTAATATTTTACTGAGGTGAAAAGCAGATTGTTATGAGCTGCCTGTTTGCTCAGGCAGACATGAGTACTTCAGTCTTGCTCTGTAGTTCTAAGATGAATTTGGAAATTGGATATTCACAGAACACTAGACAATGGTCAGTGGGCACCCGGTGCAGAGTAAAATTGCAGAGGACAGTTTTTAAAATTAGGTATTGTGTAGAAATCTTTTCCATAACATCCTGTTATAATATTACAGAGGATTTTTTGCTTAGTTTTCATCAATAAAGTGTGAAATATACCTTCTGTGTATGTAAATGAAAGCCAGAAATCTAAATGAAATGGAGAAACAGTGTAAATTCTAGTTAAAAATCCTACATCAAAACAAAAACTGTAAGGAAAATGAAACATACATTCCTTTGTATTACTGTTATAGACTTTTAGTATCAAAGGAAAATAGCTTTCTGAACTTGTTGACCATTGCAATGTTCAGTTAAAACAGTTTACATTCCAAAATGGAGAAGAGCTTTTTTGAACTGTGATTTTAGTAAGGTATGCTTACTTACAGCTGGTAACTGACTATCTCCAGCAGCATAAGTTTAAGGCTCAGAGATTGATGAGCATGCACAGCAAAAAATGCTCATAGATCATAGCATGGAGTCAAGTTTCAGGATAAAAACCTTTCTTGTTATTATTACTTGCTTTCATGACATATGCTTTTTTTCTTAAAGAAAGAGATATTTTGAAACCTTAAGGGAGAGCAGGATCAGCTTCCTAAATATCTCATCTGAGATTTTTAACAGCATATGTCATGAAAGCAATTGTATGGATAACAAATTAATACCCCTCAGTCAAGTTTGCTTCTAATTACAGCAGGACGTCATTTAAACAGTCATGGTCTTTGAAGAACAGAAGGTCCCACTCATGTCAAGTGCAACAAAGTGCATCAGTGCCTTAATTCAAGTTCTAGTGTATCAAATTTTATTTACAAGGAACAAAGCAGTTTTGTTGGTTTTGTTTGTTTTCTTCTGTAAACAATTGCTACAGGTTTATAAATTAAATTAGCACACTGAGGCTTGAAAAATGTCAATGGTACCTCTGGGGAAAGGTATACAATAAAGTTCTGTTTGGCCAGATTGCATGTAAATCTGACATTCATTGAAGTCAATAGCAAAATCCCTGCCAAGTATAAAAGGACTGCATTTTGCCTAGAGGGAACTTTTAAGTAAGGATAGATACTAACTGCATGTGTTAACTAAATTTCTTCATTGTTGTGCTCTCTTTGTATGGAAAAAGAGTCTTAGAAGGTAGAATGAAATATTCCAGGAGCTGGGTTAGTGCATTAACTTCATTATTCACATTATTTTCAGTCATGAAGTAAGAGAACAGAGGACCAACTCCACTTTTATTAAAGCCTGTAAATGTGTTAATGGGCAGACATCTAGTTGCTTTATCAGTTGTTTGCTTTGTTTTCCCTCTCTCTCTCTCTCTCTCTCTCTCTCTTTCTCTCTCTATCTTTCTCTCTCTCTTTATTTAATTATTGCCCCAGTATCTCTGTTAAAATTATCTTTGTCTACTGATCAGCCAGAAGGCTAAGAATGTCTTTGGACAAATCCTACAGATAAACAGGGCTGAGACAAGAGAAGGTTTTTGTTGTCATTCTATTGCCAGAATCTACATTTGACTTGTGAAGAAATGATGGGCTCTCATTTACAGGGATATGTGACACAAGTATATGTACAGGAAAAAAAGTTGTGTGGTATCCAGAGTTCTAGTTTAGTTTTCACTTTGCTATATATCTAAAAACATAAAAAGATGCAGTTTATGGGATGCGTACAAAATGTAAGGAACAGATCTTTAAAAATGTGTATTGAATAAATAGGCAAGAATCTTCTCCCCTAATAGACAGAAGAAATGCAATTTAGACTCTGAAAGCTAGCTAACATCAGTAGTTGTCTGTCAATGTCATTGGTACAGATTACACAGAATCACAGAATCACAGAACTGTAGGAGTTGGAACGGACCTCCAGAGATCATTGAGTCCAACCCCCTGCCAAAGCAGGTTCCCTACAGTAGGTCGCACAGGTGGGCATCCAGGCAGGTCTTGAACATCTCCAGAGAAGGAGACTCCACCACCTCCCTGGGCAGCCTGTTCCAGTGCTCCGTCACCTCACTGTAAAGAAGTTCTTGCGCACATTTGTGCGGAACTTCCTATGCTGCAGTTTCCAGCCGTTTCCCCTTGTCCTGTCTCCACTCACCACTGAAAAGAGTCTGGCCTCGCCATTCTGCCCCCCACACCTTAGATATTTATAGACCTGGATCAGGTCCCCTCTCAGTCTTCTTTTCTCAAGGCTGAACAGACCCAGTTCACTCAGCCTTTCCTCATAGGAGAGATGCTCCAGGTCCTTCACCATCTTTGTGGCCCTCCGCTGGACTCTTTCCAAGAGATCCCTGTCTTTTTTGTACCGGGGAGCCCAGAACTGGACACAGTACTCCAGATGAGGCCTTACAGGGCAGAGTAGAGGGGGAGGATCACCTCCCTCGACCTGCTGGACACGCTCTTTTTAATGCACCCCAGGATGCCATTGGCCCTCTTGGCCACAAGCGCACACTGCTGGCTCATGGCCAACCTGTTGTCCACCAGGACACCCAGGTCCCTCTCCGCAGAGCTCCCCTCCAGCAGCTCATCCCCCAGCCTGTACTGGTGCATGCAATTATTCCTCCCCAGATGCAAGACTCTACACTTGCTTTTGTTAAACCTCATCCAGCTTTTTTCTGCCCAGCTCTCCAGCCTATCCAGGTCTTGCTGAATGGCAACACAGCCTTCAGGCGTGTCAGCCAATCCTCCCAACTTCGTATCATCAGCAAACTTGCTGAGGGTGGCCATTATCCCCTCATCAAGGTCATTGATGAAGATGTTGAACAAGACCGGACCCAGCACAGACCCCTGAGGAGCACCGCTGGTTACGGGCCTCCAGCCAGAATCTGCACCACCACCAACGACCCTCTGTGCTCTGCCAGCAGCCAGTTCTCAACCCACCTCACTGTCCACTCATCTATCCCACACTTCCTCAGCTTTGTTATAAGGATGTCGTGGGGGACAGTATCAAACGCCTTGCTAAAATCAAGGTAGACTACATCCACTGCTCTCCCCCTATCCACCCAGCCAGAGACAACATCATAGAAGGCTACCAGGTTGGTCAAGCACAACCTCCCCCTGGTGAACCCATGCTGACTACTCCTGATAACCTTTTCTTCCAGTTGTCTGGAGATGACATCCAGCACAAGCTGTTCCATCACCTTTCCAGGGACAGAGGTGAGGCTGACTGGCCTATAATTGCCTGGGTCTTCCTTCTTGCCCTTTTTGAAGACCGGGGTGACGTTTGCTATCTTCCAGTCTTCAGGCACCTCCCCCGTCCTCCAAGACTTCTCAAAGATGACAGAAAGCGGTTCAGCAATCACCTCTGCCAGCTCCCTCAGCTCCCGTGGATGAATCCCATCGGGTCCCATGGATTTGTGAACATTGGTGTTGCCTGGGCGCTCTCGGACCACCTCTTCCCTGACAGAAGGGAGGTCTTCCATTCCCCAGATCCTCCCACTAACCTCCAGGGTCTCAGATTCCCAAGGGGGAGCTTTTTCACTGAAGGCAGAAATATTAACAGATAAATATGCTTTAACTAACACAGACTTAACTGTTCTCAGACAGCAATTAGTCTAAAAAGCTAAGAAGTTTATTTAAACTTTTTAATTTTTTTTCTCTCTTCCCTCCTCCATCTTCTAATAGCTTGTCAATTCTTGGTCTTATTTGGAAGACAATTATAGTAAGATTTAATTTTTAATAGGAAAAATTTTCCAATGCTGATTTGAGATGAATGTATCTTGTGACAAGTGCTATCAAGTACAAATGCAAACATGAATTGAAACTTCTGACTGTGTGTGTTGTCCACACATTTGCTCCTTCCAAGACATTTCCTAAAATTTAAGGCTACCCTCTTTTTTTCCATCCAATCATTTCACTCTGCTTTATGTGGGCCAGTATAAGGTTGCAATCATGCAATCATTATGTAAACAAATCCTAGAAAAGAAGATGGAATATACCTAGAAAGATATTCAAACACCTGTGAATAACATTCCTAAATTCCTTTAGAAAACACTGTAAACTCACTGATTTTTCCTGCTAAAAGAATGAAAACTTGCAGAGTTTATTTATTTTATGCAGTTGTTTAATTTGAAAATGAGCACAATCACAAAAAGAATAATACTTTGTTGGCCAGGCATAATAGAATATCTTGATTCATTTTCCTTTTGCTCTTGAAAATTATTCCATCATTCCATTACTTCTAGCATCATTAGGACAGAAATTTTCAGTGCTTAGAAGAAATAGGTTTTTTGGTTTTTTTTGTTCTTTAACTATTTCATGTTTTCACCAAATGGTAATGTAATGCACATACATAGTGACAAATGCAGTGAAGTGCAGTGACAAAATGGTACAGATCAGCAACACTAATTTTCACTTATAGAGAAAACTCTCTGAATACATTCAAGAAAAGATAAACCAAATGGAAGAGTTCATATAACAGAGACTACTGGATAGATGTATAAAAACATTGAAGAAAAATCACTTTTGGTAAGTCTGTTTCACATTTCTGCCTGAGACAAAATATGATCAAATTTTGGAACACATGTATTCATTTCAAAACTATGTCTATAACATTCTGTAGGAAAACTCTTACAGGAAATATACTGTGCCAGTCTTACACAAACCTCCTGTTGCTGGTACGATTTTCTTCCAGTACCTCACTGTAGCTGAGATATGCCTAATTAAATACTCTGGAATTACTGTGGAAAAGATCACTGCTATTAATAACATTAACAATATTAATAAAATTAGAGCTTTGTAATTTTTGAGGGGTTTTGAACTATACATGACACTGACAAACATTTTGAATATGTACTTTACATTGCTTCACATTACTCTGATTCTAGTTGATAATAAAGACATGAGAAATCTTATGGCTGTGTTTTCATACACCAGATACCTGGATAAACTTTCTAGTCATTTACAGAGCACCTGTAGTGCTTTCAAATCTTTTTGAGATTTTCATAACGCATGGAAAATGTTGTCAGGCTGAGTTATGGAAGTGATTATGTAGAAAACAACCATTAAAAATAAACAAATAAATAAATAAAATGCAAAACAGAGGTACCAAAAAAAAAAAAAAAATGATATGCGTAATTACACAGAGCATTTACAAATCTAAAAAAAACCATAAGAATGGAAGTAGTACGTATTGTCTTTCCCAGTGAAAGTATCATTTTCTAGGTACTGAATTCTGACACTTTCCTCTGCAGTACTGGTTAGAGGCTAATAGTGGAGAAAGGGCAGACGTAAAAAACTTAACTATGGTTATGTCTTGGCATTTGTCTTTCAACATTAAGTGACAGACCATGCTTAAATATGGATGCACATGAGAATGCCTTTGATTGTCACTATCATTTTGTGCAGAATCTTTAAAGCCAGCTGCATTCTCAGACTTCCTTTCGATAATATACTAGGGTGGGTAAAGTGTAAGTCAGGGAGTGATAACTATCCTCTGCTGGAGAGGTATCTACTCAGCCATGAATGTTGACATAGAGATATGCATCCCCTGTAGCAGCTAAGAAAATAGTATATCAAGCAGTTGAAGTAGCTTTTACAACTCTATAAATTAATCACTTGGAGAGGAATTAACCATATAATTATACGCTGCAGAATCAGTTGTAGTGGGAGTTAATTTCTATGACGAATAGTCTGTTGATGTCTTTCACTTTGTTGTATAGTATGTGGTCCTGTTCATGCGAGTTTTATGAACTGGAGTCTGAATACCACTGTAAGTCTCTATTGTACCACGATTAGTTTCAACATCACCTTTTTCCAGAAGAATTTTTTTATTATTATTATAATGTAAAACACATTAGAAAGCATAAGGAGAAATAACAAAAAATGTATTTGAGCAAACTTTTAATAAAACACTGCTTTCAAAAAACTTGATTTTTTAAAAAATATATTTTCATGTATTGAATATGAAATCAGTCTATGTGTTGATATCATGTATTGATATGTGTCGATCCATTGTGAATATTCTAAACATGAATCTTAGCAGTTTTCAGCAAAGAGGAACAATACAACTGGCATATATTCTGGTAAAAAAAATTTATTCATTAGTCCATTCTAAAAGAAGTTACACATTTTAGCACAGACAATCCTATTAATCAAAGCTGACCTGCCACTCAATTCAGACAAGTACAGTTTTATGAGTGTTTCATGCCTCAGCTATTTCTTCTCTGTTGTCTCTTGGTATTTGTCATCAGGACATAAAACAAAGCTGGGTCCACATTTTAATTCTTGATTTTGAAAACTACAAGATTATTTAGTTCACAAGCTCCACAATATTAATTCTACTGCTACAAAGGTCCACACAACGTGCATTTTCATATATCCAAAAGTCACGGCCTGGTCCCATGAGCAGATGTATTGGAACAATGATGTGAATATATACAAAGAGGCAGGGAGGCAGTCAGCAGCAAAGGCAACTTAGTAAAGCATTAACACCATTGAAAACAGAGACAGGAACTGGAACTGCAAAAAATCATTTTGAAAATCCACAAATCAAATCAACGCCTGTAAGGAAAGACATAAACCAGTAAACAGCTGAAGCCAAATCATAGAACAAGTAGGAACAAGAGGATTTACTATATATCACACAGTGAAAGACAAACATGAAAACACTGCACATAGTCTTAGAAATTATGAAAGATGTTCTGAGAGACGCTCCTATTCTTGCCACTTCCCCACTATGAGTTCCACAATTAAAGGGTACCAAACACACAGTATGAGGGAAGTTGTGTTTTAGTCACTTTACATATATCTATGTATGTATAAAAATCTATCAATTCCCAGTATGTATAAAAATGTATCAATCATTATATATTTCACAGCTGGATTTCTTAAGCCTCCAGATGATAATTAAGGAATCAATAAAATGTGAATTTTTTATAATGAAATCAACTCAGCATTCTAGTTTGCCATGTCATTTCAGGACAGTCATTTAGATGAAATATTATCTGCTTTCTCTTTTTTGTTGTTCATTGTTCATTTATTTTATTTTTAGTTTTATACAGAAAATTACTATTAATTACTATTACATTTGAGTTTTAGATTTGCGTCCATTTATTTTTATATAAAGAATAAATTAGAAGCAATCAAGACAGCTTAGAATCAAAGCTACTTTTTGTGGCATTACAGATTCAAGCTCAAACACACAATTCTAAATTCTGAATATATCTGTTGTTGCTTGCCCAGCATGTCTTTGGGAAACAATGTTGTTTTTTTTTTTTTAAAGTAACAATATTTTCCTGGTTCTATCCACTCATTGTCTGGGAAATGATTAGCTGGAGAGCAGGTCAGTAGAAAGAGATCTGATAATTCTGGACGACAGCAGGCTCAGTAAGAGCCAGCATTGTGCCCTAGCAGCCAAAAGGGAAAATGGCATTTTGGAATGTATTAAACACAGCATAAACAGATGGTCAAAAGAGATGACTCTCATATTTAGTACTGATGCAAGTCCCACTTGGAATACTGTGAGCAATTCGGGGCTACACAATGTGAAAACGATGCTATAATATTTGAAAACATCCGTAGGAGGGCAATAGTAGTGGTAAAAGGAGTGGAAAGCATGTTCTATGAGGAGAGGTCGAGAACACTTGAGCTGTACTGTATGATGAAGAGGAAGATAGGAGTGACCCCTTTCCTCTCTGCAGCTCCCACGGGAGGGAAAATAGAATAAAAGGTGCCAATCTCTTCTCACTTGTAAACAACGAGAGGTGCAAGGGAATGGCACAAATCTGCACAATGGAAGGTTCAGATTGGATATCAGAAAAAATTCTTTATTGTGAATGTGGTCAAAGGCTGGAGAAGGCTTTCTAGGGGGATGGTTTATTCTTCATTCCTCTCAGTGTTCAAGAGATGTTTGAACAATTCCCTCAATTATTTGGACAATTTTGTAACTTTTGTTCACCCTGGAAGAAACCAGACAGTTGAACTGAATTATCTATTGTATCTGTGTCGGTATTTCATTCTAGTCTAGTCTACTCTAGTCTACTCTAGTCCATTCTATTGCAGTCCATTCTATTCTAGTTCATTCTATCCCATCCCATCCCATCCCATCCCATCCCATCCCATCCCATCCCAT
>NW_024884878.1:2992855-3003545 GCF_019232065.1 Centrocercus urophasianus
ATCCCATCCCATCCCATCCCATCCCATCCCATCCCATCCCATCCCATCCCATCCCATCCCATCCCATCCCATCCCATCCCATCCCACTAAATTCCATTCCATTCCATACTCTATACTTTGCACTGATATAGAAAAATCTATCGTAGATAATCACCTAAACCTGTGGTGAGATTTACTCTGTTAGACAAATTCATAATGAAACATTCTTAAGAGTCAAGGCTCAATCAATTCCAGTGCTAACATGTAACCTGAAGTTTCACTGTTTAAATATCAAACGAAGAAAGTACTTCATCACAAAAGTGATTTTGTATGGATCTAACACTCAGAAGATTTGAACATCTTAAACAAAGTCAAGTGAAATTTGATTTTCTGTTGCTGGTCAGATTTTTCAATTTTGATCAGATTTTCTGTTGCTGTGATGGTGATGGTACTTTAGAATTATAGAATTGTCATTACAGTGTCATTTACTTCAGCAGGCAGATGCAAGAAAATAGGCGTGATTTATGATTTTCCCTCTTCATGGTTGCAAAAATACATAAGATGTACTTCTGCATAAAGTGGAAAAGGATAACTACGTAAGATTTTTAAGAAAGGTGACTTGGGCTTCTGTTTTACATTCATTCTCTAAGACTGCTTTCATCTATAACAGCATAATAGGAAGTGAAAGATTTTCTAGCTCACTCAAACGCTGCTCCATCACCATTCAGTAATAAAGCATGTCAGATTCATTTTCACATGGCTTTAAACATCAAGAGCTTAATGATATTCAGAACATCTTTTCCTATTTACATTTTCTTGCAGATACATTGCAAAGACTGACTAGCAGTGATTCCTTTTGTGCCAGAAGAGCAACCAAGAATTTTTTTGGTTGTCTGCGAAGTTAAGGTAATACATATACCATCTAGTAACCTTCATAACCTGGATTAGTAAAATTCTTTTTTTTTTTTTTTTTTAGAAATTTGCATTGCTTTTGCTGGCTTATGTGTGAAAGGCCAAAATGTCCCCCTGAATATCAGCTTCTTTCTAGAAAGTAGCAGTTTTGGATTCGTTTCCACTTCTATCACTTACGACTGTAGATGTGGGTAATTTTCTGCTATCAGTTTGACTCCCAGCTGTAAACACCGTAATACAAAATTCAATGTATACTGTAGATATTCACCTGTCCTTTATCTTCCTTTCTCCCTTTTGTCAACAATGGTATTTAGAGGAGTCAGAATGAAAGGAAGATAGTGAGACATGGAGACTATGTGATTCTAGGCAGATTCTGCTATAGAGATGATCCTAACGCACCTGCACAAGGCAATGTGATTCTCAACAACAGACTCTTCTGTAACTCCTGCGACAGAACTACACTTCAAACAGATGAATGAAGCATTGGTGAACTTTCTTAAAACAAACCAAACCAAAAACAAACAAAAAAAACACCCTGCTAAAAATCATAAAGAATGCACAATTAATGCATATCATTAAGATTCACTTCACTACCAGAACAATCTACTATAATAGCATTCTCCTCTTCATAGTTTATGACATGAATCACAGCTACTGTTAACAGTTTCTTCCCTGTTGCATATACATATTCCCTTAGGTTTCATGCTAATAGTGTTATTATGTGCTATTCATTCAATATCTACCTTTATTTTGGATGCAGTCATTAAGGCTGTCTCATAGAAGCATATCAGTTGTGAATACCTCTTAGAAAAAAAGCTTTCCCCATGTATGCTTTTAAGGAAAAGGGAAAAAGGGATTCGCATTTTTAATATTACACAAATATTTTAAAAATACCCACAAAAGAGGTTTTTATTTCACTTATGCTAATCTAAATGAGTTTAATTTGCAAATGATGGCATTTTGACAAAGTGTTAGTCATGAAAGACAGAACACAATGAGAATGAACCTTGGATACTCAAAGTGATGGATGAGAGTTTTCCGTATGTACAGGAGGGCATCTTGGGCCTCTGTGACTTGCTCATTTGGCACCTTGAGATTAGATCAAATAAAGTCAGTCCCCGATCTAAAGCACAGACAATTAAATTTTTCTTACAAATATTTCCTGAAGAAACCAAAGCATTACTCAGACATGGAAAAATAAAGGACAGAAAACAGATAAAGTGCATAAAGAAGAAATAAATAAATAAAGCCACTGACAAGTTTAAAGATAAACAATTCTCAATAACTTTAATACATCAGTAAACGAAAATAATAAATACCGTTGCTAGTACAACAGATGAGATTTCGACAGCTAAAAAACTTTCATTACAAATAATGATGAATATTAAGAAAACCATAAGAAAATAATATGCACATACGTAAATTGCCTTAATTCTAACAGTAAAAACCCAATTTTGTTTTCTGAAGACTTTTTGCAATGCAATTTAAACTTTCTAACACTGACAATATCACAGAATAGTCACAGATAAAACCTCATGCATTCTTTTCACAGATTCCTTTCTTTTTTCTTCCTGGCCACTTCTGTCATTACCTTGTGCTCCCTATCTTTTTTTCCTTAATATCTTTTCTATTAAGTCAATGAGTTTGAGCTATCCTCTTTCTGAAGATCTCTTTTTCTGGGCTATTTTTTTTTAATCTTTTACCAGGTTTGCTTTTTGATGTTCTTCAAGAACTTCTCTCTGTGTTTCATACCGATATCTGTTCCTTTCTGAGTTAGAACTTGCAAGGAGAGCATATTCTAAGGATTTAAACACAAAAGCTAATATTTTAATATTTATGTTTTAATATTGAGAAGACGTTTGGACTAGATGATATTATAGGTCATTTTCACCTTTGTGATTCTATGATTCTATGATTATCATACGCTTTTAAAAGTAGTCTGATTTCCAGTTCAAACAGGAGAGCCACAATTAAGTTTGTATTCCTGGAAAGTAAAATATCACATTAATTAGAAGTGTTACGTTTATATTCCCATAATTAACAGAGTGCCTTCTCATGGCTGGATTGTAGCATGGGACCACAAAATGAGAAAACGAAGTGACTTGGCGTCTTTTTCCTATCATTTCAGTTGTCACACATTGTTTCTACAACCACAAAATTAAGATTTTTATCACAGTCAGTTTCTGCTGTATGGATATGCCGAATCAATTAGCATTTGCAACTCATGTTTAAAGTCTGTGATAAAAAAGTGTGTTATAAGGTTATTAATTATTAATAAACGAGGAATTTTGCGGGAAATAAAGAAGCTGAGGATTCCCAGCTCTCTTATAATGGTGCATATACCAATTGCACTTCTGAATAAATTCTTAGTAAAGTGGAGACATCACAAGCAGGAGCATGAACATATGGAACACCTTTAAAGTTTACTGCTCTGGATAGATGCTATCTTAGGAACTCTCACATGGAAAGTAGTAGAGGCTGTAGAGACCAAAGAATGAGACATATTCCCATTCTATTCACATTCTACAACCCAGACAGGGGCTTTCCCTCCTAGTTAATACAAAGATAAGGAATCAGTAATCTGTAGAAACAAAACAAAGGAGAAGGAATAGGAAAGGGGGATAAGGGGAAAGAGAATGGAAAGGGAGAGGACGCAGAGGAGAGTGGATGAGGAAAGAAGAGAAGAGGAAAATTGTTGTTGGATTAAGGTTTTTCATAAAATTAAGAACATTTTTTAGAATTTTTTTTTTTTTTGATGGGGTGATTCTATTAAGAAAAAAAATAAAAGAAAGAGAGACAGATGGATATTTTTGTAATAAATCATTTTGGAATATGCTTTTAATTGTCAGAAGGTAAGACACATTCACTTTCTGGTTGTTTCTTAGTAACAACATCATAATAAGTGGAAAATACTTCTTACCGATAGAAACAGAAGAGCTTTTATCAAATAGGCTTTCTAAGAAAACCCAGAAAAAAAGTATCCTAACAGAGCTTCAGATTATCTGGAAAAAAACAATACACTATGAAATAGATAGAAGAAAATGATGATGTTCCTGAAAGAGAATCACATGAAAGCTAAAATGTCTTTGGTTGAAAGGCTCATCAAGAGACAATACTATCAAAACTCCAAGGCTGGTCTACTCTTTACTAAAGAAAAACTGAAGGTGGTCAGTGATCATGGGCAATGTTCTTTTCAATCTCAGTGTTTCAGAATGCTTGAGGGTATGCACAATGCCCAGTTTACCATCAGCAGATGCTACAGATTTCTCATTTTATGTATACTAATACATCTCCCTATTGCTTGTGTCAGTGATGCTTCTGGTTTTATTTCAATAGCAACACAGGCCCAGATAAGATTTTAGAAAGATTCTCAGTGTGTCTGACCTCCAGCTGATGGTACAGTGTAACATCTCTCTCTGCAGGTATAATGTTTACTACAAATCAAAATAAAGGAGAATAGAAGTCAATATTTCAAAAATATAGAGGAGGCTAAAGGGGACAGATTGGAAATGTCTGTATTAAATGATGGAACATCAATTTAGCAGGAAAATGTTACCAGTCTGTCAAGAATATATTCTGTTTTCCAATTATCCTTTCTCAAGTCCTGGCTTAGAGAGTGTTTTAGGACTGGGACAGGGGAACAAAATTCCTGAGGCAATTCTTAGTGAAATATTCACAGAAGAATAGCTGTATTCTAACAAAGACTATGAAGGCTATTGCAACTTCCTTGTTTCTCAAATCTGGTGGTCAAAAATGGCATGGAATGCCATACATGGACTTCCTGCAGAAAGCCTCAGGGTAAGTTCCTCTGCAAATGCAATTTTTCTGATGTCACACAGAAGAATATTCTAGATACTGTTGATTGAATGTTCTTGTAAAGGTATGATGAACCTGTCTCAGAATATCTCAGCATTCATGGGAATCATGAAAAAGGAAAGGAAGGGAAGGAAATGAAAGGGAAGGGGAGGGGAGGGAAGGGAAAATAGGGAGTGATGATTATATAATTCCACTTTCACTTTCAGTAGATGACTTGTTTAATAACAGCTTTTCTCTAAGTCAGATTAATGGTGTGTGAAATAGGTGCATATGAAGGCACTGTGAGTTTTAACTATAATTTACTGATATATACAAAAGTTTCGGGATAAACAATTAGGTCTACATGAAAAAAAAAGCTTTTGTCAAATAATTTATATTTATACACTGTATGTGGATGAAAAGAAAATAAAAGAAAATATATGGAAATACATATTCTATGGAATTTATGGGGGGAAGGGGTAAATATTTTCTACTGTAAACTACTAAATCAATTTTTCTTATTAAAAGAGAATTCTTGTGATCTGCAGCTACCAAGAACTGGGTCTCTTTAAATTCACTGTACAGTACTCCAAAATATTGCTGAGGGCATTCGGTATTTTTAGCAAAACAAAACTTGTTCATTTGCTATATGAACAAGTCATTTTCTGTTGTTCCTGATCTTTTTGCAAAATAAAAGTTAATACTTTCTTGTGACAAACAGAACATTTTTAACATGATTTTAGGTTTATTAAACAAGACAGCAAAAAGAGTATGACATATCTGACCTTTTTCCTTAGAATGCATCTGTGTTAATGTAAACCTTGAGGCAATCAACACAAACTCTGTAATTAAGCTTCTATTGTTTTTATTGCTTTCTAAATATAATAGTTTTTGGCAAGAGTCTTGTCCATAAACTTAGGAGTTGCAGTGGTTAGGAAAAAAATGTTTTAAATGAAGGCTTATGTTTATTGCATTCTTCTGCAGTGTCTTACAGGAGCATCTTGAGAGATATCCCCTTATCACGCATCTCAACCCCTAAAAACTTTCACTGCCATATCTCAGAATGTCTTAATCTGAAAGAAAAATACTGCTAAGTAAACAATTACAATCATTTCTTCTGCTTATATTTATTTATTTATGTATTTTTCCCCTACCTCTTTTTCCCTGTCATGATATTCCAGAATACTTTCTAGAAGTTTTAGTTACATAAGGCAAAGACATGCAGCATCTTATATCTTTCTTTGGCATTGCCTGTTTTCAGCCTCCCTCAGTTCCAGACTGTCTGAAAGGTTATATTTATTCAAATATTTATCTTCTCAATCCTTTATGAAATGAGAATTTATCTTCATTTAATTAAAAAAGAAGGGAAAGTACAAAAAGCATATATATATCTATACAGTTATACCAGTTGTTTCTGTTCTGGTTTGCTCCAGTTTTGGAATCAGGTGGCTCTCATCCAGTCCCAGGGATCTGAAATGAATAGTAAGCAAAGATCACGTAGTAAATGTTTTTTATAGAGATCTAGCTGCTCTTCATTAGCGCTTTCTATCATTTTGTGACAGAAAATTCTGCTTCTGTGACAAAATTCTATACGTATTATCTGATATGCTGTTCATTCTAGGGAAGAGGAGCCTGAGAGGAGACCTTACTGCTCTCTTCCAGTATCTGAAACGTGCTTACAGCAGAGCGGGGCTGATCTCTTCTCACTGGTGACAAGTGACAAGATGAGGAGAAATGGTCTCAAGTTGTGCCAGGGTAAGTTTAGGTTGGATATCAGGAAAAGCTTATTTTCAGAATGGGTTGTTAAACACTGGAATAGGCTCCCCAGGGAGGTGACTGAATCACCATCCCTGGATGTGTTTAAAAACTGTTTGGATGTGGTGCTCAGGGACATGATTTAGAGGAGGGTTGTTAGAGTTATGGTAGTGTGGTTAGGGTGCAATTGGACTCGATGATCTTTAACGTCTTTTCCAACCTGAGCAATTCTAAGATTTTATGATTCTATATTGTACTGTATCACATTGCATCATATTAACAATAAAAATAAATAACAATATTAGTACCAATAACTACATTAATAAAAATAATAATATAATTCTAAAATAGTAATTTATATGAAGGTATTTTTTCTCCAGCGATTGTGAGAGATTCTCTCAAGTTCTACCTTGCATTTTACCTTCCTAAATATTACTTTGAGTTTTCAAGTACAGCTTGTGGCAAAAGAAATGTGATGGCATTTAGGGAAGAAGGTCAAAGAAAATGGAGTTTCCATTGCAATCTTTAATTTACTGTCATGCTAATTCATGATTTTTCATGAGAATTGACTACTGCTCAAACATTAAAATGAAATTCTTTTTGTCCACTAGCAATAAAGAAAAGTTAGGATATCACCTCTGTGGTTTTCACTTTGAGGTCCAGAAGTTGTGAAGAAAAAATTGTTAGAATTAAACATGATTATGATCCTGAACTGAGGGAACAAATTATAAGATATAAAAATACATGAAAATTCCTCTGGTTAGTATCAAAGAATACTAGAATAGTTTAGTTGAAAGACACCCCTAAGATCACTTAATTCTAAGCTCCCTGACATGGGCAATCTACTAAAATTTCTATCCAGCCTGGCCTTTATCACTTCCAGAGATGAAGCATCCACATCTTCTCTGGGCAGTCTGTTCCAGTACCTTACCACCCTCATGATAAATAATTTCTTCCAAGTATTTATTCTAAATGTAGTCTCTTTTAATTTAAAGCCTTTATTCTTTGTCCTGTCATCACTCTAGGGTCCCTCTCCAGCCTTCTTGTATTTGATATTGGAAAACCACAATGAGGTCTCCCCAGAGTCTTCTCTTCTTTAGGCTGAAGTATTTTAACTCCATCAGCTTGTTTTCATAAGTGAAGTGAAATGAATTGAACCAAGAATAATAAAAAGTATATGCAAAGAACTAAGTGTACTACACCTGGCCACAAAATGCTAAGTTATAAAGCAAACTCCATAGGGAATCACTAAATTTCCCTCAGCATAACCATACGTGTGAATCTTATCCAGTAGGCATTCCTATGTGGGAGAAGAGAGGCTCAGCCCATCAGATGATGGTAAGCAGGTAAGCAGTTTGATATCACCAAGTTCCCACCCCAGTATTGTTCTTCCCAGAGTCAGTGTATCAGTTCTCTTGATGTTGCCAACATTAAAGTTGCCTAGGGAACTACAATAGATAGGAGGACTCAGCTGCAGAATCTCCACTCTGCTCCATCTTCCGTGCCTTTTAATGACATACAGGCTGTGCTGGTATCACTGTGAATGATCTATACATTAATTGCCAGTGAATAACGCTATACCTCAAGAAATTATTCCACACGTTGCCTTATTCAATTTGGGAAGTGTGACCAGAACACTTCCTAGTAAAAGCTGAGACAAAAAAAAGTCAGTGAGTACTTCAGCCTTTTCCATACCACAGGTAATCAAGTATTCCTTTTCTTTATAGAGAGAGCCCACATTTTCCTTATCCTTCTGTCAACATTCTAACAGAAGCTTCCCTTTGTTGCCCCTGATGTCCATGGACAGGCTTAATTCTGTTAATGCTGTAGCCTTCCTTACTCAATTCCTGTCTGTTTCCATCCTCTGTAGGTTTCCTTTAAGTGTTTTTGTTTATCCGGGAGCTCCTTGTTCATCTATAGTGCCCTCCTGACACTTTTGCCTAATTTCCAGCTTGTTGGGATGCATTATTCATAAGATTAGAGGAGGTGATGTCTGAATATTAATCAGAGAAGGATCTCTTGAAGCCTGGAGCTGTGAGCTTGCTCTGTGCCCTCCTTGCTGCCATAACAATCTCTAATTCCACCATTTAATTGTCTCTGCAGCCAAGGCTTCCCTTGAGCTTCAAATTTCCCACCAGCTCCTCCTTGATGGTGAGAACAAGATCCAGCATAACACTGGTCTGTAAAACACTGATAATAACAAATCTGCCAACCTCTCTATAATAAACGCAGCGATGTTGGGGAGGTATGAATGTCATCTGTGCACATTATAGCTATATCACTAGATCTGAATGTGCTACAGCTGAAACCTTTCTGAAAAATACTAACACTATCTCTCTGCATTTTATTAAATTCAAGTGGATAAAAAAGGACAGAAAACTGGCAAAAGACAAGAACACTTTTCTGATATTGGGAAAACAACAACAACAGCAGCAACAACAAAAACACCTTTATCTGAAGATCTTAGATTTAAACCACTATTGACTTGAGTATCAGTTCAGTTGCTGTCAGGGTGGCTGAAGCAACAACCTGTGAAGTTTGCTAACATAATGATATTTACACTTTTTCATGCAAGATAAATTATACAGAGGTGTACTTAACCCTCAGTACAGATGCAGCTCATTTTTTTTTTGGTTACTGACTCTTGGGTGAATGCAGATATATATCTTTGTTGTCCCTGTTTCCCCCACAGTACAGTGGGAGTGATGATACCAGTCTTGTTTTCAAATATGGAAATTTCTGAGCTCTCTTCACAATCACACCATGTAGAAGTTGAATACATGCAATGCATCTGTAAAAAGTCATCACAATAAGAGCAAAACTCTGGTAACACCCTCATTTCTGATCCCCATAATTCCCATGTTCCACTGATTTTCAGGGCTTTCTTTTTGTTGTTGGAAAAGTGTATGTGCACTCTGTGCTAAATGTAAAATCCAAATTCTCTAGGACACCACACATTCTACCTCTTTGCCATAAAGCTTCTGCAGTAACTCATCATATCCATTTCCCCTGCATTCAAATTGTAAGAGCTGAATTTTCAATCAGTTGGCTTAAGGAATTGCTTATTGAAAGCTATTACTAAAACCAGGCAGTCCTTATCTCTGAATGACAACACAATCATTCAGAAAATAAATTAATAAATAAATATCAATTAATCTGATGTGGTGAAGTAATGTCATGGATTCTTTATGAGTAAAACTGAATTTAAAACAAAAACATAATGTAACAAGACATTAGGTAAACCCCCAAAATGTTTTTTTAATTTGATTTGGGGCGGTTGTATGTTAACTGCTGAGCTGCAGAGGATTCACGTCATACACTTGTTCATTTTTACATGATACAGAATGAAGCAATGAAGGAAAAATATATTACCAGTTGTGTTCTTGCCCAGATAGAAGCACACAGTTATTTATGAATGGAAGAAGAGAGGAAAACACAAGTGAATTGGAAATTCAAACCATGTTTTGTTATGTTGATGATAAATCTTTCTGATTTCTGCTAGCACAATACTATTATAAGGAAGGTGAGGAAAAGAAACAAGTTAAATGTTTTGAAATAGGGAAAACAAAACTGCTTTTGTAATATTTTTTAATTCCTCAAATGTAATTTTCTTGTGGGATTTTTATTTCTTATATTTTTAATATAAAATGTCAGTGACATAACTCTTTTCATAGTAGTGGCTCAATTTTTTTCTGACTCAGCATATCAAAATATCAATTGTAATAGTATTTTTATTGAGTTAGAGTACAATGGTTCCCAGAGCTTGACATCAGCAAAAAATCAGACACTATACGCTAAACTTATAAATACATTTCTTAGAGAGAGGCAATTTGAGTGGGGCTCCAAATCCTGAAATGATATTGTTTCGTATCTGTATAACCTAGCATTGTAAAGGCTCTCTCAGTTATTGTCATCCCTAGATGCCTTGCTATATATGCTAAAAATAATTCCATAATTTAGAAATGAATTGCTTAGGACACATGAGAGAAGAATAATGCAATTTCTCTGACATTGAAGATTGTGCAAGACTGAAACAAAAACCCAAAACGTTATTTTGCAGGAGGTGAATATCAGCTCTGTTGCTGGACTGCTGCAGTGCACCCGTGACTATTTGAAATGTTAAAGATAAGTAGTGAAAGGCAGAATTAATTTATTTATGCAATTAATATGTAACAGTGATGTTTCAGATTTAAGTTACAGTTCAGTGGCAGTCAGGACTCACTGAGGAGAGGAGAGGAGAGGAGAGGAG
>NW_024884878.1:3003645-3026768 GCF_019232065.1 Centrocercus urophasianus
GAGGAGAGGAGAGGAAAAGATGGATCCATGGATTTGTATGTGCGTTGTGTTCAAATGTCCAATAGCTGACATTTATTTTTACTTAATAGAAAAATGAGAAATGGGTAGTTATTTACTGGATACAAAAATCTTCCTCAAAGGACTCAGGAGGTTACATTTTTAAAAAATGAATCAAAACCAGCATCATAAGTCTTAGATTTTCTCATCCTAAGACTGATGAAATCGGCTTATTTGTTACGCTGCATGCAATTATATATAGGATTGAATGTGAATTCTGTAACTGAAGGACCACTCAGAAATCCAGGTGCTAGAGCAGCAGTGCTTATCAAAAATAATAGAAATAATAATTAAAAAAATGCTATACATGGAAGACAGGAATACAGAACAGTGGAAATAAAGCATCTTCCTCCCACTTCCTTGTGAATACAGAAAAAGCATCAACATTTACTGTTATTTTCACTATCTTCTTCTTAGGTCTCTATTCAATGGTTTTCAGCACTGCCTTAATCTCGCCTTTTCTGTCACACAAAAATCTCACCTGCCAGAAACAAGGAGAACAATATAAAATGCATTAAAGAGATCTATTTATTTGCTTATTTATTTATTTGTTCTACAAAGAACAATTTCTCTGACATCTTCCATCAGAGGATTACACTTATTTTCCATACAGCTGGATGATATCATGGTCCATATGTAGCTCCTGTAGCAGAGTGAAACATTCAGACAGTCATCTAAACATCACAAAGGCAGAGATAGCGGGACGTGTCTGGTGTCAAATCAGAATGCCAAAATATTTGCATATTGTAAATTAAATTATTGTCACATACAGAGGAAGAGTTTATCCACATATATATTGGCATTATTATTTACCATTATTTTAATCTACGTTAAAGGGTTGTGTTTTTTTTTTTGTCTTTTTATCCTCATTCTCCCAGTTTCTGATTCCTTTAGTAGTTTTCAAAAGTTTTAATGTCTTGTTTCCTTCCACAAACTCACAAATTCCCTGTAACACCCAAGCAGAATTTCCAATGCTGCTTTGGATGGTCCTTGGTCCAATGGTCCTTTTTACCATGCATTTCCATTTATGTTATAACAGTTGAAGTAATCCACACTTTTGCTGGGTTCATCAGTAAATTGCAGTGTAAAGCTGGTAGGAAACAAAATTCTACAGGTCAGGATAAAGCAATGCTCAGCACAGATTATGGAAGAGATAGTATCCAGAGAGAGTGAGATACAATTTTTAAAGTGTTAAAAAATGGACTTTGGAGATGTTTATAGTATTATTTTTACTTACATTATTTTTATTTATATCATTATATTATGATTTTTATATTTATAATTTAAATGCATATAATTGTATGTTTAAGTATTTATATTATTCATAATATTGTACAATAAATCTTGTAATGCTGAATTCATCTCTCTAATTCTTGTACAGCCGTGTAAGTTTTGTTGCACATAGAGTATAACTGTACACTCAACATGCAATTCTGTCTGAGTGATAAGATAGTAGACAAAATCTTAGTTTCTCACTGTCAGAACTCATCACCAAAAGGTTTTGGTTGCACATTATAAAAGCATACATAGAAACAATGTTAGTCAAAGGCTTTTGACAATGTACGAAGAAAAACACAGTAAACAGTAAACAAACAATAAACAATCAGTAAACAAGCATCCATCAAAGAGTTTTGTGGGATAAAGTATATGGACTATTATCATTCTAGTTCAAATGGGTGGAAATTGACATCTCTGAATTGTATTTTTCCTTATTTCCTAGTTCTTAAAAATCTATATAGCCTTTGCCTCTGAAAATAATAGGACTCACTGAGTATAAAGGAGCAAGGAAATACTTCTAGGCCAAAGCCATCATCAAACCAAATAGAGCTATGACAAAGGCCTCCTCCAACAATTCACTACAGTACTAGATGTCCTCCGTGTGACTGACATAGACCATGTCAGTTTGGTGGCTGTCAATGATTTCCCTCTCCCAATGAGCCACGTCAAAATATTTGGTCATTGGCAAAGTAATTTTTTTAACAACACATCTGATCTCAGTTGTTTAACCTCTCATTATTCACATTTATTCTTCCATATTTTAATGGCTCCAAGGTAATCTGGTAAAAAACATTTTGCAATGAGTTCTCCATAAACTTAAACTTCTTGTAGCTACTTGCACAAGTGCACTTTGCTATGCACAAACACATACCCCACAAAGCAATAATCTATCAATTAAACTCAGCTGATGTTAAATTAAGAAGAAATCCACCCAGCTAGAAAAGGAGTTTGGAGGTTTCTTTGGAGGAGTGGAGCTCTTATAGACAACCAATAGATGGCAGGACATCATTTCAGTGACCTCAACACTAGACTATGCAACACAAGAAAGCCTGGTACTGAATTTACGCTTTGAAGAGACTCATTAGCAAACTGTGCTATTTCTCACTACATCATCATGGAGAAGCCAAACATAGAAGAGCCCAGCCTGGAAATCTCTGTGAAGACATTTCCTTCTCCTTGGAAGCATTCAAGGCCAGGCTGGATGGAGTTGTGACCAACCTGGGCTAGTGACAAGTGTCCTTGCCTATAGCAAGGGGTTTGGAACTATATTAACTTAAAGGTCCCTTCCAACACAAACCATTGTATGACCTTTTGGAAAGCATTTTGACCTATTAACTGCAGGGAATAAAATAATATTCTTTGAAGTTAAAGCACTTACTGTTCATGAATATTTTATATTTATTTCCCCAGGTTTAAGGCTTATTAGGTTTTCCCAGATAGGAATATGTTTGCTTTTTATTTTTTATTTTTTTGCTTATTACATGCACTCTCAAAAAGTCTCATAACTGAAAACATAGTCCAAGTGCCAACAAAGACTAATTTGGTAAATAATGTGTGTAGATGCATAGATTGCGTTCATTCAAAGGAGGCAAGAAGGGAAATAAAATGTTACTCATCTAAAGTTAATTCTCCTCTTTGCATTACTCATCCCTCTGACCACACAGAAATGTACTGAAGCACAGCATTATGTGGCACCTATGAGAGATGTATGGAAATGGAGAATGGGAAAGTGTAGGCTATGGTCAGATGTTTGAATTAAAATCTAAACATTATATAAAACTAAAAAATGCAGACAGGTGGTTGCATTCAGCAGACTTGGTAAGTTAGATATTACTGCACTGAAATACCCTTTCACTAACATGAAACTCAATAGACTGGAAGTTTATTTCCCATTATAATGAATTCAGTGACATCTGTTGTTTCAAGATATATGTGCTTGAATAATTGCAAAATCACCAGGAGTGATAGCTAGCTTTAACAAGCAGAAATCTTCTCATTAAGCTACTGAAAGCAGTTCTGTGACACAAAAATTCATAAAGTATCAAGATGGACTGCTGCTCACAGACCCTTACAAATCTCTGTATGTGCCCCTTCTGACTGCTCTTTCTTCTAAGAAGCATACTTTTTTGTCCGTTGGAATGGCAGAGAATTAGCTGTATGGAAAACTTTTCTACACTATTAGCAATAATTAATACTGCATTATTGAACTGCCTGGCGCTTCATCTAATATGAAGTTGATCTCTCATACTAACCTCTTGTAAATGGTAGTTCCTATCTAGGACAAGTTAGTGTTTAGAAGAATAAAAAAGGGATTTTTGCACAGGCTGAGGTGACACAGCTTTACTACAGCCAGATGGCAGTTTGGTGTTAGGGCCAGGAGAAGGAGCCAGTCAGAATCATATAATCATCCAAGCTGGAAGAGACCTTTAAAGATCATCTAGCCCAACTCCCCTGCAGTGAACAGAAACATCCACAGCCAAAGCAAGGTGTTCAGAGTCTGGTTCACTTTGGCCTTGAAAGTCTGGAGGGATGGGGCATCCACCACATTTCTGGGCAACCTGTGCCAATACTTCACAGCCCTCATGGTAAATTACTTTTTCCTTATAGCTAAACTAAGTTTCCCCTCTTTAAGTTTTAAACCATTTCTCCTTCCCACATCAACACAGACCCTGCTGAAGAATCTGTCACCTTCTTTGTTGTAGCTTCCCTTTTGATACAGTCTGCTCTCAGGTCACCTCACAGCCTTCCCTTCTCTGAACAGCCCAGATCTCTCAGTCTGTCCTCACAGGAGAGGTGTGTCCGTGGAAAGAAAAGGCAGAATCTAGTACTCCTGCTACTAAGTTCATGCCTGAAAATGTAATGCTTTTAGCACTACTGCATTCTGTGCACAACCACTCTTGGAAGCCTTCTGATTTTTTTCATCTCATTCTTTTTTGCTGTGTGTATTTGATATAGACTGACTTAAAACCTTTTTTTTTTTTTTCTAGAAGAAATTCATCCTATGTGTAAATTTACTGACAGACCACTGCTGAGATGGTATTAGGAACATGATCAAGATTGTAACCTGTGTCCATTATTCCAATAGAACTAATTCTATTCCTGTCTTTCTTATAAAAAACAGAGAGACAGAAATAGGGGAAGCTACAGGGCCTCTTAGCAGATAAACTCACTTATTTGTTGTTTCATTTTTTTTAGGCTGTAAGAAAAGATTCAGCTGGAAGTCAACCACTAATTTTATTGCTTCATGGATACTTGAAGCTCAAGTGATCTTATATCAGAAATTCTAAACATATATTCTTATTTGTTTGAGTTGCTTTTTGTTATTGTTTTGCTTTTTTTTTTTTTTTTCATTTTCATTTTCATTGAGGGTGCTTACTGCCTTTGTCCTTTTTCTGCGAACATCTGAAACTGGATTATGGCAGTTTGGTAGTTTGAAAAGCATGAAGCCAAATGATAATAGTGGTTATATTCTGTATTTGTTTATTTTTTTTTCTATTGTATATGCTGTAGACACAGACAACACTTCTTTACATTACAGACTGGCTGGGAACAAAGTTTAAACTGCTGCTCTGGGTTGCTTTGCGAAAGCTGATGACAGTTTTATCGTAAGCAGAATGGAGTAAGGAAAAAAAAGAAAGAAAGAAAGAAAGAAGGAAAGCCTATATCATCCTGTCATATCTCTCACTCTGAAAAACATAAAGGAAACTATATGTTAT
Organism: Centrocercus urophasianus; assembly: GCF_019232065.1. NCBI lineage: Eukaryota > Metazoa > Chordata > Aves > Galliformes > Phasianidae > Centrocercus > Centrocercus urophasianus. The sequence continues at coordinate 3,008,697 of NW_024884878.1, forward strand.
CCCCCTGAAGATGGCACCATGGCAACTCTTTTGTTCTCAATGGACAAAAAATGCAATCTCTCCCAGTCGAGCGCTACTCCAAGATGCTGTTCTTCCTTACGCTGATGCATTTCCAGATTCCTTTTCATACCCGTATATTCCTGCATGTATAATAATCTGTATCACTATTATTACACAGCAGTTATTATTATAGAAATAAAAAATGACTTTTTTTTTTTTTTTTTTTTTTTTTTTTTTTTTTTTTAACTGAGAGTAACAAGCTTGGACAAAAACAATGAAAGTAAAAGCTTGTGACAGCTTCTGTGGAAGCAGAATCAAATAAGGCATGTGTAAGAGTGGCAGCTCAGCAGAAGCAGAGGATGTTTTTCTTGAAGTTCATCTTCAGTTTTTCCATCAGCACAGAACTAGTATGAACAGTGCTTATGGCCCACAGGCTATTGCTTTCTATTGCTAGGCAGCAGCTTTTATTCAGCTACTCCAGCAAATACTTGGCAATGTCCACAAATGTGTTCCTGCATTGAAGTTCCATTAAAACTCTTGAAAGATCAAGCCAACATAGTCAGTCTGAAAAAACAGGTCTATGTTCAACTGAAAGCACTGAGATTGTCCCAAGAAGCTTCACCTTGCTCAAAAACCTATTTTTCCTCAATTTTCACTTCAGTAAATGTGACTAAGCTTGAGGGGTTTGTTCATTTGTTTGTTTGTTTTTTTTCCTAATTTTCTTCTCCCACATACATGTTTTGCATTATTCTGTATATAGTTTTTCATATAAATTCCTATATCTCAGTATGCTGTTATATATATATATTCAAGAGGAAGTTCAGAAGTGATACTGGATTGATAGATACATACATTTCTACTTCATCTTCATTTGGTGAGAAAGATCTTGGCTTGTACATTTTTTATCAGATGGAAAAATGCTGAATTTTTCAGAATCCATCTCAGATATAAGAGCCCATCAGCCAAGACTAGGGCTTAAATGTGCAAAGAAACTGCAGGATGTAAAAGAGAAGAATGTACTTCCTGGACACAGAATGCTGTCTGGGAGAAGTTTTCACTACTCAGAAGCACCAAAGGGAAACTTTACATGTCACACATATATGTGGTGAAGTCCTTTTCGGTCAGCATTTGGCTACAAATAATTTGAATTTATCAATTAACTGCAAAGTTAACAGGCTAAAGTGACAGTGAGTTATTCTGAGGACACAAGTAAGCCCTCCAGAACTCAAGAAAATTTGACAGTAACAGCAAGTTCTTCAGGATATGAACATTTTCTAGATGTGATCATTGAAATTCATGACTTGAAGAATGAGCAAAAAGTGAATGCTCTTAACATGAGAAAAAAGTCAAATCATGGCTTACTGTTGTGTAATATTCCTATCACCTCCTGCTCTACCTTGGATCAGCAGTGGGATGCATTAGTGAAGGATGATGATGTACTCACTGACCTGGGTTCCCTTATTTATTTTCTTATGAAGTTTCATGCAAACTCCATTAAGACACCAAACAGTGGCAATGTGTCGATTCTTCATCTGCAAAAACAGCGGATGGTCACAGAGATACCCAGTGTTGGGCAGGTGTGATTGTGTATCTCTGCTATTAAATTCAAAGGGAGATTAAACTGTTTGGCACCATATAAAACCTGGAAAGGTGCATGAAGAAAAGCTGGATAGCTACACTTTTTCCTGAAGCTTTCCAGAAAAGCAATCCCAGCTCTTCAGGAATGTTCAGCATTTACTGCCATGCCACCAGCATCCTAACATCTGCCTCTGACATTGTAGGCCAACATAATAAAATAGGAGGCATTATTTTCAGAACAGTGCTCCTACTTAATTTTTCTCTGTCTTAAATGGTCCCAGTCTCACATAAGATAAAGTATCTGCTAATCTAGAAATCATTACTACTAAATTTTTGAGCACCTAAGAAATATTAAGCAGGTTGATAAATAATAGCCGATATAATCTTTAGTGACTAAGAACATAGTTTGTTGCTGGAAGCTGAATGTGTCCTGTGTTTCTGGCATCTTTATTTGCACATGAAACCTTTTTCTTTTTTTCCCCAAATCCATTATACTGTATATTTCCTATGAAATCACATTATGAAAGGAAGATTTAAATGATAACACCACTACAATTTCATATTGTACAAATCATTGATTTATGGCTCACAACACAGAAAGGACATCTTCTCTTTAAGAACACACGGCTCAGATGTTGTTGATTTCTGTGCTTTTGTAGTTACTCACAGAGTTATAAATAAAAATGCATCATCATTCATCTCCAGACCTTTGAGTGTTTGCACCACAGACTAAACGCACAGGCAACTGCTGTAAGTCTGACAAATGTAATTCCCCATTTAAAGAAAACATAAAGGAAAGAAAATAAATCACTGTTGTAAGCACAGACATTGAAATGGAGTTGATTTTGAGAAAACTGTATTTCTACGTCTAATAATGAAATGCATAAGAACTGTAGAATAATTTGAAATATATAATCAAAACAGAAAACACTCAGGTTAACAAAAACAGAAAGTTCATTGCCACTTGCAGGGTCTGATGCATGGACTCAGTTGTGAATGATCCAAATCATATATTACAAGTTCTCACATCATTTATACACCTTCAGAAGTTTTCTTTTTCTAATTTTCCCACACACCCCTATAACTTTCCCATCCACCTTTACATGTCAGTAGAGCATTCTGCAAGACACTCTTCAACAGTTCATGCAGGCACTTATCCAGTCTGAGCCATGAGACATTATTTCTTCTTCTAGAGATGTCCTTGGTTCTCATGCTGTTTATCTTGCTCAGCAGCTGCTGCTCTAAACAGTTTTTCTTGTATTCCCACAGCTGGTGATGAATGAAAGGCAAATATTACTTAGTTACTCCCTTGATAAAGAATGGGATAACAACACTACACAGCGAATGCCAGTTCCATATTTCCTCATTTAATTAAGAGGTGTTCAGTCTCACACCAGAACAAAGACTAGTCATACCATATCCTAATGACTGTACTGTCAGCCAGTATAGGAATAACTCCAACTTTTCTTCCTCTTCAGTTTTTGTAAGGACTTTTTCATCCCATATGGTACCAAATCAGATAAAACAGAAGTCCTGAATTTGCCTCTTTTCCAAACAAGCCTTTGCTAAGTATTTCAGGATGGTGAGCATAGTATCCTTCCTAGAAGTTGTCTGTTTGCCAAGCAGCTCTAGTATTTCACTGACTCTAAATGTCTTTCTATGATTATATAACTATTTAAATACGAGTATGTATTTATGAGCATAGGTACGTAAAGGTGGGTAAATTAACAGATCTATTGGAAATCATATTTTCTGGCACAACTTGGCATTTAAAAATTCTTAACTCCTCATAAAATACTGGAGGGCTCAAAATTATGTTCATTTTAATAGGAGTTATATATTTTGAGCATGACGCTTGATAATTAATCTGGAGCTTGTTGCTTACCATCCAGACAGTGCAAAGATTTACACAGAAAATACAGTAAAATGCAAGATTAGTCACAAAATGAAGTCCAACTAAGGAAAAACAGCTTACATGCTAACTGCTGCTGAGAAGGAGCTTCTGAATTGAATAGAAGAACAGTGAAAGAGCTGGCAGAAACTTTAATTAGAAAAACTAGGTACTATTTATAGACAAGACTATTTGAAAAGTTTATTCTAAACTGTGTACTGTGGAGGATTTTCTCAAGGACTGCAAATGTTACCCATTCAGCTGCAGATTGATTAGAAGTGGAAAATGTAGAGATGCTGCTATGAGGAAGCAATCAGGCAAAATACCTTGCAGAAGATTCAGACTTGGGAATTCTAATTACAGAAACCAAGGTGATGGTTTGTTTTCAGAAGAAGGTTTTTTCATGCAACTGATCCATAAGAATGAAAGTACTGAATATCAGATGACCAGCATTCTCTCTTGTCCATCTGTTTGTTTATTATCAGAAATATGGAAATTCTACTAACATTTCTTACATTGTCTCTTTGAACTAAATACGGAACAAGACAGGTACTGAAATCATATTTTTCGGAGAAGACCTAAGGTGTAGTGATCAAATTTTGAAAACGAACTCTTCTGGATGTATAAGTTAGACATGTCACATTAAGATTTAACTCAGAAACAATTTTCCCACAGCATGCAAAGCTTATTGTAAGTTACAAAACATACTTGAGAAGAAAGGTAAGCATTCAGAAACAGGATTTGATCAGCATGCCTACCTACAGTTTTGCAGTGACTGCATACTTGTTTCAGCTGCAATTGCATACTATATATTTTTAAAATGTAAACTAGCCATGAAGTATTATTAGTATTAAGAAAGGTTCTAAAGAAATATTTAGTAAGAAAAGATCATAAATCACAGGCTCAATAAGTATGTTCTGGAAGTTCCTCATGCCTGCATGATTGTGTCTTTAGGCTTATTTATCAGTCAAAATGTATGACTGGGTCAAAAGTCTAGTACTATGTAGTTTGACATATCAGCACATTGATGGAAGTGCTTGCCACCAGCAAAAGAGAAAATCATTACAAAAGTACTCTGGAGTCCTTAGTGGGCACAGTCCTCATGATTAGGGAACACACTATTTACATCTCTGCTGCCTTTCTGTTAAGTAGGCAGATTGCATGGGCTGAGTGATTGTACAGAACATTGTTGCAGTTCCCATATATCACAGTAGTACCCAGGATTACTATTTCCTTTGCTCCATAAAAATTCAGTAAGCAATGATACGACAGTAAAACGAACATGTGGAAAACAATTCTCTCTATTATTTTGATTGAGTTACTTTCTTTTCACATTGGGCTTATCTGTGAGCTAGCATGGTAATATCAGTGTGCTAGTACCAGTAAAACTAAGGAATTTGAAGTCAATTTTATTAATGTTACGGATTTTTGAACTATATCAACAAAACACTGTATTCCTTCCACTTATTAAATAACAGAGGAAAAATCGGATTCTCAGCATATGTTCACTGGTAGTTGTAATGTAGAAGTTAAAGACATTAGCTGAAGTTCTCTCCTATTTCGTACAGGACTGAGAAAGAGGTAGAAGCTTGTCTTTCACACTTCTTAATAAATATGTAACAAATTTTCCAGGAAAATACTTGTCATTCAGTGTTGGCAGACAAGAGGGCACAACCTGGAGTATGTTAAAAACAGCATGACCGTGTGGTCGAAAGAAGTAATTCTCCCATTATAATTAGCAATGGTGCAATACCTAGAGTACTATTTACAGCAATGAGCTCCACAGTGTTAGTAGGATGCTAAGGTCCTTGAGAGAATCTGGAGAAGGGTAACAAAGCTGGTAAAAGGATTGGAATGCATGTTCTATGAGTAGTGGTTGAGGACACTTGAGCTGTACAGTATGGAGAAGAGGAAGATAGGAGTGACCTCATTGCTGTCTGCAGCTCCCTGATGAGGGATATGAAGAAAAGCTGAGTTGCTCAATGAGTTCCTTGCTTCAGTCTTCCCTGGGAAGGACTCTAGCCACACCTCCCAAGCTTCAGTGCACAAAGGCAAGAACAGGGAGAAGGAAGATCTGTGTGCTGTAAGTGAAGATCAGATTTGGGACTAAAGATCCTGAAAGTGCACAAATCCGTGGCACCCAATGAGATCCACCCACAGGTTCTGAGGGAACTGGCAGATGAAGTTTCCAAACCACTATCAATTATATTAGAAAGGTTATGGCAGTCTGGAGAAGTGATTGGAAAAGGAGAAAAATATCCCCCATTTTTATGAAGGGAAAAAAGGAAGATTCAGGGAACTATGGGTTTGTCAGTCTCACCTCTGTGCCTGGTAAGATCACAGAGAAGACTCTTCTGAAGGCCTTACAAAGGCGCATATTAAATAAAGACAAGGTGATTGGTGGTAACAAACATTGCTTCACCCAGGGGAATTCATGCCTGCCAAACTTTCTGGGCTTTCATGATGGATTTAAAGTGTCAGTGGATAAAGTAAAGGAAAAACAACTGAAGTCATCCACCTGAACTTACGCAAAGTGTTTGATGCTGTCCTGCATGACATCCTGGTCACCAAATCAGACCACTTGCTGGATAAGGAATTGACTGGATGCTCACACTCAGAGAGTTGTGATCAATGGCTCATTGTAGCATAGGAAATTCAGAATAGATTTAGAAAAAAATTATTTAGAGAGACGATGGTTAAAGACTGAACAGTCTTCCTTGAGAAGTGATCCACCAAGCTTGTCATTGTTCAACAGGTACTTGGATAATACTCTCAATAATATGGTCAATGTTTGTTTTGTCCTGAAGTGGCCAGGCAATTGGACCAGATGGACTTTGGAGGTTTGTTCCAACTGAACTGTTCTATTCTAGCCTAGCCCAGCCTTATTTCTTTCATTATCTATGTCAAATTATTGGCTCAATAAGTGTTGAGTATTTTTTCCAGTATGTAAGATGTTTTGAGGATTTTGCCAGAAGTTCTGAAACACTGTCAAAAAAGATTGCAAAAAAATCTTTATAATATATTCTTTCAGCACTTTCATTGAAATCCAAAAGAAAATTCTAGGTAATTTGATTGTTGAGAACAATTTGATTTTAGGTGCTCCAATTACTTTAATAATTATATTTTTTAAGTATTTTCAATGGTTTCTGTTTAGATAGTGTGTCAGTAAATTGGTGTTTCAGAGCAGAAAACATCTGTATATACAGGAGTGTAATGGTTGCAAAATAGTGCTGTTGAACAGGGAATATCTAGATAGGTCTTAATAATTTCCCTTGAGAGATTTTATTGTTTCTATTCACATGGATACTCAGAAATTTCTTTAGACTTTACATTACTCAGAAACCCATAAGTATGTGAATTGATGTTGTTTTTTGCTGTTGTTGTTGAAACATTAGTTGGCTTTCTATATCTTTCATTTCATATATTACTGATTATCCCCATTAAGTGAAGATAATCCCCATAAGAGTGGATGGTTTCCTATGACTATATAAAAATGTGATTATGGAAATTGTTTGTATGTTTGCATTTTTCTATTACTGAAGCATAATTGTTGCAAGGTCTTCCTATGCCCTATCCCTCTATTTTAATTTAGAAAAATGTGTTGGATTTGTTTGATTTTTTTTAATTTTTTTTTTTTGTTGCTGTTATGTAACATCTGCTATTTTCCAGGACATTTTAATATAATAGTTCAGTTCTCTATTTTTTACACCTTCACCTGAGATACAACTCTAACATTTAAAATTAGCTAGTACTTCAAGTCTGTCAGAATAGATAGTAGAATCATAGAATCATAGAATGGCCTGGTTTGAAAAGAACCATGATGATTATCTAGTTTCAACCCCCCCTGCTATGTGCAGGGTTGCCAACCAGCAGACCAGGCTGCCCAGAGCCACATCCAGCCTGGCCTTGAATGCCTCCACGGATGGGGCATCCACAGCCTCCTTGGGCAACCTGTTCCAGTGCATCACCACCCTGTGTTTTATATAAGTCGGATTTGGATAATTCCTAGGAATGCCTAAAGCTTTTTTCATCATCAGAGAAAGTGAAACAGATCACTGAAAGCAAACATAATTTGTTTACTTAGTCCTCTAATAAGTTTGTCTAAGTCTGGGAGTCAGTTAAATAGAACTTTATTAGAATCAATAGGTAAATTCAATGAAAAAGTCAATAGTAGCATAGCTCCTCCTCCTAATTTATGGTGGGCTTTTTTAAAAGTGGAAAATTGTGTGTTTCTTTCAGTGATTAAATTACTTCTACAAAATCCTAATATAATAGAATTTAGCACTTATTTTGATAGGAGTACCTCCATCACTGTGTCCCCTAATGCTTCCTCCATCCCACAGAGACTTGCTACTCTCTGGAGAAAAGATGAGTGGTGCAATAATCTAGGCTGAAGATTGGAACTTATATCTCACTTCTAAACACACTAATGTGCAAATGCCTCTTTAGGCAGACTTGGAAATTATTTTTTATCTCCAGAAGCATACATCTCTTACTGCTTACAAATGACCAAAGTACCCTTATTTATTTGAAGTACTCTTCTTTAAGATTTGTGTACATATTTCTAAATGTGTATGTGAATCTGACAGTTATTCATACATGGGAACACTTTCAAATCAGGTGGAAAAAAATAAATACATGACAAATAAATAATGGCAATAAAATGCACTTTGAAATTAAAATGTGTTATGTATGTGAAACTGCTATGGATAGTGCTGAAATTATCATTTTCCTGTAAATGTTGTAACCCAGAGAAGTTAATTGGAAATGATGCATATTCACTCTTATAAATATTTAAGGAAATAAAGATTATGGAAAGGTTTAATTGCTTTTGGAAAAATGTGTTCACATACACATAAACAAATGCATGCTGCAGTACTTTGCTTTCTAGCAATACTCTCACAGTTAGTACTTTCCCAGTAGCCTAATGGAATTGTAATAACATAAGGAATTTTAGTTTTCTGTCATATCCATATCAAAGCAGTAAAATGAGATAATCCCCACCCATTTTTTTAGTGAACTAAAGGTTTTTTGTATCCAAATTTAATAACTAAAGATAGAAATAAAAATTCTCAGAAGTTTTAAATTGACATATACGAATGCCAGAAACAATACTTTTTACTTCTGAAAATTACCACAACATCTTTAAATATGCAGATCAGTTATCACTGGGCCTATTGCAGTCTAATCACTTTAAGAATACAACAAAATTGCTGACTCCAGGAGGAAATTGTCTTTATGCTTTGGATAATGTGTTATTCTTGAGCTTATGAGTGCTTGTGGCAAAAATATCTTGAACCTGGTAGGGGAATCAAAGAGGAAGAACAGTCCTGTGTAATATCTTGTTCTGCCAAAGGGTTTGTACAGAACTCTTGGCACATCATTTAAAACAGCTTTGCAGTGCACAAATCTTCAAATGTTGAAGGGTAAATTAAGCAGCACTGAGTTTCACCCTTTTGAATAAAGACCACTGCCAGTATTTGAGCTGTGTATCGCTCAGTTCTGATGTACAACATGCCTCCCCCCTGGGGGGGAGAGGGAGACAGGGGCCTACTGCCCCCCTGTCATGGGCATAGGTTGATCTAGTTAACTCTGTGACAAGGCCATTCCCTCATGTCCGATCACTAATTAGAGTGATCTGACCTGAGAGAAGAGGCCAACTCCCACATCTGCGCATCCTCTGTTCAGTTGGTTGTAGAGGACAATAATGTCACCCCAGCACCTCCTCTTCTCCGGACCAAACAAACCCAGTTTCCTCAGCTGCTTACCATAACACTTGTGCTGAGGACACATTACCAGCTTTGTTACCCTTCTTTGGACGTGTTCCAGGGCTTCAATGTCTTTCTGTGGTGAGGGACGAAAACTGAACACAGAACTCAAGGTATGGCCTCACCAGAGCTGAGCAGAGGTGTGATCACCTTCCTTCTGGAAGCACTATACCTGATACAAGCCAGGATGCCATTGGCCTGCTTGGCCACCTGGGCACGGTGCTGGCTCATGTTCAGCTCATCACAGACCAACACCCTCAGATCCTTTTCCACTGTGCAGCCTTCCAGCCACTCTGCCCCAAGTCTGCAAGGTTGAATGGGGCTGTTGTGCCCAAAGCGCAGGACCCAGCACTAGGTCTTGTCGTACTTCATCCCACTGACCTCAGCACATTGAACCAGCATTTCCAAGCCCTTTTGTATGGCCTTCCTACCCACAGACAGATCTCATCTACCAGAGGTCAAGTTGGTCAAGCAGGACTTGCCACTCATGAACGCATGCTGTCTGGATCTGATCCCTTGTTTGCCCCTCCATGTGCTGTGTGATCTCACTCAAGATTATCTGCTCCATAACCTTCCCTGTCTCCGAGGTCAGGCTGACAGGCCTGTACTTCCTCAGATCCCCCTTACGTCCCTTCTTGTAGATAGGAGTCACATTGGAAAGCCTCTGGGAACTATCCAGTTGACCACAAACACTGATGATGAAAAATGGCACAGCAGTCACCTCTGCCAGCTCTCTCAGATCCTTTGGTAGATCCCATCTGGCCCCGTGGACTTGTGGCTTTCCAGGTGCCTCTGTTTCCACCTGAATTGTGGATAGTTTATTTATTCTACTCTCTACCCCAGATTTGTAGGTCAGGAAGGTGGGTACCCCAAAGAAAACTGATCTGACTGTAAAAGACAGACATAAATAAAACGTTGAGAATATCAGACTTTTCCTTGTCCTCAGAGATCACATTCCCCGCCACATCCAGTGAGGACTGGAGATTCTTTTTGGCCATTCTCTTATTAATAATATATTTGTAATAGCAATTTTTTTTTGTCCCTTACCACAGTGGCCATTGAGTTCAAGCTGGGCTTCTGCCTTTCTAATTTGCTCCCTGAAAATCCTAGCAACATCTTTGTACTCTTTGCAAATTGTGTGTCTTCCATAGGAGGAAGACTTTCTTTTTCTGCCAGAGTTTCAGCAAAAAGTCCCTGTTCAGCCATGTCAGTCTTCTTCCCACCAGCCTCATCTTTTGGCACAGGGGACAGCCTGTGAATCTGGGAAGCTGAAAATGTCCAACAAGTTCATACAGGTATCAGTCTCTGTTTTGCAGAGCCGCAAACTCCTGCCTGTTTTTCCCCAAAGCGTAACAGACTGTACAGTCTGTATCATCACTCTTTGTCATCAGCTCTTCAGATGGCAGTATTGTGTGAGGCTCCATGCTGGGCAGCATCTCAACAGCAAATTCACACTATCTAAAATCTGTTCTTGATTTTTTGTTATTTTGGGTAGAGAGTCCATGCTTACAGACAGCACTACACGTATCTAAAATCTCAAAACAGACAAGTTACTTACACTTGAGGATTTACCTATAGCATCTTATGCTTCAAATTTACATGTTTTGCTGACGATACTTCAGCCTAATGTTGAAGTGGAGTAGAATTAAAACATGGTATGTCCCACAGAGGGGACAGTCACTGTGTAACTTTGCAATATTTCTGAGAAAATTCCCCACTACACCCCAATTCCATCTTTATTCACAGAGTTCATTTTTCTCTTAGCTTTGTGTGGGAAAATCATTTATATCTTATTTCTGTAAAATCAGTCCAATTCTAACCTGTCTTTGCAATCAGCTCCCATTGAAAATTAGAGGTTTAAAGTGTGGCTTAGTTCATTCATTAAAAGCTACTATCTAGTTGCATTAGATCCAGCCTAACATAATTGTTAGATGATTTTAACATAATTCCTGAGCCTTTCTCATGTTTTATGTACAGCAGGAGGCCAAGAAAATGGGAAGATAAATTCCATTTGGCAGCTAGGGTTCTAAATAACAAAAAAATTATTTTTTTTCCATTCTGCTGCAACTTTGGAGTTCATCTGACAGGTTTAGACATCACTAAACTATTAAGAATGCTACATTGCACTAAATAACAATGTTTGCTTAAGAAACCACAAAATTAAGCTCTCATTTTAATTCCCTTAAGAAATGCACAGCAAAATTCTCAAATTTGTCAACAGGAGAAATATCAGAATAGAAAATGAGATTTCAAATAAAGTGGAAATTGATGGGAACTCTAGCCTAGTATTAACACTATGAGTACTAGCTCATCCATGTCTGAGTGGTGAGCATAGTGTGTTCAGATCATGCACCACACCGCAAAATTAGGAAGCCATCCACTAGATACTTCATTTTGTTGACAACCCATGATATGCACTCATCTATCAATGTCATACTGAAAAGCAATCATGAGGCCTATCTAATGAATGCTAATGAGCTTCTTATTGAAAGAATAGTAAATCTGTATGTCATTAGCTTAGCCAAGGTAACTTAATTCACAATTAATTTAATTAACTTTGGCAATTAGAGTTGAAAATCATATAAGTTGAAAATCTGATATTGTAAAGATACTCTGAAATCATATTGAACAATTACTGTGTGATAGTGTTTGATTAGACTGATTAAAATCAATCTATAGTCACAGAACAAAAGTTTAATTGAGGATGAAGGTAGTTGTAAGCAGAATAATCAACAAGCAGCTAGAGAGGTTTCCCAGTTACATTCAATATATTCTGTACATTATAACATGCGATCATCAGTAACTGCCTGTTACTTCTCATCTGTGAAATTCTTAATTCTGTGTGCTGAAGACAGATTGAAACTGTTGACACAAAGTCTTAGAAGCAGGCCAGATGTACAATTGTTTGTCTGAATACTTTGTTCACTCAATTTGCAAAACAAAAACAAATACAAAAATAAAAGGTGTATGAATGTTAACAAATTGTATATAAATGTAGCTTACACAAACATATGTGATAACAATTGAAAATAAACCTTTGTTGAGTAGTCTGGGAAAATTAGCAAATAAATGGAAGTGAGTTGGATTTTCTCTGGTGTCTCAGTGCTACATGTTGCTGTTCTTCCTGTTCAAGGAAAATACATCCCATGTTCTAATCCTTATCCTCTAACTGAAAATGTGTATTATTACTACATGCATTTAGATATAAATTTCTATACTCATGAAGACTGCTGTTCAGCAAAGTAAAAAAGACACATTTAATGTGTGAAAGGGGAAAAAGGAATAAAAAATATATTACAATAGCGACAAAAAGGCAAACACATCTATACTTTCAAGACTGCAAACTCTAACATTCTACTTTCAGCCGAATTTGTACTAAAACAAATATTTTCACAGAACTCCATACACATATATTTGTCATCACAGTTTTGAAAAGCTGGTCCTTTGTTCTTTTTTATTCTTAGTGTTTCTTGGGCATGGCAATAAGAAGGTTTTCCATGTCCTTTCTGATGAGTTCTCTTGTCATGGTTTAGCCTGTAGAAAGGTTTAAGCAAGTTCTCTGAGTTACCACTGAGCATAACTTTTTTCTATACTAAGAATGATACTTTTCTCTAGCTTCTTAAAAACATAAAATATTGAGCAAATCAGTCCACTCTGTTATACTATGTATGTCAAAATCTGCTTGTTTTTTTCTTCAGCACCCACTGCAGTTGGAGCAGTTGTGTGATAGCCTTTGTTGTTTCCTTGTTCTTTGGAAACTATGCCATATATGCATGCATACGTATGTACAAACAGTGTGGCTATGAAACATTCAGGCTTGCTCTTATCTTCCTTTACCATGTCAGGACTCCCTACCAAGATTCAGCTGGAAGAATAAGAAATTGGAGAGTCCTATTTTAAGGCCAGTTTACCAGAAGTAAAGAGTACAATCCAAAGTCTGCTGATATGCAGAAACTTTTCCTTTGCTCTGACAGTTTGTTTGGTTGTTTTTTTTACGGATCTGTGTTAACCCATCAGCTTGCTGCTTAGACCTACTTCTATCCTCAGGAGCACAATTTTCAGTGCTCTTTTTCCTGTGCTCTTCATTTTTTGTTTTCTTCACCACCATAGTTTATTGAGCTCCAGCAAAGGCTGGACTCAAGTGCACAGTTAAGGCATTTTATTTAAAATAGAAAAGTTGCAGCTGCCATCCCCACGTTCAAGAATAATTTGTACACCAGACCTTCCCAATACCACATGGGACAAACCCAGTAGAAGGAAAACAGAGTATTAATGACACTAACTTGGATTACTGCCTTTACGACAGTCAGATCTCATGTATTGTAGTGTATTATATGGAAATGAGAAGTTGGAAAAATGTGAAAAATTCTTCCTTTTTTTCCCTTTATCTGCTACAACGCATTTGAAACTTTACTTTCAATAGTAACTTTCATTTTAAATGACATGCTAATGACACAGCAACTGCATATGCCATAAACTAAAGTAGCCTATGCAATAGACTAAAAGATTTCAGGTTTTTAAGGCTCAGTGCTTGAAATCCAATTAAAAAAAAAAAAAAACAAAAAAACACCGAAAAACACCAAAAACCCAGCTATTAATTTTCATTTATTTTTCAGAAATAAAGGTGAACAAGTTGTGGTGAAGTCTGTTGAATATATATCATACATACACAAATAGGTAGGAATAAAGGTGCTGTAAAGTTCTGCAGGTTTATTTTATTTGTTTTTTGTCTCCATTATTATACATAAATACACGAAGTTTGGGGTTTTTTATACACTGTGAGGATAAAGGAAAACGGCTTTGAAGTGACCATGTATTTTCAAATGTGTCTTTGAACTAGCTAGATATAGATAGTGAAAGTAATCTACATATGATGCTCCACTGCTTTAATAATGATGCTCAAGCTTTAATAAACTGTGGTAATATTTCCTATATTTTCATCTCAGAAAAAGTACTAAACCTCAGAAATAATCAAGGTGAACTTTACAACACATTAGTGACTGCTAAAAGTTAAACATAATATGGTTGATATACAGGAAGTATTACCTGATACACAGAACTTTAATGTTAGAGTAGGTATATATATTGATCGCCGAGGTCCGCGGCTCGGAGCTGTCTCTGGCAGAACCGCCGCGACTTTTAGCGAGGTACGTGGGGATTTAATCGCTTTCCTCATCGAGGATTCCCGCGACAACCGTGCGGACGCCGCTCTCAGTCGGGCTACTCTCGCGAGAGCAGCTGACGCAGCGCGGGTGTTGCCTGGGTAACGGCGGGAGATTTAAACGGGCGCAAACCGGAAGTGGCCCTTGACCGCCGCTACAAAAAAGCCCTCGAGAGGCACAGCAGAGGAGGTAGTACAGCTATCTCCTAGGCTGCCTTAGCGTGGTGCTTTTGTAAGGTACCCCTGTCTGCACTCCCCTGCAAGGAGTCTTGTTATTGCTATTGGTGGTAAGTGCCAGGGCACTTAGCGAACCCGGCAATAGTGTGAGGGTAGGGGGCAGCAGGGCAGGGCTGATCACTTGCACCCCTTTAGAACTTTCTTGTTGAGTTAGTGAGCCTGCTGGTTGCCATGGGTGCACCCCGGCAGAAGGCTTCAAACACAAAAACTGTGAAGACCCATGCAGAGGTCCCGAGCACACGCAGCAGGAAGACAGTAGCCAAGAAGACGGTCCAGGGCCAGACTGAGGTCTGGTGCATGCATAGAGGGGAGAACAACGGTATGAAGTGTGTGGCGACTCAGACAGAGTTACCATCACGAGATGCTAGTGTGCAGGTCACTGGCTGTGAGGAGTGCCACAGCCTGGCCTTTGCAATGCCATATGAAGGAGGCAGCACTTGTACAAGGTGTGAGCAATTGAATGACTTGCTCAGCCTTGTGATTAGCCTGAAGGAGGAAGTGGAGAGGCTGAGGACTATAAAAGAGTGTGAGAGGGAGATTGACTGGTGGTGTCAGTCCCTCTCAACCTCAGGTTCTCGGCACACAGACGAGGCTCCTCATGGAGCACATCAGCCCCTGCCACCTTACAAACACCTGGTAAAGGGGAACCAGCCAGCTGACAGCGTTTCAGCAAGCCCCCTGTCCTCTCTTCCCCCTAACAGCAATTTGAGAAGGGAGGAGGAGTGGAAACGGGTACCTGCTTGGCGGAGGGAGCATCCCCCATCCCGACCATCCCCGGCTCCCCAGGTGCCTCTGCGTAACAGGTTTGAGGCCCTGGAAGTCGAGGGGGGGACGAGTGAGAGTGCGGAGACAGGTTCACCCGTGAGGTTGCCTCAGGCGAAGCGGTCGCCCCCGACCCTCAAGACTGCTTCTACCCGTAAGGACAGGAGGGTGATTGTCATAGGCGACTCCCTTCTGCAAGGAACAGAAGGCCCTATATGCCGGCCCGACCCTACCCGCAGAGAGGTGTGCTGCCTTCCTGGGGCACGGGTCAGGGACATTTCAAAGAAAATTCCTGGGTTGATTCGGCCTTCAGATTATTACCCACTTTTAATAATTCAGGCTGGCGGCGAGGAAGTTGATAAGGAAAGCCTGAGGTCTATCAAGAAAGACTTCAGGGGAATGGGGCGAATACTTGAAGGAGCTGGGGTGCAAGTGGTCTTTTCTTCTATGCCCGTGGTGTCAGGGAAAGGTACAGGGAGGATCCAAAATACCCAACTCTTCAATAGATGGCTTAAGAGCTGGTGCAGGCGCAAGAATTTCGGCTTTTTTGACCATGGGGCAATTTACACTGCACCTGGCATGATGACTGCTGATGCATGCAGCCTGTCCCTGAGGGGTAAGAGGATCTTAGCTGAAGAATTAGCGGGACTCATTGACAGGTCTTTAAACTAGGAATGAAGGGGGAAGGGGACAAAATAAGGGCTACTGGGGTTGAACGGGTCATTCGAGGGCTTGTACCGAACTCCATGGGCAATGACGGCAGAGTGCATAGGGAAGGAGTAGGGCAGGGGGATGCTGGGGATGCTGCTGTTCTAGGGGATCCTAGATCCCATATAAAGGTGGCGAGACGGATAGCCCGGCTGAAGTGCCTTTATACCAATGCACGCAGCCTGAGTAACAAGCAGGAGGAACTGGAAACTGTGATGCACTCGGAAAGTTATGACCTTGTCGCTATCACAGAAACATGGTGGGATGACTCCCACAATTGGGATACTGCCATCGACGGCTATAGACTCTTTAGGAGAGATAGGCGAGGTAGGAGGGGTGGGGGAGTTGCTCTCTATGTCAGGGATTGGATAAACTGTGAGGAGCTCCCTACGAGAAACAGTCAGGAACAGGTTGAGAGCCTGTGGGTTAGGATTAGAGATGGGACTAATATAGGTCAGCTGGTGTTAGGGGTATACTACAGACCACCTGATCAAGGGGAGGCTGTTGACGAGGCTTTCTTGCTCCAGATGCGTGAGATGTCTGGCTCACGGGCTCTTGTCCTGGTGGGGGACTTCAACCATCCAGACATCTGCTGGGAAAACCACATGGCGAGCTGCAAGAGCTCCAGAAGGCTCTTGGAATCCATTGATGATAGCTTTCTGGTTCAGGTATTGGACAGACCGACCAGAGGTGAAGCGTTGCTAGACCTGCTGCTCACCAACGCTGAGGAGATCATCAAAGGCGTCAAGGTCGGAGGCTGCCTGGGCTCCAGCGACCACGCCCTGGTTGAGTTTGTGATCTCAAGTGATGTGGGCCTGGCAAAGAGCAGGATCAGGACACTGAACTTTAAAAAAGCAGACTTCAAACTACTCAATGGATTGCTGGCCAAGATCCCCTGGCGCGCTGCCCTCAAAGACAAGGATGTTGAGGAGAGCTGGCGGCTCTTCAAAGATGCCCTCCTGGAAGCACAAGAGGTCTCCATTCCTCTGAATAAGAAAGTGGGCAGGCGAGGTAGGAAACCGGCATGGCTCAGCAAGGACCTGCTGAGAGAACTGAGGACGAAGAAAGGGGTGTACAAGCTCTGGAAACAAGGCTGTGTCACCTGGGAAGAATACAGGAATGCCGTCCGGACTTGCAGACGTGGGATCAGGGAAGCCAAGGCGCAGGCAGAACTGAACTTGGCAAGGGACGTGAAAAACAATAAGAAAACCTTCTACAGGTACATTGGCCAGAAGAGACAGGCCAAAACGGGCGTACCTACTTTGGTAAATTTAAAAGGAGAACTGGCTTCAACAGATGAAGAGAAAGCTGAGGTGCTGAATGAGTTCTTCACCTCGGTCTTCACTGGTGGCCAGGATTCTAGTCTTTTTCACGTCCCTGAACCCTGCATCCCCAAACCTCTATGTGGGGACCAAGGAGGTAAATCCCCCCCCACTGTAAGGGCAGAGCAAGTCCGAGAGTGCCTCCTTAGACTGAATGAATACAAGTCTATGGGGCCAGATGGCGTGCATCCCAGGGTCCTGAAGGAGCTGGCTGAGGTGGTTGCCGAGCCGCTCTCCATCATATTTGAGAAGTCGTGGCTGTCAGGTGAGGTCCCGGATGACTGGAGGAAGGGTCACGTCACTCCCATATACAAGAAGGGGAGCAGGGAGGACCCGGGGAACTACAGGCCAGTGAGTCTCACCTCCGTGCCTGGGAAGATCATGGAACAGATCCTCCTGGACAACATGCTCGATCACATAAAGAATGAGCATGTGATCCGAGACAGCCAGCACGGCTTCACCAAAGGAAGGTCATGCCTAACTAATCTTGTGGCCTTCTATGATGGAGTGACGGCATTGGTGGACGAAGGGAAGGCGACCGATGTCATTTACCTGGACCTGAGCAAGGCCTTTGACATGGTCCCCCACCACATCCTCATCTCCAAATTGGAGGGAAGTGGATTTGATGGGTGGACGACCCGATGG
>NW_024884878.1:3027768-3029542 GCF_019232065.1 Centrocercus urophasianus
TGGGCAACCTGATCTGAATGTGTGTGTTTGGTGGCCCTGCTAGGCAGGGGGGTTGGAACTACATGATCCTTGAGGTCCCTTCCAACCCGGGTGATTCTGTGATTCTGTGTGATTCTGTATAGATAGTCTAAAAGCACTAGTTTTCTATGATGCTATTTTGTGTTTTTCCATTCTTGTGAGCCTCTGTAAATTATCCCTAGCTGTATGCACCAGACTGATAGATTTTGTCTCTCCAGATAGATACAGATTGTTTGTAGTTTGGCAATGTGCTTCATGGCTGCATAAAACTTACATCAATGTTTACTTTTAATTAGGTGAGGATACCTAAAAAACTAAATACTTTTAATATACTCTTCAAAACAAATTGCTTACAAAACAAAAATATTTATATTTACTGCTTTTTTATTTTTAAAAATTTGATTTGGTTATTCTACTTCTAATATTTCTTCAGAATGTATGTTTAAAAAAGTCACAAGTAAAAATATCAATTTATAGTAATATATTATTTAGTTATATTCCACATACATAAAACATTTATAATAAATCTTGACTTAAGTCCTTCAACAAAGAATGATTTTACTTCTAATCTAAGTGGAGATGAAGTTTTGCAGATCTGGGCAACAAATTCAAAGAGGATGCATACAATTAATGTTTTTTTATAACAGTTGAATATAGAGCTTTGTACTGAATATAAAGATACTGCACTATCATGAATGCATGTTGGGTCAACTCCCTTTATCCAGCTTTATACATAGATCTAGTTAAACATACTTAGCCCTCAAGTACTATTTTTTTTCTTAGAACCACTGGTGTTTATATATAAGAATATCATTTACAGGGATGATGTATTGAAAAAATAATGTTACAGTAGTATTTTCTGAAAATATTCTATGTGATAATTTAAAGAAAAGAAAATATCTGAGTGTGTTCTTCCTCTTGAAAATGTCTCTTTCTTCTTTATTTTCAAAGATAATAGTGGTTTTGTCAGTTTAAAGTCATCTTTTGTCATTAGAGTCAAGCCTTTCTATTAATCCTCATGATTGGGTGCTTGTCATCTGAATTAATTATCATTGTTCTGTCTGTTCAAATGCTTAGCTATATATGTGCCCCTCTCTTTCTATCAGCAGATTTGGGATTATACTGTCAGTACAGCTACATACTTACAGCAGAATGTCAGAAAATATTTGCAATTGGATAGGGAAGAACACTGCAATGAACTTTCAAGAAACTCAGTCCCATCCATGAGCTATTTTTTCACTTGTGCACCTGAATACAACATAGCACACTACCAAATCAGAGCAATATCATGGTTCTATCCATCACAGAGAAGATGGTGAGTCACAGCAGCACAGAAGTGGCCACTCCAATTACAGATGAGTGGCATAAGAACAAGTTTCTGTAAAAAAAAAACGTTGCTTCAATGAACATTAGTTGTGAGAATAAGATAAAGGCTGGCTCTGAGAGATTGCTAATGCTGCTCAATTCACTCTACTTCCATTATCTAAAAACAGAAAAGTCAAATGAATCTGATGACACTGATCACTGTTAGTTCACAGTAAATAGCAAATATCAGACTACAAAAAGGATTTATATATATGCACTTCTTAGTTTATACTTCTTTTTTAGAAAAAGACCGAACGGACTGCAATAAAATCTTTTGAAAGCTCTTTGTCTTTTATTAAACAAATATTCATTTTGAAACAGTATTAGAGCAAGATCATTACAAAGCAGCTCAAATACTAGCATTTGATCTCCATAATTACAGCACTTTAAT
>NW_024884878.1:3029642-3091808 GCF_019232065.1 Centrocercus urophasianus
GAGGAAACAGTGTTATAATTCAGAAAAAGGGGATTGGAGTTTTAAAGGATTTGCATTTGCAATTGGTGGTTACAGACATCCAGAACTTTAATAATCAATCAAAGTATTTTCCTATAAGTTCTTCCACTCTCAAAAATGAAGTGTTTCACAGCAGAACAATAGTTCTGCAAACTTTTACAGGGATTCTGGCCTATACATTGTTGGATTTATAGAACCAACAAAAGAAGTGAAGAAAACAGTTCTTCCCTTTACTGAATTAAATGCTTCTTGTCATACTACTGAGGTAATGAGATAGTGACTCACTTCTTGCTTTGCAGCACTTGTGCTGGATTCTTCTTTTCCCATCTCATTTGCACTATCTTATCTGCAGGCACTAATTATGAGATACAAACAGTGAGTTGTATTATTTGGAAAAATGGTTTTACTTCTAATTACAGCTGGCAGAGGTAGATCATAAGGGATATTTATTCTAAGTTGCTTTATCAGTTTTAAGTTGTAAATTGCAGGCTTTTTCCTAAAAGGCTCACATCAGAAAATGTGGCTCATATCAGAAAATGTGGATGAAAAAGGAAAGAAAAGGGGAGAGACTGGAGGGACCAGGATCTGTCTTTCTCCGGATAGGTCCAAGTTGCTGGCAACTTCGAATGTTCTCCTTCTCACATAACCTTCAGATCTGCTTTGAAATAAGTCCATGCTGTCAGTAGGTTAAGAGATCGAGTTCATCATGAAATAGGTTGTGCTTGATGGTTAGATAGGGCTGATGTATTCCAATTTCAGAGTGCTGTTGAGTTCAGCATAGGCATGTTATGATTAAGGGGAGAGGAAGAACACAAAATAGGAGAAATACACAAAATACACAATAGGAGAATACACAAAAAAGGAGAAAATAAAATATATAATTTTAGAAAGGATTTGCTAAATTGGCCTTTAAAAATTCTTGCGTTGGATCACTGAAATCTCACATTGATGAAAGGTACTATTTCCATAATGTGAAAGGTTTTACTCTTTTGCACTACTTATCATACACAAAATCTGAAACTGGTCTGAAACTAATCTGAAGTTGCGCTTCATAAAATAGCAATCAAAACCATGTGATAGGAAAAAAAAAGGTGTAAGCATCTCCTTTGGCCTATTCCCAGGAAGAAAACTGAATATTCTTGTCATTAGTATCAGAACTTCAGTGACCTCAAGGGATGTAAATGCTTTGACTTAGCAGTCTCAAGGAACCAGAGGTTCCTTTTTTATTTTCTTCTTCTCTTCATTTCACAAGGAATTGAGCATCTCTTTAGCTAGCATCTCACTTAATTTAGATTGTAATAAAAAAGTTTGCTGCAAAATCTTCTCTTCCCTGCATACAGAGTTTAACGTTCAATTAGAGTCCTTGATTAATGGATGTTTCAAATCCTAGGTTCTGGTAATGAGTTAATGAATATAATAACAAAGTAATGTGAACTGAAGAAAAAAAGAAAAATAATCAAGTCTGTGAAATTAGGAGAGAGAAATAAGCTGCTTTTCCCTGAATAATGCACAGGTTGCAGCCCAAGTATACATGTAAATGATTAAAACCTAATAAGCAATGATAGGAGACTTTGATTTTTATTATAAAACTTTACACTGAATGCAGGCTAATTTAGAGTAGTAGCACAAATGATTTTTGTGCAATTAGCAGTGCCTATATGGAAAGCCTCCTCTTCAAATTTTGTTGGATGCACTTTACTTGGGTGTACACAAATAAAAATAGCATAATATGGTATATGTTTTGATGTCAATGCAAACTACTGCAAAATCACCACTTCAAAGCAGGGTGGTGTAAGAAGGGGCAGTTTGGTACTTCTGCTTGACAAAATATGTAGCAGGAACATGGCTCCCTTTGTAAGTACCCTACTTGATTCAGTTTCTTTTCTTCCCTTGTTGTTATAGGAACACTGCTCAGCTTTCAGATTTCATGGAACGTGTAGAATTGCACTATTTTCATTGAGGATCTGGGGCTTGGATTTTCTTGGAGACTGCATATGTTATGCTTCTTAAATAGATCGTCCATTCCTCAGCTTTTTTAGAGTGGGACCAAAATGCTCCAGTTGCTCTTCAGACTTATGGATCTATGTATTTTACTTGTTGAGAGGATGAATATGAATCTATCACTAACAAACCTGAGTTATCCCATTAATGCTAAAATAAAAATTGTAATGTGCTTGTACTACAGTAATGAAAGGGAAAATTCTTGTTCTGTGAACATTTTATTTTTTCTTTTATCGCACAAGTGTGAAAATCCTGATAGGTCTGTGAATGCTCACAAGAGACGATTTCAAGACCACTAGATTACACATAAATTAATTATAGTTCTTTACACGTAGAGATTAAATTGAACGCTTAGTAGTATTAAACCACTCTGTATTGCTGAAGCTGACAGGTAAGAGTTCAGGTTCAGGTATTATTTGCAAGTCTGCAAACACACAATTCGTGAGGGGAGGAGTGCCTGATCTCATCAGCTACCAAGTCCATTTCCTGCCTTCCCAGTAGCAGTACTGAAAGAGGAAAAAAGGTGTATGTTTGTCATATGTCAAAGAATCATCTGAATGTACACTAAAATTCCCCTTGTTTTAAAGCCTATTTTCTGCCCTTGCCAAGAACCTTCACACTAAGAAATTATCATGAAAGCAGCAGCTCTCACAGAGTCATCAAATCTTTTCCATTTGTTCTCCTGTCTTTAGAGCCTCTCTGTCTCTTTCTACAACCCTATGCCAAGTGATTTTACATAAGAAGAAAACACAAAATTATACTACAAAAATGAAATGCTGTATTACAGGCTGTCAGAGCTTCAAGGTAGACAAAGAGTTTCTTTTAGAATGTTCAGGTGGCAGGACTGTTTCTTTTTCCCTCTTTCCTCAGTACTGTTACGATTGAATTGTTGTGCTTTATTTTGTGTTTTCGTTTGTTTGTGGTCTGATTCCCTATCTGGGCTATAAGTTTTCTGTATTTCTTTTTCCACACAGTTCTTGTAATTGGAGGATAATTGAAAAAATCTTTTCTCTGAATGTTTTAGAAATCATTTTACACCAGTGACTTCCAGTTACTCAATGGTTTTGTTCACACAGGCATTCCTATGTAACAAGGTTACCCTGAATGCTTGCAGTTTTATCAAAATAACAGTAGCAATCATGACAAATACAGCATCATTCACCTATTTTATATATAGCTGTATCTTTTTGGTAATCTGTCTGGCAGGTCTGGGATAATCTGAAGACCTTGAAGTCTGGGGAAACAAAGGCAGGAAGATTATAAATCACTGTAACACACACACACACACACACACACACAAAAAAAAAAAAAAAAAGTATTAAATGCTATTCTGAATCAGAATGTTTTGTTAATTAACAAATAGAAATGAGTCATTATTGCTTGTGGTTATGAAGTCATTTGGAAAGGAATCTAGACATTCAGTTATGTAAATGACCCTAATTAAAACTCCACGACTGCAGATAAATAAATCCTCATTAATTTTATTCATACAACAATTATGCATATAATTGCATATAATCTAAAACCATTGATACATGATAACACTAACACTATTTACAGCAAGTTAAGAATTGGTTCCTTACAGTAAAAAATAGCAGTGAATAAAAGAATCGTTAAATTAGTGCTGTCTCCAAATTCTGAAAAAAATTATAAATCACAAAAGCAAACTAAAAAGTACTGTTTCATGCTTTGAAATCACAAAACTACTTCTGTGCAGAAGTAAGCCTCTGCAGGTTCTCTTTTCATGAATGTCTGAGATGCTTTTGTGGATATTTTTGTGTTTGGCTGCCAAACTGTAATGAAATTCTTGCCCTGCGTATGGACAAAGCAGGATTCAGGATTTCTGTGTAAGCAGTGAGATCTCTTCTAGGCAGTGATGTTACTGAGCAGAGCAATTGGGACTGAGACATCTGCTTCAACAGTCCTTCCATCTGCTCAGCTGCAGCTCAGCGTTTCGAAGCAGATTCTCCAAGTTTGATCAGTCCACTTACAGCTGCTTACAGACACTGGAAACGGTGAGTTGGATGATAGAAATCAGCCATCTGGAACAAGAAGCTACATCCATTTTTTGGTGCTATATTGCGGTTGTTGTTTTTAATACTATTATTATTATTATTATTATTATTTGGAAGGAAAAACAAAGAAGTAGTGGATTAATGTGCACTTTCTACAACATAATCATGCTCTTATGTTAGAGAGTTCGTAAAAAAGCATACCATAGGAAATTACTTGTTTCTTCAGAAACTTTTATAACAACCTGACTTCCTGTCCCAAGTAATAAAACTGCTTCAAAATTTGAGGCTACCATCAGTTAAGCTACTCTTATAGAGATTCCTATATGAAACTGAATGAGGCAACATAATTCCACTGTTTTTTGAAATATATCAGAAATTCAGATACAGTAAAGAATCTTCTACTTTTGTTTAGAATAAAGGTTGGATTCTGCTTGTGTATAACATTTAATCTGTTGAAAATACATGTCTGGTAGAGAATATATTACAAATACAATATACACTCATGTGCATACATTCAGTCTGAGCTACATTTAAAGGCAGGAGCTTCAGAATTACCGAGATAAAGTAAAGTGGTGCTTAATTCTAGTAGGAAGCAGACAAGTGTGTTCTGTATTTCATTTCTGTGATAAGCATGTCACGCCTAGGGCATTACAGAGTTGCTGGAATTGCCTCTATTGCAAACTTCTGTCTATATGTACATGGAGGAAGGGAGTTATTTTAGGGACTCTATTATTAAGAGTCACAAGAGTCTATCCACAGCATATTTTCTCTATATATAAATTGATCAAAGTGAATAAAATGAATTGAAATTTAAATATATTTTAAGGAAGGCACTTCGAGACATCAGCAAATAGTAGTGAAAAAGTATGATACTGCTGTTGGAACATAATTTATGACTCCATTTATGATAAAGGCTTGGCAAAGTCAATATTTCTAAAAACAGAAAATAATTTGTAAATAATTTGAGATATCTAAGGATAGGGGAAGAGTTTCATATTGAAAATGGCAAGGCAGCGCAAAACTTGATCCAGTTCTGCATTATTGCTTGTAGGTTTGAACTGCTGCTGACATTCAGCAGTGTATGTGCACTGAATAGAGTCCAGTTCTGTGGAACACATGGTAGTTATGACAAAATATATGATTTCTAGTTTTATTTTCATTAATGTGGCTCTATCTGCAAAATTAATCTCTAAATTTGTGTTTCCTTAAAGTCACATAAATAATTTGCCCTTGTCCAAGTTTTTGCTTATTCATTTAAAGACTCCTTAAATACACCTGTTCTGGTATTAATAAATTAAAACATTAACTAATTTGTTCATAATTATGGGTCTCTTTGCCAGTTGTTACAGGCCTCAAATTAATTCTTCCAGATAGGTAGGTATCATTCAAGGAATTAAGAAGAAATAAAGAATCACTTACAGTTGATTCTATCCAGTGCTAAAATACACCAGCATGATGGAGTTTGAATATGTAGGAAAAAAGAAGGGAAAAACACAGTACAGATTAAAAGAGAGCTAAATTTCTATGGGCAGAGAAACAAGGAGTGTTAAACTATATTACAAAGATATAACTGCTGTCTTAATCAAAGGTCTAATTTACAAAGCAGAAAGGCGAGAACAGATCTAAGTTTCCAAAATTGTGCTAGGGGTTGAACCTTACGGGGAGTTACCAAAGTCAGGGCCACAAGCTAGGGCTTGGGCACCACAAGTAGTGGGAATGAGTTCCCTTCTCCCCTATAGGTTTGGTTTGTACATGTGTATCCTTTTGTTGCTTTCTAGAATAGATATCTCTATCCACATTTCTGCTGAGGAAAAAATTAAAAGATCACATGTATCATTATATGCTGTGATGGTAGTCATGTGGCTCTGCAGTATCCATTCCCTTTTGACAAAAGTTAAAGATATGAGAGTGTAGAAGAAAACAGAAAAATGAATGAAGATAAACTGAAATATCTACATACCTACATTAGAAAGCACATACAAAGGCTTGCAAAAAGAACTGTAAGAGTCCAAACTACCATTCACATTAGACAGATACACTGAATCACTGAGGTTGGAAAAGATCTTCAGGATCAACCAGTTCAATCATCCATCTACCACCAGTATTTCCCCACGAGACTGTATCCCTCAGCACAACATCTAAACATTTATTGAAAACCTCCTGGGATTGCGACTCAACCACCACCCTGGACACCCCATTTCAGCACTTGACTACTCTTTCAAAGAAGAAATATTTCCTTACATCCAACCTGAAACTTGAGGCCATTCTGCCTCATTCTATCATCACTTATCTTACCTGATCCTCCTCTTACCCAGACTAAATAATCCCAGTTCCCTCAGACACTCATCATGAGACTTGTGCTCCAGACCCCTCACCAGCTTCACTGTATTTTTATAGATACATTCCAGGGCCTCCATGTCTTGCTTGTAGTGAGGGGCCCCAGACTGAATGCAGTACTTGCAGTGTGGCCTCACCAGACTGAGCACAGAGGGCTGATCACTTCCTTACTCCTGCTATTTCCTCATCAACCTCCACATGGATATAGAGCTGCTGGCACTAACTCTCTGGCAGTGGCCCTCCAACCAATTCCTTATCCACTGATTAGTCCATCTTTTAATCCATCTCTCTTCAATGTAAAGATAAGGATGCGGTGTGAGACTGTATTGAAGGTCTGGACAGATGACTTTTGTTCTATCAAAGAAGGCCACCAGATCAGTTAGATGAAATTTACCCTTGGTAAGGCTATGCTGGCTGTCGTAGATTCCCTCTTTATTTTGCATTTACCTCAGTTTAGGTTTCCATAATAAAGGGACACACAATACTAAAGTGAAAACAGTTATATACTGTGACTTCATCTCAGTTAAGTCTGAATATCCATTTGCCTTCAGTTTGAGTCTTTCTTTACTTTCTACTTTTATTACAAGATGATGTGCAGACAGTGATCCCTATGTCAATGGGTGGTGGGTGGCAGCTGCCCTTAAGTGTGGTATCATACTTGACTTTCGTAAAGAGCAATATTTAGTCTCATTTTTTGCTGGAGCAGACAGCACATTGTTCTAGTTAAATGAACTAATTACCATAAATAAATCACAAAGCATTTTTTCCAGAAAGCCTATCAAGAAATACTGTTTCAGTCTTTCTGTTTGGGTCTGAAAACCTTATCTTCCCAGACCATGCTCCTGAAATATAATGTACCTTTTTGGGTGGAAAAAACTCATTCCAAGGTTTGAATGAGAATTACATTCAGAATAGTAATACCAATATTGTGGTGCTTTTGAATATGAAATGTAATTGTATTATTTAATGACTATGATAAGGGGAGTAAATGAAAGCACGTAACAGCAAAAGATCTCCATAACTCTACTTCAGTGTGTAGTATTTTAAAATATAATAGATAGTTCCTGAATGTTGTCTGCACATTTTTTGTTCATTGAGATAGGAAGAAAATTTCCCATACATAAAATAGGAGTTAGAATGAGAATACAATTTCAGAGAAAAGAACAAATATTATTGTTCAGTATAGATCCATCCACTGAACAAAGAAATATTACCCTATGTTATAAAAATAATGCATCCCAGAGTTCTCTCTCTGCTTAATCATATTAATGTTTATATATTACATTTATGATAATCAGTTTTTCTTTTTCTAGGTAAGTTTCTGTGTAGATAATAAAAATTAAAGATGATCTATATATGCAACTCATAAAAAGAACAAAGTAACATGGAGAGAGGTTCTGCTTTTCATTACTACTGATATTTTGGCCAAATGATCTGTTCGTGTCAATGGTCACATTAAGAAATGGGGAACAGTATAGTGTAACGCCATGAATTCACATATCTTAGCACATATCTTAGCTGATTATGACATGCATTACGCTTAAAATCAAGATTAAATATTAATTCACACAGATCTGTCTTATTGGCAAGGATTTACTATTTAATTATCAATCTATACGTGTAGCCTTTTATAAAATATCCTTTACGCAATATAAAGGATACTGTACTCCTTGTCATTGCAGTTAAACAACCTGGAATTTATAGAAGTCATATGCTCAGTTACTACAAATCAGCCTAATTTTACTGTAGATGGATTCACAGTAGTTTATTTTCATTTAAGAATTTGTTAGCCAATATTTAAATAAGCTGCAAGATCTTGATTGCAGAAATATTGGCACTTAAACAATGCTAGCAGAATTAATTAATATTTTTCCTCTTTGTTGTTCAAGCCAAAGCAAGGGTGGGGAGGGCCACTACAATACTTCTGTAGCTTATCTGTGGCTTTGCAATCACACTGATATATCTTAGTACAAATAAGGCCAAACCCATTATCCCTCTAAGCCCTTGCAATATTACAAATCATTAATATGTGGTTGGGTTACGAAAAACACAGTTTGCCCTACTGTGTCCATGCAGTATGCAGGACAGGAGTCCTGTCCATTAAATGAGTGAGAATATGTTTAAAGCAAAGCAGTTTCAAGGGGATGTCTTTGCGATGAAGGATTGATATTCCTGTTGGTTGAGTAAATACAAAACCGAAAAGTTATGCTGTATATCTGGACAAAATATTCAAGATGCAGAATAATGATGTGGCCGAGAAGGAATAGTTCATATTTTTGTTTCTGTGTTGAGATAAATGATGATGTCAGTGTTACTTTTTAGGCTTCCGCAGCAGTCTATGACAAGTACGGGAAAACCAAAAGTACAGATTCTTGTGTCATATTAATTATTTTTTGTTCTTGTTGTTTTCTAAAGAAAGAATAGGAAGAATATTCATGACATGGTTCAAAACATTTAATTTGAAGAAAGTTTGGGTATTCTTGTCTCAAAGATAAACTAATGGGACATGATTAATAAGAATATTATCCATTAAGTTTTCTCAAATGAAGGCTAGCACTGTTGAAAAGCTTTAAAAAAAGAAACATCGGGTTTGGAAAACACTAACCTAATTAAAATAACATTTCAGTACACAGATGATTATGGAATTCAAGGGAAAAACATGCATGTCATACTGATAATAGGATTTTGTCTAATTTTAAGAGGGAACTAAATATTTGCTAGCTTGGACAACTAGCAACAGTTACAACTAAAACAGAAAGGTATATGAAGGGAACAAGAAAGGCTTATTAAAGCTCTTTGGCAGGGAAAGGGAAAAAAAAGGTAAAAATATAGTCCTTCTGCAGGGTTACTGGACATGAAAAATGCTGAGTTGTCCAGTGCTTTCTCCTCAGTCTCCACTACAAATGATGTCTATCAGCAATCCCAAGGCCCCTGAAAACAGCTGGAAATTCAAACACAATCAAGAATTACTCTCAGTGGAGGAGGACGAAGTTAGGGCCCATTTTAACAAAATCGAGATAAGCAAGTTTATGTGAATTGATTTAATGCACTTACAAGAGCTGAAGCAGCTGGACCACATTTATTGTCAACACTCTATATTATCTTTGAAAAAGGTCATGGCAGGTGAGGGACTTCCTTGGACACTGAAAGAGAGCAAGCGCATTGCTTTTTTGAAGAAGGAAAACAAGGAGAATCCCTTGAACTACAGGCTGATCAGCTGAACCATGGCTCTGGGAAGATGACTGAACAACTCATCCTAGAAATCATCTCTCATCATATCAGAGATAAGATCCTGATCAAACAACTTTAGTATTAATTATGGCGTTTTTTCTTCAAGAAGTATAAAATACACCTTAAGAAACTGCTTTCCTTATTATTTTACTCCTAACTCAGACACTTACCATTGTCTTAGGACTGAGATTGAGTAGTATGAAGATGAGGCAGGGGAGGATCAGATAGTGTATTAGGAAAAGTTTCTTCATTGTGAAGGTTGCTGGGCAGGGGAATGGGCTCTTCAGGGCAGTGGTGATGACATCAATCCTGACAGAATTTTAAAACTTTTTGACAAAAAACATATTTGATTACAGTCCAATAAAGTGATTCGTAGTCAGTCAGATTTTTATGTCCCCTTGATTTCAAAAGATGACAAACTATATAGTGAGAAACATCTACGTCTCTGTATATACTAACTGAAAAGGGTGAAGAAAAAGAGAATCTAGGATGAAAAAGTGAGATAAATATGATTTCAGAATGTATTCAACATCTACTATGAAATCTTAGTATTCATTTTTAAATCTAGAGTCTAACACATTCTTTTCAGGCCTTTTCTTTATAATACAAAGCCATATAGGAATGTGCAGTTGGAATAAGATATTCAGTAAAAAATGCATTTATTTATGCATACTAGTCTGCCTTAAAATTACATCATATTTCAGCACATGGGTGACTGAACTGAAGGTCAACAAGTAATCAGATTTACAATGTTAATTAAATTGCCAAAAAAAAAAATCTTGTATGATTATCTTCCATAGGTTTGTGAAGGATGAACAGAGCTGAATCTCATACTTTGTTTTAGTATTCTCTGAACAGAGGAAACCTGTTCTACACAGAAATATTAGGTGGAGAGAGCTTAATTAACTCCAGTGATCTGTCCAGAAGTCATTATGTGTGGAAATGAAATTAAAGAAATTTCTATACTATTCCGTTTGATTGTAATCAATTAATTCATAGAGATGAATATTAGAAATAACTCATCTGAGAACAAGATAATTTTACATAGAAAACAATGTCTGACATTGATTTCACAGACATAATTGCTTATATGACTTCGGATTGTAAACAAAATCCAGGAATTATAAGACAAGTTGGGGTATGCTATTTTTTGTTTTGTTTTGTTTTGTTTATAGCTGTAAAGTTTGTTTTTTATTAAAAAAAAACAACATGGTTTTCATAGTTTTTAGGAATCTAATAGCTTTTCTGATAATCTAAATAATAACACTAGCAAACTTTAGGTTGTTTGCTTGTTTTCTACTCTGCCATTATTTACAGATCTGTAAATGTATACCTGCATTATCAGTTAAATGAGACAGTTCTGCTGCCCCTGCTATCCTCAGTTAGACCCCGTGACAGCTACTCTGACTACGTGAGGTACTCCACATTCAACTGTGAGAATGTAATGACAGATTAATAATTTGCTGTGTGGACTGATCCCAAAGACAATAGCAACATATTTTGTACCTAATAGAGTTCCCCTTCTCCTCCACTGTTCACATTTTCAATCATGAAAACTCATGTGTTGAAAGGCCTCTGGATATCTTAATATTATATAAAAATCACTCAGCAGGATGCTGTTATGAAGGTCAAGTTTTGCTCATATTATAGCTATAGGATTTTGTCTTTATTCTGTGCTTATTCTTTACAAAGAAAAGTAAGTATCTTGGCAATATAAAGTGATGAGTAACATTCATAATTTGTCTGGACTTGGTGCTGGACAACTGGTCCTACCTGAGGAGGAGGTTTAGATAATATGGCTTTCAGAGGTCAATTCCAAACTCTACAGTTTTGTGATTCTCTAATTGAGACTACAGACAAAATAACACAGTTCTCATTTGGTTATGCCAAAAAAAAAAAAAAAAAAAAAAACAACAACAGGAAAGGGAGTCATTGCTATGTCCATTTCATCATTTAATTTACTCAGCACTCCTGTACTCTTCACACTTACTTACTTTTTTTTCTTTCTTTCTTTCTTTCTTTTTTTTTTTTTCCTGTCTCAAGTTGATCTTAGATTTTTCCTTTTTGCCCTGTAATTTAGTTTGAAATTTGCTAATTTTATTAAAAACAAAAACAAACAAACAAACAAACAAACAAACAACAAAAAAAAAGAGGCAACAAATCTTTTAGGGTATGATTTATCATCTGTGTGTTCTTCTTATTTTCATTGACAGAATAAGAGGTAGATATAGTTTGAGTGGCGGTTAGTCAGCCATTATTATGATCATTTTTGAAAGATGTCCAACAGATATACGAACCTTTTCTGTTTCAATTTTTTATCATCTTCTCTACAGGTGAGATAAGTTTTGTTGCCCAATATTGTTTTCCTTGAGATTTTGTACAGCTGTACATAAATGTAGTTTGGTCATTCTGAGCAAATAGAAGCACTGAGAACATAAAGATGTTTAGGTATTGTTGCTGCTTAGTGGACTTTTGCTGTCGTATTTGGATAGCACTTGCATTAATAACTGTCACTGGAGACAAATGCTTTGACCTTGCTTTTACAGAGGTGTTAACTTTATTCTAAGTAAAATAAGAAAGAGATTTGAAAATTTTAACATCTTAAGTACAAAAACCAGTTATTTGCTAAACACATGTTATGGAAAGTCTGATCGAACACAGTGATAAGAGTTTTCAAAGACTTCAAGTTGTATGCATCTGTGTGTAGGGGAAAGTATTTATCCATGAAGGTTTATGCAAGGAATTTAAAAGTGAAATAAATTGAAAGTAAGCATTTATAATGACTGTGATCCTTCCTGATTGTCACATGCCTGACCTAGTCAGACCTCATTTTTTCCTGTAATTAAGAGATCTTTTCAAGACACCTCAGGGAATGAAATATGAATGAGTTGTGCTCAATGAATGCTTCTCTTCTTTGCTGAAATAATTTAGTATCTAAAAAGGTAACCACCCCTGAACATCAAATTCTAATTTTTTTATTCTCTGAATCCAAGTATTTCAGAAAGAAAAACTACTAAGAAAAAGACAGAGCTCAGAATTGTTTTCAATCCAAAGACTTAAACAATATCATTTTGACCACAAGAGAACAGAATGTATCTTCCAAAGGACCTATGTTATTATTAAGACTGCATGAGCAAATACTACTGGGGCAAAAAAATGCTTACATAGGTTATAACTCAAGAGTATTGAATACCATATATCCCTATTCTTATTACTTCACAGTGTAGACTGAAACTAACACATTAT
The DNA here is from genome assembly GCF_019232065.1 of Centrocercus urophasianus. Classification (NCBI taxonomy): domain Eukaryota; kingdom Metazoa; phylum Chordata; class Aves; order Galliformes; family Phasianidae; genus Centrocercus; species Centrocercus urophasianus. Next base: position 3,042,491 of record NW_024884878.1, read on the forward strand.
GAAAGCATGATTATCTATTATTGATTGGATTCTAAGAGCTACAAGAATATGACACTAACAATTATATATACTTACTATTAACAAACAATAAGTGATCATTTTCTGAAACAGTTCTTTTCTGCTTACATAAGGATGTAAAAAACAATGAAAATGTTCTTTTGCAGTACTATGCAAACATACTGGAGAAACATTTTTTCCAGACTTTTAGGGATTTGTTTACCATTTTGTAATCATAGCCTCTTTGAAACAAAAGTGGTCATTGATAATAGCCACAGTCGGTGATCAGTTCATCAGAGATGTCTTACATCCCTTCAGCAGCAAAGAAAATTAACAAAAAAAAAAAAAAAACCCACAAAAAATAATTAACTGATTTCAAGGAGGTTATTGTTTATGTAGACTCTATGTTCAATATCCAGCAGATCAGTCATTATTACATCATTCTTAACCAACTTGCAAAAGGAGGTCTTTTTTTTTTTTTTTTTGTAGGTACAGAGCTCAACATTAAGTATTCTGCAAAAGCTTTCTGTGTGAAAAACAAGGTCTTCTGGGAGGACTGCTATTAAGCTCAGTGTGCTGCTCTTGTTGTAACGGGACTTCTTGCCAGAGAAGAATCAAAATTTGTTGGTTAATTCATACTGTACACACTGTTAATAATGAACAGAAAAAGAGAAATTTTTGAAAGAATACATCCTCCCTTTCAATTAAACTGCAAGAGCCCATGTTTTGTGCATAAAGTGTATGCCTAGGAATGAAAGAAAAGACATTCGGCACAGCTGATTTCTGCTGTTTTCCAACAAGCTGACATCTGCCGCTTTCATGGTAAGGGACACATCAATTTTCATAGAGTTGGAAGGGATCCACAAATATCATCGAGTCCAGCTCCTGGCTCCAAACAGAAGCCATGTTTCTGAGAGCATTGTCCAAATACTTCCAGAACTCCAGCAGGACCGGTGTCGCGGCCACTGTGCTGTTTCAGGGCCAGACCCTTCTCTGTTGCAGCGCCTTCCCTAACCCCCATTTGGCCTTCCCCTGACACATCTCCATACCATTCTCTTGGGCTCTGTCTTTGCCATCAGAGAGCAGAGCTCAGCGCTGTCCCTCTGCTCCTTGCAAGGATTTATAGGCTGTAATGAGGCCTCCCGTCAGCTCCTCTACTCTAGGCTGATTGACCAAGGGACTTCCATTTCTCCCCACACGTTTTGCTCTCTAGACCCCTCACCATCTTTCTAGCTCTCCCTTGGATGGTTTCTGAAAGTTTTATTGTAGTGCCTAGTGCTTATTTATCTGATAAGAGACATTTTGAACAAACTATTAATAGCTTGTCTTATAAAATATGTGTAGTTTCACAAAAACTTTCCTCTAACTTATGTTTTTTTGAGGAAAAGAAAGTTAATAGGCAGTGAGGAGAGAGCTAAAAAACAAGCCGTTACCAAAACCACATATACTGATTCTGGGGACTATTTAATTAATAAGCACTTGTCAATGTGTGTAACACTGTGTCTGAAATATGCAGACAAAGATAGAGTTGACAGATAAATAGAAATAGAGATAAATCAGTATAAATACAGATGACATATATAGATACAGACAGATAGATATAGATACATCCCTTTGGGAAGAGGTATCTTCTCCTTTCAGAAATCTAATCCAAACATAGCACTGTATTTCATCCCAGTTTTGCATTTCAGTGGGTTGTGTTACTAGTATGTTTTCCAAACAAAGTAAAGTTCGTTACTAAAGAAAATCTCCTGATGTTTTCATATGGCATTCTACTTTTGGCCATTGGAATTAATACCCATTTTTCTAACAGTTTTATTAAATCTAAAAAATTTCAGTTTTACCACTTCTATAGTATGAGTTTCCTGAGTATATGAACAATTGGATCCCAGAAAAGAATTACATTGTCATGGACGTATCACAACCCCGGGAAAAATACTAATTTCTTCTCACTTCAAAAGTCCTATGCCTATTCTCAGTGCCTGCACACTTCTAGTGTGTGCAATGACAAGTCCACATACATGAATTTTGATCTTGCTGTCTGTGGTTCTCATGTTCCTTTGGTGGAGTGAACAGTTTTAAAGTCAGCTGAAAACTGCTGCTGTCTAATCAGAAAAGGTATTATTATTATGTGCTATGTCACAATAGAATTGAGCCACTAAATACTGATTATCCATTTATATTTACCAGGGAAAGTACAGATTAATTCCCCAACTTGAGATTATTACTCTCAACCACTATATAGGCTACTTCAGTAGAAGAGAAATAATACTTCCCCCAGGAGAATGTTAGAAGTTTCACTATTTTAGAGGAGAAAGATCTTTCTTTCTGCCAGCATTGCAAAAATCTAATATTATATTTAAATTGGACCATAATTCAAAGTGAACCATGAAAAGAGGCTACACAACCTCAGCTAAATGGGAATATAATTTTCTGTTTATTTCTGTAATATTTTTATTATTTCACTATTGTGTTTCCTTGCAGTTTGACAGCAGCCTGCACAACTCCTTCTATGAAATGTGTCTTCACAGAATATGCATGGAGGATATTAGCAGTGTTACCCAGAGGAAGACAACTTTTCAGAAACATATAATTAATCCACCTTGTGCTTTCTATGCTGTTATCATTAATTTGTGGTTTTTAGACAAAAGAAACTATATGCAACCTAATTAAGTGAAATATCAGGTGTATTTATTAGAGTCCAGACATCCTCATGAGTTTTTATTACTAACATACCATAAGCATACCCAAACTAACATGCCATAAGCACAATTCTGTAAGCATAACTATCATCCACAAAGTTAGATCTGATTATTCACCATTCGACAATATTGATTCTGAGACCTTAGTTCATAGTTCTATCTATCTATCTATCTGCCTATCTATCTATCTATCTATCTATCTATCTATTCATTTTTCTCTCAGATTAATTTAAAATAAAAGTTTGCTAATACTTTCTGTTATGTATATATCTGCTTCTTTTTATGCAGGCTAAAGATAATCTCTCCAACAGCACTTGAGTCTGACATTACCCTACCCAATGTGTAGAATTTAGAAACATTTTCTGGACTTCAAGCCATTGCTGTAATGGAACCATGGTTAGGTAAGTGGTTGTTAATAGGAAAAGTATAGGCTTTAAAGGGAAGCCAGCTCTCAGCACAGGTTCAGAAACAATTAACACTGAAGCATAGCTGTTAGACACTGAACAGGCAAAAGTGCTTTAGTCAGACTGCCTTATGAAATATGTTTTCTTTCCATGAAGGTTCATATAGCTCAGGCTACAGATATTGGATTGCTGTGTCCTGTGATCACTCCTTTTGACCATGTTTTCTACTACTGGTTCTCACTGTCAGTAACTGTTTCCTGAATACAGAAGTTACTTCTGTTTTTGTTTTTCTCTTTTACTTGCACTTCACACATGAATTCTCTGGAAGGAGCAAATGTGGCGTAAAAATTCTTATGCAGTTTTTTTAGGACAAAAACATGATGATTCCTAACCTTCATCTTACTGTGTCCTTGATAAGGGGTTTGGGGTTTAGGGTACAGATCAAAAGATTCAAAATAACAGTATATTTTGCAACAGATTCACTTCCTAGTATTTTGATACTCTCTTCCTGTTGTTGATCTGTAGGGTATTAAAATGGGATTTGAGGATGACATTTCATATGTTTGAATCCACACACACAACTATTTTTTAATCACTTTCTAAAATATAGAAGATGAATACTGAAATGGAGTTGGATCTTGTGGGTTACAGGCAGCGAAAAAATAAGTTCTAGTACTTCATTTATGTTATGAATACTGACACCAGCCATGGGAAATGTTAAGGGAAATCTGTTTGTAATTATACACCTGTAAATTTAGAATAAAGTAAAGCAAATATTCTGACTTTTCAGTTTGGGTGTGTTTGTGCACAGCATTCTGGGGAGATAGGAGATGCAAAGGATGCACTCTGTCAGATGAAAAGTACCTATGAGAAGTGAAAAAGGTGAAATAATTTTGGCTTTGAAGACAGCTCACTTGCTATATATTGACCAGAAATAAGTGTGTTTTGCTCCAATTTTCATACACAGTTCCATAAAAAAAAACTTTGTAGAAAGAAGTTGTGCTTAACAGTTCACTAATTAAATCACGACAACCAATAAAATATTAGATAAGCAGGCAAATTTGTTTTAAAAGGCATAAAAAATATTTTCTAGTCCTCAGTTTTACAGAGTGAAGGGTAAAACTATTTCATTTTATTTTATTTGGTTTATTTTATTTTACTTTATTTCATTTCACTTCATTTTATTTCATTTGTTACATGAGTGAAAACTGTCAAATAAACCGTAGGTTAAATGCATCATATGGAAAGTAGAGAACAAAGAAAAGAAAATAGAAAACCTGTTGATTTTTAACAAATTAGGGGAACCAAAGCTGTGGTAAACTTACTGGAACTGAAAAAATGGAAATAAATGCTCTGCTCCTATGGGAAGTATTTCAACAAAGTAAATGAAAGGGAAGGTGAACAAGCAATTTTTGGTGTGACCCATGGGTAATAGCTCTCAGTAAGTTTATAAATAACATTTATAAACTTCAGAATAACATTTATTACTGGAATATGTTAGTTTCTTCTAGAGATTAAATTACCCCCAAAACAGCAGAGCTTTGTGGTATGTGTAACTGAGAACGCAAGTTTAGTTCCATAAATCTGTGTTTAATGCTCAGCAAAAAAAAAAGATCTTTGTCATTATCATCAGCAATTTCTCATCTACATTTTATGGCATCTCTTCAAATGTTAGTGAGAGGTTTGAATTCACTTTGTCTTGTTATCACTTCATGATTTTGGCAGTTACAGTTAAGTAACTAGAAAAAGCCGAAAGTCCAAATGGAATCAAATTCTATTGGATGGTATAACAGAGTATAAGAGTAACTTCCCTTTGACAAAAGAAAAATGTGTTTTTAAAGAAATAGAGGTTAATTAAGTTTTGGTTAAGTTGTATGTAATATTCGGAGATGTTTTCAATGGAAACACTTTTTCAAAATTACTTGAAAAACTTTAGTGGCCAAAAATCTCTCTTGGACATACAGAAGTGATGAGAAAGAAAAAGATTTCATTTATAGCCAGAAATATAGTATATTTTGAAGGCGATATATTTGTGTATGTATGCATATATATACAAATACGCATATATACATATGTATTCATATATAGATATAATTATGTCAGCTGTCATCTGATCTAAGTTTTATGTTTCCAGAAATGAACATGAATAATATAATGAATTGTTAGTCAGGATTCGTTTTTAAGAGTCGATTCCAGACCAGCTGGAAAAAAAAAATGGAAACAAAAAGGAATTTCTTGACCTGAGTGCAATATGGGGACTAAAAACAGTTACAAAATGCAAAAACGAGATTTGATATATCACGGAATTATCTTAATCTAAAATACATTTTTACTGACAGATAGAAGAAAAATGGCTCTAATAAAAATTATTCTCAAAACAACCGAATGTTTACTTACCAAAAACAGGGCAACATTCATAAATTCATGAGTGTGAACATCAAAGTGGTGGCTACCATACAACATCTAATAAATCTTACATTCTTTTGGTCACGATATTGGCACGTGCTGCAGATTTTGCATTGATCTACAGCCACTGTGATATAGTATTCCAATATGACAAAAGATGGGTTAAAGGTGAGCCCACACAAAATACCAAGAAATTTTGCTGTAATGGTGTGATTGTATGCAGACCTAAAGAAAATTTAGATCAATCATCCACAAATATCGTTTGTTGTTCAGAATGACTTTAAGTAACAGAGGATTAATATTCCTAGCTACAGAAATTTCTGTAACAAAAAGTTCAAAGATGTCAAAGATAGATTTGAGAAAATGGGGAAAATGGAGCAAAGGAGCTGCTCTTAATGTTAATAAAAGGGTAGATTGAAAAGAGCTGCCTCTGAGAAACAGAGAACATGAACTGGTTGAAAGTTTGGATAAAAATTATGGGCCAGAAAAGAACATCTGATTGCCTGGGTCTACTACAGGCTGTCTGTTGACAAAGGCTTCTTACTTCATCTACAAGAAGCATCACACTCACATGCTCTCATCCTGATGGGGTATTTCAACCACCTGCATGTCTGCAGAGAAAGCAGCACAGCAGGCAATCCAGGAGACTCCTACAGTGCACTGAGGTAAAGTCCCTGATCCAGGTGTTGGGCAGACAAACCAGAAGTGAAGCATTAATGGACCTGGTACTCATCAGTGCAGAGGAGTTCATTAAAGAAGACTGGAAACAGCCTGGGACGTGGAGACCATGCCCTGGTTAAGGTAATGATCTCTAGGGATATCAGACTGGCAAAAAGCAAAGTCAGGATGATGAAGTTCAGGAGGGTTAATTTCTATCTACTTAAGAAACTACTGGATGAAATCTCCTGGAAACTGTCCTAAGGGACAAAGGAATGGAACAGAGCCAGCAGCACTTTGAGGATGATTTTTTGTGAGCACAAGAGCTCTCCATCTTCCAGCATAAGAAATCAAGCAGAGGACAAAGGAAATTGTCATGGGTGAAAAAGGACCTGATGATAAAACTGGGGATCAGAAGGAAATTTACAGGCGGCAGTGACAAGGATGTCTGGTGTGGAGAGGACACAGGGATGCCATCTGGACATGCAGGCATGGAAGCAGGGAATATAAAGGACACAGATTTCTCACGGTAAAGAACTTCAGTGATTGGTTTTTCATGAACATGTAGTGGTCCTCCCATTTCTACAGGAAGTCTACAGATATTAAATGATTTTTTTCTTTGTTGTAGCAACATTGCAGCATTTTCAGGCCTGGCTCATGCAGTAAGAGGCACTGGAAAAACTATCCTTTCACATTCAATTCTGCAATGGATATTCTGGAAAGAAGGCTCTCAGAATATTCTGTACAGTTTAGGAAGTCAGAAAAACTTAAGAATCAGCCATGACTTCTCAACATGTCTGCAGGAAGAACAGCTTCAGAAATATCTCAGAGCTGACCTTACAATGCATTGGGGACCTGGAAGATGAATAAGTTACAATACCTCTGCTATGCAATTCTTAGGACAGCCCAACGAGCCTCAATAATGGTATCCAAGAAGGCAGATTTATGCAGTCTATTAGTTCAAGTACAAAATCCTAGACCACGCTGTTGACCTAAACCCAAGTGACACAGAAGTTTTAATTGTTCATCATAAACAGAATTAAACAAGTCCCTAAAGGAAAAAGTGAAAGCAAGATGCAGAATAACATTAGAGCTTTTGCAATGTATTGTTGGATATATTAAAGTTGGGCATTGCAATTAAATTGATGTTCCTATAAACAATAATTTAAAATGAGGCTTAATATAGTTTGGATAAATGGAATTCTGCATGGCTAGAAACACCAGCCATTTTAAATAAAAGGCTATTCACTAAGCTGCTGGAGGAAAGGAGCAAAGTCTCACACATCACAGTCTCCTTGTAACCAACCTATCCATCTTATATTCTCCAAACCAGGCTTCGATGTAAAATCAAAGTGATTTCTAATTAGCAGCACCAGTTTATCCCTCTACATTCAGATGTCAATATAATTTCTTGTTCTTATTTTTCCTTCTTAACTTCTCACTTCCCTTAAGAAGAAGGTAAAATCCTTCATGTCCCCAAAACTGAAAACTGCCAAATATTTATAGCAGTGTGATGTTGGGGAAGAGAATGCCATTAGCAAGTGTAAAGTATCTAGACCAAAAATGTTTATTTTCTAATGGAATTTACTTTTATATAATAAATAAATGTATATACATAAGACTAAGGATAGTCTTACCTGCGGAACATAATTGTAGGATTCAGATTCTAATAAAATCTTAAAGTATTCTGCAGAACATGAGAGCAAACAAATTTCCAATAACTATCATTTAGAAGCGAGAGCTAGAAACAAACAATTCAACAGTGAAAATAAGTGAAAGAAGATGGTGCTGCTAGTTTGATTTCTAAATGGCTCTACTAATTATAGCATTGCAGATTTATCTATTTAAAGCTAACAGGCTGTGTGGGAATAGCTGAGATAAGCCTGTTATTCAGATTTTTTAAATAGCTTTTTAACTGGTACAGTTTCTGGAGATCTGTAGATCTGAATCTTCAGTGCTTATTAAATGCATATCTAGTTCTTTACTATTTTTATCTTATGACTTCCCTCCATTCTTCTTCTCCCAAAGCCTCACCTAAATTTACCTCTGTGCTTACCTTTTCGGTGAAAACATATTATTGACAATTGCCTAGCATGAAATATTGAGATCTATTAAACTCATATTAAGCCTAAAAGAAATCTAAACCTTGCAAACCAAACCATTCTGTGATCCTGATTCTACAGAGTTAGAAATAAAAGCTAAAGAAAAACAAGTTGAACCCAGTGTCTGGAGTTAATATCAACTTAAATACACAGACTTGTTCAGGGAATAATTTTTTCCCCGCTGACCATCTTGTACTTGCTGAAAACCCAGCAAGTAAAATAATGGAAATAAGTAGACAATGAAAAATGAGTAAGTAAACACCGAAAATAAAAGTATAAAATTATTCTCACTTCTATAGGAGAGAATTGCTTCAAAAATTGTGTAATGGTAGCAATTTTCTAGTAACTCTTTGCTAATTCACTTAAGGAGGTGACATAAAATAAGATTGTCTTGGGCATTAAAAATGTGATTTTAAAACTTTGTTTCTCCTCTTATTTATGCTGACTTAGTAATGGAATCAGTGAAAACAGCATAGCTCATTTGTGGAATTTAATGCCTCTTAACTTTAAAGCAGATCAAAACAGGTTGTTTTTGCATCTTATTTAGAGTTGACCAATTTTAGAATTGGCTGTTCTAGCTGGTATTTAATTTAAACAGGAAACTCATGTAAATTTCCTGTTGAGAAAATGAAAAATTTACAGTAATAAATTTTGATAACAAATCTTTCTGAAATAAGTAGCTTTTTAGACACACATGATCTGAGAATAATTTTATGGCATATTTTTTGATGACATTATTAAGAATGTAGCATTTATTCATCTAAATGAAATTGTCTTGTTATATTTTTAAATTTCTACACTGGGGAGACCAAGTTGTATCCCAGTTAACTAGTCCTTATACTTTAAATATTTATCCATAAAGAATTTCTGTGAAAATACAAAAGACTACTGGATATAGCAATCTCTGCATTTTAAGCACACTGAACTTTCATGTAAAAAGTTACAGATGCATAATTCTAAGCAGAAGAAAAAGGACAGGAAAAGGTGATTTATAGTGCCTTTTCAGCAAATGTACAATAACGTACATTTTTTAATAAGAATACATTTGGCAAATATAACAAAGCACGTAGTTTTGTTATGTTGTGCAGCTCAAGAGATGTTCCATATTCGCACAATATCAAGACAATATTATTCATCATTATTTGTCCTAAGAACAACAGATAAGTAGCCATAAGAATACAAGCTATATGAGTTTAACTGTTACATCCTTGTTACCTTGGTGCCTTGATATCTTCCTCTCATGTTTTCTGTAGGCGGAAGCAACTTCATCAAATTTCACACTGTAGTTGCTGGTTGATCTGTTTAGCGGGTTGTTTTAAAATGCCTCTGAAAGTCATGTAGTTCAAGTACGGATATAATCTTTGCTTCAGGGTGAAGAGAATGTTAAAATGTTACTGTTCTCAATTTTGGCTTAATGCACAAAGCCTGTTTTAGTAATTGTACTACAGCAACTCAAATCAGGAACAGAGGGGTTGAAAAATGAAAAATATGATCAGACTTTCAGAAAGACGGCTGAGAATTGAATTTAGCTTTGCCCGCAGCTAACACTTATATTGGCTCTGACATTAATCTTTGTCTTGCATTTTGCCCTATAATTTATCTTATCAAGTAATAATATTATTGGATGTCAGTGGAGAAGGAGAAGGAAAACTAGGAATTGTCTTCAGAAATGATAACTATTGAAAATAATTAACCCCAAAACCTTGCAACTGTCATGGTTTGCTTCCTAAATGCCCTGTTTCCTTGAAAAGCACTCATCTAAGAAGAAAAGAAAGTCAGAGGTAAAAAGAAAAATGCAACTTAAAGAAGATCACTTATCTCCACAGCTCAATGTTAGAAGATATTATTTCACGCAAGACAGGAAAAATCTAATTCATAGCTTAAGTTAAATGGAAGAAAACTTTTCTTTCTTATATTCACATGATGAAAGTTGAACTATGAGTATATGTTTGTGGACAGTTGAATGCATAGAAACTTGTCTGAACAGCAAAACACCGCTCATAAAGGTGTGTCTTTTATCTATGATCTAAGTAGCAATGTGTGGAACCTCCAATTTTCTTAGAGACTGTTAAAATAAATCAAAAACCAATGTAATAAAGACCCACAGAGCTGGAAAAGAAAATGTAGCAGGTAAGCCTGAAATGACAACATAAGACATAAGCCATGAATAATAGTAAATAAAATAGGGAAAACACAAAGCAACTTAGCACTTACATTATGTGTAACATTCTTTTTCCTTGAGGATGAAGTTGGTGCATAGTGACAACAAAAAAATGAACAAAAAGAATTAAAACAATTGTTTGAAGACAAAAGTCTAAGCCAAAATATAATATTTCTCATACGTTATATGGGTGAAGTGATAGAAGACATTATTGTTTATTGCCGAAATCCAAGATGTCTAATACAAATATAACAAGAAAAATGTCTGCAAAGCTCTTAGTGGTTTGCTGGACTCTGTTGTTGAAGAATGTGATATATGTCTTCCTAGGCAAAGTCAAACAAACAGTCACTGCTTGTGCCTAATTACACATTTGGCCTCCTACATAAGCCTACTGATTTGGACTATGGACAGAATATAGGAGTTAAGCGTTAGATATGTTAAACAGGCTTTTCTGATGAAATTAGAGTGAATAGCAACTTCTACTGTGTAGCCTTTACACTTTATACAGAGACATCAATTATTACAGTAAAAAACATGTTAATACAAATCAGTGTAGTGAGATCAAAATCTATATCTAGACTGCCAGTAAAGACCAAGGCAAAGAACTTATTGAGTACCTCAGTCTTTTCCATGTTTGCTGTTGCCAGTTCTCCCTTCTCATTTATCAGAGGGGGTACTCACTCCATGGACTGTCACTTCTGACCAATGTACCTATGGAATTCCTTCTTGCTATTTTTCATATCTTTCAGCAAGTTTAATTTCATCTGTGCCTTGGCTTTCCTGAGAACATCTCCGCATATCCAGATGGTTAGATAACATCAAAATAGATTTTCCTCGTTTGAATTCTTATGTTTTTCTTCCTGTGGTGACATTTTATGAGGGCTTTATCTGCTGTATGAGAGTCATTAAACAACTGCTATTATTTTTCCTTGTGAAATTGCTTAGATACTGTTGGCATATTTAAAATCATGTATTTAAATATGCATTATGTTAAAATCTATGGATTTGTAGTAATATACAAGCACTGCTTCACCTAAATCAGTGCTTTCTGGCAACATAATTATTTAAAAATGTTTGTAACTCGAGTAAAAATGTGTATTATCATCACCTCAGATACCTGCAAATTTGAAATATATATTGTATGAATAATTTTTAAAAATATTTTTTAAAAGATGTGATCCAATGAGATTAATATCAGGGATGCAAAAAATGATATAAATTAAATAAGAGTACTTATGTACTTTTCTATAAGTGATAATAAAATAGTGTATTGCAATGGTCTTGAATATTTGGAAGATTTCAATCAGTTATTTTTGGTATGCCTTGCAAATTTGAAGGTTTGGCAGTTCAGTGTCCATTCTTATAGAAATGATACAGCACAATCTATTAATTTCAGAATTTTGTAACACTAAAAGCAGTTTGATTAGTACTCAGGAGTATGAAAAAATAATAGACTAGAGTTATCAACTACATAAAACATTGTTTGATTACTTAATGGCATTTATAGTATAGATATATGTACCTCTGATATTAACTGGACCCTTGTTTCTAATGAAGATCTCTGAAAGTAATTATTCATGTCATTTAGCTCCTTAATATGTATTATTCAAATATAATATTACTTGAATTGTTTATTGCTCCAACTTGGCATAAATTAAATTATTTTCTTCCTCCATTTCTGCTGTTACATTTTTATTTATCAGTGTTATTCAGAGATCGTTCAACTCATTCAAATTCTGTCGTATTTCAGCTGTTTTTTTTTCATCTGGAATTTTTTCTTTGTAATTATCACTATTGGATGACTAAATTCTATCAAATTTGTAGTTTCTAATTAAAGAGTAATAAGGTTAAAATTGATGCTTATCTTTCCTTCTACTTGTAAAGTGCTTATGTTGATGAGTGGGCTAAGTTAGATCCGTTTATATTTTAGAGAGAACTGAAATGTAGAAATTTGTTTTGAGATTAAATTAAACCTCTAAAAGAATTTGTAGTAAGTATATTTAAGAGAGAGAAAAAAGAATAACAACCGCCCCCCGCCCCCGAAAAGAAAAAAAAAAACCAAGCAAACAAACAAATGACAAAAATGCAGATACTTCAAATCTCCATTTTCTCACCTCTGTAGCCCTTTACAACATCTGGGATTCAACAACATCTAGGATTCTACTGTAAGCGAGGCAGTAGCTTAAAGCTCGGGTTATCATTGTTCATATTACAGATAGAGGGAGGATGGAAGACCAGTGGATGACACTGTTGGACTGGAAAGGAGCATCAGAGTTAGCAACAGGTTTCGGACTCAGCATCTCTGATGAAAATAAATATAACATGCTAAATATCTTACTCTCTCTTGCATTTTCATATCTCTAGTGGCAGTTCATATCAGCATATGTGGCATGCCAGCATATTAAATAGTAGAAGCCCTGAGGTTGCTTTTCAGGGAAAGGGAAGAGAAGGAGGGAAAGGGAAGATACCAAATAGTCTTTTGAATGTAGCTGCTTTTAGGCAATAACCAAAAGCATAACAATTAGCAGATTTCCTATTCAATCCTACCTTGCCCATTTTTAATGTTTGCACATTGTACACTGAGACTGATGTCTCCTCTTTAAGAGCAGTAAGATACTTATTATCAGTATTGGCATATATTCTTCATCAAAAATAAATAAGAGATTACACACTTCCTCCATCCTTGTTGCTTAGAATGTTAGCTATTGATCTGTTTATTTTATCAGAGTATAAAAGGTGTATATTGACACTAAAAATAAAATAAAATAAAGTAAAATACAGTAAAATAAAATAAAATAATTCAGTGTATTTAAAGACCAGAATGTGTTTCAGCAAATAAATGTTTTGTCAAAATTCAAATCCAAGATCTTTTTTTTTCTTGAGTTCTGAAGTGAGAAGCTGTTATCTAGGGGTAGCTTCTAACCTTTTAAATCAACTAAAACAAATTAAGTTCTAGTTATGTAGAATTTAATGGTAACACTGCTGTCAATAACTTATGATTAATGTCAGTGACTTTATCTGAAGAGGAATAAAATAGCAAATTTCAGTTACTGCAGTTCCACAATTGCTCTCTGATAACTTCATCTAGGCAATTTTCAGTCTTAAAAATGTCAGTTCAGTGCTTGGAATTTTCTTTGAATTTTGCAATATAAAATGTCAGACTTTAAGATCAGAGTAGCAGCAGTAGAATGTTATTACATTGTACAAAATCCTCCTGAGAGAGGAGTAGAATTAAACTTTTATAGAAAATAAGGAACATGATACTGATCAGATAAATTACAGAAAGATGTATTCTTCTCTCTGATACAAGGTTAGAAAATGGGAATGCTTTATCCTCATAGAACAACAATAACATTGCTGTTAACAAAAATTAAATATTTGGAACATGACAGCTTAACTTAGTTTTAGTAGTACTCCCTATTCTTTCTTTTGAGAGACTCACAACACTGCTGCTTCTTCCTTCATCAAACAAGGGCAGTAGTTGGACCTGAACTCCCTGCTATGGAACATAAGTACAGTCAAAGTTCCTCTGTAGATTTCCTAGAGTACAAACAAATTTCATTTTTCAACCTCGTCACAGTTTACTTACATAATTACAATCAAATGCGATATTCTGCCAACAAGATATTTTCTATCCAGTTGTTTTCAGTGCCCCTTTTGGCTTTGAGTACTCATTTTGACTATCTTCTGAACTCTTGCCAAGCTGCACTTCTTGGGGTATTGAAATTTGATCACCTTTTACAATTTCTGTCTGTATCATAAAGTCATGAGACTGTTTCTACTGTCCAGTCTCCATGGTTTCTTTCTAACTGAGCAGAAAATCTACCTGAAAATTGATGCACCATCTCACCATAACTGGAGGAAAAGCCTTTGCTGGATGTCTAAGTGATGCTGCCTGAAAGGCAGTATTTTTCAAACTTTTCACAATTCATTTAACAAAAATGAAAAAATACTCCATTTGGAAAGAGTATCTGGATGTACTTAAATACCGTAATTACTATGATCACAGATCTGGTCCAAGAATAAATGTTTAAATCACTTTTACTTATGCTGTTTTAAGTTATAACTGAGAAGATAACACGGAAACTGTCATGAAAATGCTGTATGGGTGCAAAGGAATACTTAAGAGCTGCTGTCTCCTTACAGCCTCACCTTACATAGTTCAATCTATACAGCCCAGATGTCAACTTTGTAGGACCTGGCTGGCATATTACATGCCAGCCAAATGCTTATTTTAAGAAGGATAGCAAAATGAAGAATTTAGTTTCTAGCATTTAAATTAATTAATAAGAGCACATTAGTCTTATGCTGAAACAAAAACTTTTGGGAGAGTGATTCCTGCTTCTGCTTCTTCATTTAGAAATAAAATTGCAACTAAATACTCTTAATTTTCTACCCTAGGGAAAACCAAAGTTTTTCCCAGTGAGAGTTTCTCTTTCTTTCTAATAGTGTTGGTGTCCTACTCAGGACAAGTAACTCCATCAAGTTTATTTTGTGAACAACAAAGCTAGAAGCATCAGTGTCTCCTTGGAGAACAAATGGTCACTCTACCGTTTAAGATCCAGGAAATGTGGGTAGAACAAAAAGAGAAGCTGTAAGCAGAGGTATGGAGAAAGAAACAAGGTTTACATGCTTTACAATAAGGCTAAAGCAAAAATAATATAATTTCAAGTATTTCCACCTGGATCCAGTTATTGGTCTGCGCAACTAAAAGCAGCAGAAACAAATGTCAGATAAACAGGACAATATACCTGTAAATAAGCAACCAAGACCTCAACATTAAATAAAGTCATTACTGTATAAATTATTTAACCCTAAATTCATTGTTAAGTCTTTTAAGACCATGACTTACACATATGTACTCAAATTTATCATTATTTTTGGTATTATTTGGCTTTTTATTCAACTTTATCACCATACTCACCTTCATTTCTCCTCCGTTTCTCACTTAATGAACTCCATTATTCAGTTCCGATTTCTCTAATTCACTTCTGCTTTTCTCTTGCCTGTCATGCAATCAGAAAATACACTAATGTGCACATGGATCTTTCACAGTTGCTCAGAATACAGACTCTGAAAGGCACAGGCAGAGACACTGCCAGAATTATGATTTTTTTTAATATAATTTAGATATATATATACATAAACAAAAGTATATATTACAAGAACCTTTCATTCTGTGGCTAATCCATATTTCAGGAAGAGGTCTGACATTGTCTTACTTCTATTTCAAGTTTGCAAATGTTACCATCACTAGGGGATCTCTTTGAGGGCTTTTGGCTTTCACCTCTTCCTGCATCAATCCTCTGTCTTCTTCCCTTACTTACTGGGTGGTTTTATCAGGATTCTTTCAAAAACTGTTGGAATGCATGTTCAGTGTGGGTAGTTCAGAACTGGTTAGCAACATCCTTTTGTTCAAACTGCAGCTAAAAGACTGATTTGCTATTCGTTAAAATCCGCAGTCTCCAAAGTCTCTCACAGCAGAGGGATGACTTTTACTGACTTCACCAGAAGTTGCTGATTTTTCTCCTCCATGAACTTTGCCATACCAACCCTGTCTCCAACTGACTGAATGTGTCACTGATGGGAAATGAGATTTAAGCCTTAGAAAGACTTAAGAATCCATCTTGCTTTTTCCTAGTTTTGTTCTAGGTTTCTATCTCTTCCCCTGAGTGTGACAGTAAGTGGCACTTACGTACAACAACCGAGCTGACAAAAAATACTGCCATTAAAATTTCTCCTCTGTACTACCCACCATTTCTTGTCTCCCCTTCTGAAGTGGTTTAAGCTGTTTATGTCCTTCATTTAGTAGCAACCGTGAGCACTTCGTTAGGTCACCCTTCATTTATAAGAAATTCACTCTGTGGCAAGGTTATATTATAGTTATATTGGGCTTATGTGACATTTTGGTAGTGAGTGAGCTGCAGGGGTGGTCCCTTGTGAGCAGAGCTCAGCAGTTTGCTTATGTTGGATAAGAATCAATTCTGTCCATCTGGAAAAGGGACCCACTGCTGGTCAAATCTGAATCAATGACAGATGCATCACTGTGCAAGAGAGAAGCAGCTGCTCAACAGTAGTTGGGAGAGCAGGGTTGAGCCATGTCAGAAGAACAGCCCATAGTGGAACAGGAATGTGATCCATGGGCACTGTTCAGAGCTCCATGCAAGGCCACAGAGCAATCCTGAGTGCAGCAGCAGATGCGGCCTGGATGAGGATCTGAACTTCTGAGTTCAACATTCTTTCAAACAAGTGTTGCACATTATCAACTAAGTAGTGAGGACATTACTTACTCTTTTATCTTTCTGTTCAGTGGCTAAAACAGTGAAACCTTCATGTGTTTGCCTAGAATATTAAAACTGTGTTCTGAGTTAAATAATTTCCAGTGTGAAAGAATACTTACTGTAAATGTATGCTTAAATCCTTAAAAAGCTGCAATGGGGCCCAGTGCTTTCAGTTCCAGTTCTGCTGGGTATGGCTTCTAAATACATAGAAAAAAAATGAGTCATTTTTCTTTATATAAAGGTTTGAAATAATTCTTTATATTCTCTTGCTTTTTTATTCTCATGCCAAAGAATTCCAACTGCCTTTTCTTCACAGTTGTAGCCAAGTTTCTACAACTCATATGCTAATGCAAACTACTTGAGAATTGGTCGTCACATATTGCAATTTGAACAGGTCCAAACTTCTCATAGAATCTAGATTATAACACCCAGGAAAGAGTAAATTGCTGACAAAAACCAGAAAACAAATAGCTATGGGAAAGTATAAAGAGCTTATTGGAAGCAGAGTACAAAGTATTTTCAAGAAATTGAATGTCTATCTATAATGCTAGATATTACACCCAAGTGTTTTCGTAAAAACCTTATGTTTTAGAATCACTCTTTTTATATTTTTCTTTGACTAAAATTCAAATATTTTATAATGTAATAACAAAAGAAGAGAAAAAAAAAAAAACAAAAAAAAAAAAACATTACAGCAGAAAAGGAAAAGACTATCGTCTAATAGTTGTTAAGCATTTCTTCCTCTCTACAGACTACCTTTGTACTGAAACTGACAGTTTAGAGTCAAGGCTTTAGTATTGCTCCCAGCAGATTTTTCACATTAACTTAGAAGAAATTTACATAAATGTAAAGCTAAATAGGAAATACTGAAATAGAACATCTGATTTTCTTTATCATTATTCCAGGTGGGCACTAGTTTAATTCCATAAAGATCAGTAGAACTATAATAAGGAAAAAAAAAACAGAGTAATAAAGTGCTGAGACTGGTCCCCAAAATATATTATGCAAGAATTGCACAACAATGACTCAAAATTTTCTCTTCTAAAACAATGACTAAAGTGGATTTTTTGTTTTACATTCATGGGTGATTTGAAGTACCGTTACTCCAAGGTTGTCTCCCTCCACTATCAAATGCATTTGACCTTCTATTTCATACACCGGTGAAAGTATTAAATCATTTTGTGCTTTGATACCAAAAAAGCCAGTTTGATGCAGTTTCTGGTCTTTACTGAGATTAGAGTTCATCATTTATAAGTACTTGCAATGCAGTATTAGTTACTTTCATACACACTTAAGTAGATAATAATTGTGAAAAGACTTATTTTTGCATTTATAAAAACATTTTCAGGACAATAAAAATAAAAAAAATAAAATTAAACAGTGCTCGGAAGAGAACTAGAAGTATTTTATTACACATTTATTGTCCAAAAAGCCTAGCAATCAAGAAATACAGCTCAGTTAATCAGCAGTTACAGTATCTGGGACCAAAGATAAGAACGGAGAAACATAAATTATATATTTTCTTACATACAATGAGTATTATTCTACAGTTTGGAAATGCTCAGCAATATAGAGTATTGTATTGTCTTGTACGTCAACATGGTTTGCATTTCTTTCTGCTGAATCATTCATTAAGAAAAATGTAATGCCTTAATGTAAAGGAGGTTAACCAAAGTACTAAGAAGTTTGCAGATGACATCAAGCTGAATGGTGTAGTTGACATAAAAGAAGGAAGAGATGCTAACCAAAGGGAACTGGATAGGCTCAAAAAGGGAGCCCACATGAATCTAATAAGGTTCAACAAGTCCAAGTGCAAAGCACTGCACTTGTGTTGGGGCAGTAGAAGACATGTCTACAGGATGAGAGATTAGAGATTGAGATTAGTCCTGCAAAGAAGGACCTGGGGGTCCTGGTGGAAGAAAAGCTGTACATGAGCCAGCAATGTGCTTCTGCAGCTGGGAAGGCCAACAGTATCCTGCGCTGCATCAACAGAGGAATACCCAGCAGGGAGTTTTGGGGGAGAGATTGTCTCCCTCTGGTCTGCCTGTATGAAGCCCCAGCTGGAGTACCACATCCAGGCCTGTGGTAACCAGCGCAAGAAAGATGTGGAGCTGTTGGAGCCTGTCTAGAGGAGGCCATGAAGATCTTCAGAAGGATGGAGCATCTCTCCTATGAAGACAGGCTGAGGGAGCTGGGCTTCTTTAATTTGGAGAAAAGAAAGCTCTGGGAAGATGTCATTGTGGCCTTGCAGTACTTAAAGGGAAGGAGGGAGACTGAAATTTTGCACAGGCAGGCAGTGATAGCACAAGTTGGAATGGTTTTAAATTATAAGAGGGGAGATTTATATCAAATATTAATAGGAAATTCTTCCTAATTATCAAACCTGAACCTCCTTTGCCCTGCAGCAACGCATCATGGATGTCTCAAAAAAGCCTGGCAGAATTTTCACCAAAGCCTGAAACAAACAAAACAAAAACCACCTAATGGCCTTCAGAATTTACTGTTTATGTTTGGAAGGGGATAGGCAAGAGAGAAATCTGGATCATACTTTGGAAGCAGCTCTTTTTTCAGACTGTCCTTGTGTGCACAGCTGGTAATGGAGCATTTCCACTGTTACAGGCTGGTGCCACTACTGTCTTTCTGGGTAGCAGATGAAGATGACACCTGAACTTGCTCCTGGACGTGGTTCATATTCTCATTCAGCCACTTGTAGGAGCCGATGAAGTAGCAATGCATGGCACAGGGCTGGCACAGGTTGTAGATGAGCATCCAATACTCATTCAACCTTTCCACATCCTCTTCCAGCAGGCAGAGGAGAAATTCAGAGAAGTTCATGTCGTTACTCGCTTTTTCCCATCTTTCTGATATCACTGACTGTCTCCATTCCATACCTCCCACTGCATACATCCCTGTAGACCAAGTTAACTGTGTGGTTGCTGATGCCCTGCAGCACCTCATGGTCCAGATCCCCAGGTGCCTACACCTGCCAGGAGATCTCCCCATCTGCCAGGTGCAGTGAGAGTGGCTTCACCTCAGCCAAGATGCCCTTGTCAGTCATCAAGAGCTGCCCACTGAATGCCAGAATGACAGAGGACGTCAGGATGGAGGGCAGCCACCTCACAGGTTGGACTAACTGCAGACCAAGGTAGTTGCCTACTGCACATCCACAGAGAAGGCAGCCCATGAGGACATGGCCTCAGAGGAGCTGGGTCACTCTATATGCTAGGGAGGGGAACTAGCAGCTGACTCTGGGTTACCAGCAGCAAGGAAGTAGGATACAAAGATCACAGTAACACTATTTGATAGACCAAATTCTCAGGTATAAAACAATATTTTTCAACATAGTCACCAGTATTAGTTCTGCATTTTGGTGGTGGGCATCGTTAAATAAACACTGCAACAAAAGCAGCTACACTGGATCATCAGTGACATTATGTAGATAAAAACTAACCTTATTCTTTAGTCTTAGTTTGTAAATAAGTTATTAGGTAGAAACTACTAACTACTCCTAAGACTGAGATTCACTTTAATTCAAAGACAAAATTATAAGATAAAAGATCAGTTAAAGATCTGAAAGGCATATCCTATGAAGACTGAAACTAGAATTAAGCAGATTAGTCAATATTCTTGCACTCAGCTGTAGCATCAACTTTTTAACTTACTGGAGAGAATCAAAAGTTACAATCCTATTTTCAGAGTGCACAATTAGAAGTAGTCAATACTCTCTTCTCCTATTCTCACATAGATCTTATCCATGCTTTCTTAACAGTATAACATGTATTTAAGTGTTCTACCACTGGAGAATAATAAAAAATATAATTCAAATGTTCCTTAGTTTTTCAAGCAAAATACTTTTCCAACGCTACAAATTTAGCTAACTCTCAATGCCAGGTTTCCCTCTCACAAATCCTAAGAGATTGAAAATACACCTTCTCAGCATAAACCGAAGTTTCCCAGTTAAGAAGCCTTGGCAGCATGCTGTTTGCTAATCAGTGTGTTGTATAACATTGTTAAACTTCACTGTCAAAGGCAGCTAAAACCACAGTTCAGAGCTCTGTTCAGACACTGATTATGTAGTTGCTAAAATGTAAAACATTCATTTCATCCGGAAAAAAAATGAAAGAAAAAAAAAGTAAAATCATCTTTCAGCTTATTTTTGTTCTATTAGTAAGTACGTGTTGCTGGTAAAAACAGATCAAATATGAAATCAGATTTGATAGACCTAATTCCTCAAGCAGAACTCTATGAATCTATTAATCAAGTGACTTGCTAAGTAATAAAGTTACAGTGATTCAGTCTTTTAAGAAAGAAGTAGCTCTGACAGCTATTGCTTCTATTGATGCTGTTTTAATAGCTTCCTCTAAATCTCTTCAATGTCTATAAACAACAGTCACTCTGTTAAGAGATACAACACCTACCTACTAAAATTATACAAATACATAAAAGACCTCCCACTAAATATCCTTATTCCTTACGTATTACATCTCATTTGCAAAGTAAATTACTTTTAGATGAAAATTCTGAATTAAAAGTGGGGATGGGAAAGATGACTTTTCATTTAACAGAACCATCTGTGAATTTCCAATAGCACAGGATATACTTTAGGGTAGGTCATCAATTATAACTGAAAGAATTCTCGCGAGCATAAGCATACTTGTCTACAGGAACCACTCCCTTCTTTTAATGAATTATTAATTGAGACTTAATTATCATTTATATCATTTATATCATAGGCTTGCCTGAGCCACACTGAATGAATACAAATTGTCTTGGGCCACATATATATAGGTCACTCCAAAAATAACACCTCCTACATAGTTCTAATGGAAACTACAACTAATACAAAGAGCATAATAACACCATTTGATAAAGCAAATCTCAGCTACAAAACACTCGTTTTCAACACAGTCACCACCATTAGTTTTACATTTTTCACCCGTGATGAACAAGAGCTTCATAAAAACCTGCACAGGAGAGGTAACCCACTGTCACCACTGCTTAAACGCATCATCCACCACTTCACTGTGCTCACATTAACTGATTGGTCTCCATATACATTCACCAAGTGTCCATGAATGTCAATGGGTGCATTTTTTCTTTTCTGCATGGAAGAATTCAGTTACACACTTTTGATTCATATGCACTTTCATGTCAGACACCATTTTGTTGGACTGCCCCTCAGCTGCCATCTGCCACACAGCAACAAAGTTTAATGGGATATTGTTAGGAAAGCTTATCCTCTAATTTTATACTACCAATATCTGCCTCCAATGTCATGTCAACCTATGATGCCAACATAAAACCGGAAGCATTATGTTTGAAGCATGCTCACAAAATATACAATATTGTTACTGTATAAGTAACAAAATATTTTTTCTTAAAACATTAAAAAGAGAGAGAGAGAGAGAGAGGAACAAAAACATAAAAATAATACAATATTTCACTTTGTTTTTGTAAGATTGATGCATCAATCTGGTTCAATGGCAATGGCCGCATGCAGTCCGCAGGGCATGGGTTGGACATGCCTGATATTGATAGTTCATACCCACTCTCTTGTTTTCAATAAAGCCTTGCTTCTGAATCACATTTACAGTACTGCTGATTAGGAATAATGAAATTAATTAAGCAAAGATACCCTTACTTTGTAGTTCAGTATTAAAACCTAACCCTCTCTTCTGTTATCATGACTTCTCCCTAAGTCATGATCTTCCATTCCTCTTCCTTGACTTCCTCATGCCTGAGGATGTTTTAGCAGACCCTTTTGTTTGTAAAACTCACAAAATGAAAACCGTGTTTTCATATTTCCTTGGATTGCTTCTCTAACATTATCTGTGGCAGAATTATGGGTAACTTTCATGTAGAGTACTTTCATGAGGATGAACAGTATTTAAGGAATAACATAATGATTAGACTCAGAACATTTTGTGGTAAATGCTTTATTTTGTAGAAACACCTATGTGTATGAAAGTTGAACTTTATGGGGATGCACAATACTCATCTTTCCAGAGGAAGGCTCTCTTCCCATATTGAAATTTCTGTGGTTCCTTGCAGCAAAATTCTCTTCAGAAAGTATTCCAGCAGAATCAAGCCGTGCAGTTTCAAACGATATTACAGTGAGAATAAAATAAATTTTAACGCAACATCTGTAGGTCATTTCAATTGTAGTTGTACAGTCTTATCCCGTCCTACATAACTGTAGGCAACGTATACTCCCAGATCACTGGGGAAGTTAAAAACATGTCAGTCACAGATGTATTCCTTCTTTCATTACACTTACTACATTTGAAAACCAAAATTTATTTTTCAGAATGCAGAGTATTTTACAGTACAGAATATTCAGCAAAGCTCCATATGTTCTTCAGTGAGAGATTTAGTCACAGAACTCTCAGGTCTCTTAAAATCAAAAGAGTTGACCATATAACTACTTAAGATGAAAAGAGAAGAAAGGAGTAGAATAACTAATCACATAGAAACATTGTTCTTACCATCTCCAAATTAAGCAATTTTCTGTGTATTTTTAGTATGAATAGTTTTCACAAGGTAGTATAAGACTTCATGCAGTAACTTCTTTTCCCATTAGGTTACACATAAGGATATCACAAGCAAATCACTATGCAGCTAAAAAGATGTTTTTGATGCTAATTCCCATCTAATTATTTTCAATATTTTTTTCCTCTTATTATAGCTTTATTCTGGACCTTCCCCCATTTTTAATTTTCTTAAATAATAAAGCTTTATTTTTCAAAATCAAGTTACAATATTCTTGTCCAAGTTTTCCCCATCAGCATAAATTTTCATCATTGTGAGGAAGAACTTGATAATAGACTGCATAAGTATACAAAAGGAAATACATTCATTTTAGTGATAATAGTAGAAGATATTTCATAACTTATTATTCAAGGCACAGTACAAGTATTAATTAGCCCTATCATCCCTCCAGTGATGTTATTGTAATGCTTTTACACAGAAAAAAATAGACAATTAATTAACCCAAAGTCATAAAAAACCTCAATGCTAGAGTCAGCCTTTTAATTACTGAATATCCCTATTGCATACCCTGTGCTCTTCTTCCATGATAACTTCTATTTTACAAATTACTGTGTAATTGGATGGGTACTGAATTTCCAGTCATTTACTTTTGAATAGGAATGATAAAAATTTAAACTTACATTTTTCTTTCATTGATCTTGAATTCATATTTACTCTCTGCTTTATAAATGCAGCAAGTTTCTAAACTCCCTGAAGTTCCCTGCTATATTCCAAAGAAGGAAGTGACAGAAGAGCGCAGCTGTTAGGAAATTAATTAGGTATAACAATGTTTATTGTTCTTATCAATCTACACCCTTAACTCTAGTTTGTTTACTTCCATCTCCACCTACGCTCATCAGGACTTAAGGCAAAGGAACACACTGTAGCAATCAGGATACTCCAAATTCTTCTGCATAGGATAAGCATAAAATGTTAAATAAATAAATAAAACCATGGACCTACACTGCAATTGACCTGAACATTTGTTGAGCTAATAATAATGCATGTTTAAAAAAAAAAAAAAAAATCCCTGGGAAATTAGCCCAGAATCTACCACTACCTCCAAGACAAAGTCATTTTATGGACTACAGGAAAAATCATGCGTATATCAATAGCAAGTGATTTTAATTAGCAAGTGAAATTCAAAAAGAAAGCAATGCTAATAGTGCCTCAAACCTGAAACTTCTTTATTTTAATGAAATACTCAAATGACATAGTTTATTTGCATATCAAGTTTTAACACTAGATGTTTTAAGAAACTCTCTCAAACAATGTATCCTGACTAATTTGAATGAAGATTATATTCAAATTCAATACCATATTTTCCTATATACTCTTTTTAATGAGCACATGAGCGAGTAGGATCTATCATGTGAAATGAAATTAGTTGCCCCCATTTTCCCCTGGAATCTATATATTCTACAGGATTCTGAAGACTGACAAGTTCTTGGCATTTCTAGGTCATCTTCACTTCATAGAATCCTGAGTTTTGCATCCAGCTCTTATTGGGAATCTCCTTGTCTTGCTGCATACTATACTATAAATTACTTGAGTAATGTCAGCCTGAATTTTGACCCTGTCTCACAATGGACCTGATCTGGTGATAACTTGTCACACAGGAGAATGGTAAGCTGCCTTGGCCTCCCAAACCTGCCTGGTGCTAGATCGATGTCTCCACGGTTGACACTTGGTGGGGGGAACAGCTTAGAATATTTTGTTTGGCCTCATTACCATTAGTCAGAGCCATACTTCAACAGGCTTGAAGTCAACCAGGCATATTACTTCCAGATGTGGGATTTTTTTTCCCACATGTGTAATGTAAAACTTGAAATAATACTTCAGTGCCTACACTGTGGTTATTTACCATAAGCATTTCTTAGGTATGATAAGATTTTCAACAACACCTACAGAAAGCAGAACCAGCTTCCTCTTTTAAGCTTCTGTTATTGTTTTTCTTTCTATTATTGTTGCAATTTAAAAAAAAAAAAAAAAAACACCAAAACTTATTGTCATGGTTTTGTGGATTTTTTTGGTTTTCAGTATTCTGCATCATAACATCATGTAGTGCACTGGGAGTTAGAGTGTTAATGCTCAAATTCCAGGTACCTATCCCTATACATTACAGAAGTAATGGGATCTGGCCCTTCTGGGTGGGCAGTCTCTTACTGACTTGCAGTGGGTGCTGAGGGTGCCTTCCTGGCCGTTCCAAGCTTTTCAGGTTTGCCTTGGTCTCAGGAACTCTCTCTCTTCTATTTTATTTGATTTATTAGTCTCAATTTCAATTAGATTGTATTATATTGCGTTATCTTGCATTCCATTATCATAGTAAAATAAGTTTTTCTCCATAGATCATTGCCACTGTTTTTTCTTCCTTCCTTGAGCCCAATTCCCATCTCTCTATCCTTTTTCCCCTTCCCTTCCCATTTTGTGGGGAGCCCTGGGACCTACTGCCCCTGTCATGGGCATAGATTGATCTAGTTAACTCCGTGACACTTATCTGAAGTTTATAAGGCATATTTTTGCAGTATCCCTAGGAATAACTTTCTTGTCAAGGGAAAGTTAATGGCAGGATAGTTAGATGAGTTCTAAGTTAGGTAGTCTTTAATTGTTCTATTTATTGCTCTCATATATGCTCTAAAAAAATAGAATTTTTTTTTTTTTTTTTTTTTTTTGATTTTTTTTTTTTTAAATTTTCGCTGACATTTTGTCAGCAATATAAAGAAATACTTTCAGCTTGCACTGATATTTGCTTTCTTCCCTATCCTGAATTCTGCCCATTACCTCCCTCCCCCCCCCCCCGAAAAAGACATCACATTAAAGGTACAAGTCTGACATCTGGCTAGTTTGGGAAGCTCTCCTATTGGATCATGAGGTTCAGAAAGGACCAACTTGCTTTCTAAACCTCTTCTTTATTTAGGAGCCTAAGAGAGTCTAAGTTTGGATAGTTCCAGCCTACGTCCCTGATCTGGTCAGTGGCTTATATCTAAAGGATTATGTATAGCTACTTAACAGATTCAGCATTTGCTTGTCAGAGCCTTCTCAAAGGACTTTCACTGCAACAAGTTTGTACAGTGGAAAATAGATGGCTTTTTGAGGTGACTGATAAATTCTGCTAAAATAAAAATAAAAATGCTGCTGATAAATTCACTAGCTGTGTGAACGCTAACGTCTCAAGACTAACCAGTAATTAATTAACAACTCACCCAGGTATCATCATAATTCACGTGACAGGCGGTCCTGCTAATGAGGTGTTGCAGTGTAACACAGCTGGAAACCAAGCATCACACAGCCATTTGCTCACTCTCAGCTTCCAATGGAATGGGACAGAGGATTGGAGGGGGAAAAAAAAAGCAAAAAACAACAGCACCACCAACAAGGAAGCTATTCAAATGTTGAGATGAAAACTAAGAAAAGGAAGAGAAAAAAATAATAGTAATGATTAGTTATTTATTTGGAAAACATGTGATGCTTAAGACTATTTATTACCAGCCAGTCCCCAAGCGGTGTCTGTGGTAGCTTCAAAGTTTTTTGCACAAAAACAAATGGTATTAGATGGTCCCTTTAGCCAGTTTAGGCCAATGATCCTGGTTCAGTCCCCTCCCAGCTTCCTGAGCACCCCCAACCACATCACTGTACAAGAAAGAAACTAAAATGTCTTTGGCGCTGTGTAGTACTGCTCAGCAACAACTAAATGATTGGTGTGTTGTCAAAATTGCTCTTCTCCTGAAGCCAAAACATAGCATCATAACAGACAATGTGAAGAAAATCAACTATGACTCAGCTGAAACCAGGATAAGGGGAAAGGAACATGAGTCAGAACCATCAAGACAAAGGAGTGTCTCTTCCCAGCTAAAGTGTTGGCAAGACAGTTTTAAACTCCTGAGGAGGTGGGACTGAGTCATGTGTGCTGATAGAAATCTTAACAAGGCTTTTTATATTGTTAATTAAGAGTGGGTGAAGGGCCAGAGCCTGGTACAGAGGTGTGATTGATATTCTGGCTTTACAGAATCACAGAATCACAGAATCACCCGGGTTGGAAGGGACCTCAAGGATCATGTAGTTCCAACCCCCCTGCCTAGCAGGGCCACCAAACACACACATTCAGATCAGGTTGCCCAGGACCCCGTCCAACCTGGCCTTAAACACATCCAAGGACGGGGCATCCACAACCTCCCTGGGCAGCCCGTTCCAGGGCCTAACCACTCTCCTTGTATAGAACTTCCCCCTAACATCCAACCTCAATCTTCCCTCCTTCAACTTGGATCCATTTCCCCTAGTCCTGCTGTTGTCAGCCCTTTTGAAGAGTTTACTCCCTTCCTGGGTGTAGGTTCCCTTCAGGTATTGATAGGCTGCAATGAGGTCACCCCGCAGCCTTCTCTTCTCCAGGCTGAACAAGCCCAACTCCCTCAGCCTGTCCTCATAGGGGAGGTGCTCCAGCCCCCTGATCATCTTAGTCGCCCTCCTCTGGACCCTTTCCAAAATCTCAATGTCTTTCTTGTACTGAGGGCTCCACACCTGGACACAGTACTCCAGATGGGGCCTCACAAGAGCCGAGTAGAGAGGGACGATCACCTCCCTGTCCCTGCTGACCACCCCTCTCCTGATGGAGCCCAGGATCCCATTTGCCTTTCGAGCTGCCAGAGCGCACTGCTGCCTCATGTTCAGTCTCTCGTCCATCAGGACCCCCAGGTCCTTCTCTGCCGAGCTGCTCTCAAGGACCACTCCTCCCAGCCTGTACGGGTGCCTGGGGTTCTTCTGGCCCAAATGCAAAACCTTGCACTTTGCCGTGTTGAACCTCATTAGGTTCACCCGAGCCCAGCCCTCCAGCCTGTCGAGGTCCCTCTGAATGGCATCCCTTCCTTCCACCGTATCAACCGCACTTTAATGAAACAACATCTTCACTGAAACAACATAGTGTTGTAAGGTCTCTGCTCAACCCCAGGCATTGCCCAGTACTACAGAAGGAGGTCATAGATGGGGTATTACACTGCACATCTCAGTCTGGTGCTTTGGCCAGATGAGCAAGTTGCTCAAATCCACCTTCTGCTCATGTCCATTGCAAGATAATGACATTTATTAAATCTCACTCTTAGTAAGCTGCAATTCTTTGCTGCTTTGCAGTATTTCAGTGCTACAAACCTGGTGATTTCCTACAGGGAAAAGAATCACAGTGGAAGAAATAAATATTCTCTGAAGAGCTCTCTTCCTTTAGATATCTTAATTCCAAAATCATTAACAGCAAAACCACTTCAGTGGCAACTTTTTTTGGTCACATGAGATTTTTCTCTGCTGAAGAATACTTGTTACACTTAAGAAGAATAATTTGGAACAGACCCAACAATATATTTTAAACAAGCACGTGGCTGGACTTGAATTTCTTTTGCTTTTCATGTTAATTCCAGAAGGATCAGGGCTCTGAGTTTATTTAACAACAATGGTTGATAGTTCACACTAAGAAAACGCACCACTGCTGCTGCAACACCCATTCACCACTTACCCAAAATGAGAGATGACTTCTGCAGCTAAAAAATATCATGATTCCAAGCACTATTTGAGACTCTTCTAGCCATTCTGAATAATGTGGTCTTGTGATGTAAGCTATATGGCTACTGAAAGTGCAGCTATTGTTAAACACTTCCTGTGCATCAGTAGAAGATGAGACAGACATGACAATCAATTGTCATGACCTGCAAGTGCAAGTCCCTGGAAAACTTGTTCCAGAGTTCAGTCTCCCTCATAGTAAAGTGTTTTTTGATTTTCATAAGGAAATCTTGTGATTTAGTTTGTGTTCATTGCTTCTTATTCAGTGTCTGGGCACCACTGGAAACAATCTGCTCTGTTGACTTGCATCCTCCCTTCAGGTATTTATATGCATCTCTATGATACCAGTTAAACCTTGTCTTCTCCAGGCTAATCAGTTACAACTCTATCAGCCTTTCCCAACAGGAAAGGTGCTCCCATTCATTCATCATTTTGTGGCATCAATTTGACCTTTTTCAGTCTGCCCATATCTTGCATTTGTACTGGGAAGCCCAAAACTGGACCCAGCACTCCAGGTACGGCCACACCAGTACTGAGTAGAATCACATCACTTTACCTACTGCAGCCAAGAATATTGTTAGTCTTCTGTACAGCAGTATATCTGCAGGACTGGAGTCAGCCTTACTAGTGCTGAGTAGAGGGAGAGGATCATCTCCTTCCATCTGCTGGCAATACTTTGCCCAACAAGGCCTAAATAATATTAGTCTTCTTTGCAGTAAGAATATATGGCTAGTTCCTGTTCAGAACCTGACTCCAGGAGCTCCAGATCCTTTCCCTTCTTTCTTTACCACGGAGCCACTTTCCAGCTGGTTGGTCTTTAGCCTGTTCTGTGCCTTGGTTTGTTCTTTCTCAGAATTAGGACACAGCATTTCTCTTTGTTGAACTTCATGAGCTTCTCATCAATCCATTTCTGCACATTACCAAGGTCCCTCTGAATGACCTCATTCTCTGGAGTGTCAGCTGTTTCTCTGTTTTTTGTCATCTGCAGACTTTCTGAAGGTACATTCTGCCTTACCATCCACATCGTTAATGTACATGTGAAAGTTACATTATAGATGCCTGGGGCACACTGCTAGTTTCTAGCCTACAGCTATGTGTCATGAGATTAGTTGCCATCTTCTGCACACAGTCATTCTTCCTATATTCAATCCACGTCACTGTTTACTCATCCATCCTTGTCAAGAGTTTAAATCTGGAATATGAGAGATTTCTCAGTGC
The DNA here is from genome assembly GCF_019232065.1 of Centrocercus urophasianus. NCBI lineage: Eukaryota > Metazoa > Chordata > Aves > Galliformes > Phasianidae > Centrocercus > Centrocercus urophasianus. The sequence continues at coordinate 3,072,488 of NW_024884878.1, forward strand.
TTTTTAAAGTCTGCCTGCTCTTGTTATAAGGCACAAAAAAAAAAAACAACAAAGAAAATAAAACACACCAGTCCTGAAACTAACCTCTTAACATTAAAACAAAATAAAAAACACGACAGTGCATTGAGTCAATAAACACAATTACTAAGGTTATTTTGAAGTGCTTTGTGTTATCAGATTACTCTGCAGTCTGACATGAGAAGGAATGAGATTCTACCTAGAGTAAATGACAGCTAAATTTCCAACAGAAAATGAAAGCAAATACTGCCTTTCAGGCATAGATTCACATAGCATAAGTCCACATGTAGTATATATAACACTCAGAAAAGTGGAATATAATTAGAGTAAAATGACATTAATATGCTCACGTTGGCATTAGCCCTGCACTACAACTGAAAATATCTAGAAGTGGTTCCTGCAGTAGTATATATCACCAGACATTTGTATACCTTAGATTTACACAGTGCTATGGTGAGAGGCAACAAATAAAAGGTGTAGCAAGAAGATTCTGATAATATATTAAAAGAACAGACAGTTATCAGCTGACACAACTTTGAGCAGAATTTAGACCACAGATATGCAGAAGTCCCTTCCAAGCTAACTGATAGTCTAATTGTGCCTGACTCCATCTCCTTTCATAGTTTATTGCACACTCAGGTTTATGGTACTGTGTTGTTCAAGCTCCAATAAAGAAAAGACTGTTGAACAGCTTATTCTCCAATTTGCTGGCCAGTATTTACAATGAAGATTGTTTCAAACAGTCTTAATCTTGCCATAGACAGAAACAACTCCTATAAACGTGGTTAAGGAATAAATACAGTCTCACTCACAAATCATAAGGTTGTCTTTGAAAAAATAGTGAAAAAAAGGATCATTTCTTCAGGAGCCATAGCCATCAGCATTGCCACCATGAGTCTGTCATGTAATTTCCATTAAATAACCTGCAATCTCAATGCTTATTCATCAGTTATTTTTAATCCACACAATTATTGTTATTCCTCTGGAGAAACAAACAAAGACAAAAGAGCCCACCTCTCTGTTGTCTGATTTATGTATAGGAAATCTGCATGCAGGAAGCTCAGAAAAGTAAAGTTGTCTTTTGGCCAGAAGTTGAAATAGTAAGTAGAATGATGAAACAAGGTACTAATATTATCTAAGGAAATAGGAACATGTTAAATGGGTCATTAAAATACACAGGAGGAGAAAAATAGAAATCTGTAAATATTAAAGCAGTAATTTATTATAGCTAGTTATCAGATGTTATCCTCTTTGAGCGCAATTCTATCAATAATGCAGAGGAGATGCTATAGCTCCTGCAGTATTACATAACTCATCCAGGATTTACTTTCCCACACAGGTCTTTTCCATGGGTATTATTATTCTCTTGACTGTAGGTGATGGAAACTACAAGAAAAAAAACCTATGTAAACTAAATTTAACATTATGTAACAAATTAACTTAGACAAAGCCAACTCAATATGCGTTACCAAAAAAGTTAGATGAGATTAGATCTTGTTGGAAAGGCATTTTGAGTAATCCTACATGTCAAAAGCATAGTTTTCACTTGAGATATTAAGTCGGATATTAAGTTAACACTGTGAAGGCCTGAAATTTTGCAAATGAGCAGTGTTGTGCTATTAGACACTGCAGTTTTCATCTGAAAAACTTCAGTTGTCCTCTGTCCTCTTTTGACAATTGCTTCTTGTATGTTTAGCAGGTACTGACAGATTTGGCTTACTCTTTTGTTAGGGAATAGCAATTCTATAATGTAAGGTACAAACTTCTAAAGTATTACATTAACCCCACAGAACAGAATGTCAACACAAGATTCCATAAGAGTTTTAATTTTCTTTTAATAGTGCAAAAGACAGAGATAATGTATATTTTTAAGTGTTTATTTATTTGTTCTTCAGATTTTAAAAGCTATGGGAAAATCAGAAGCTTTTCACAGCAATTCATGCAGTAAAAGTTTCTATGATTCATTTTTGTATCTTGTACTTATTGGTTCCATTCATTTTACGTACACAGATTAAATGTAACATTCCAAAAGCCTCACTGCTGAATTACATATTGAGGAAGACCCCCAAATTATGGCCTTCCTTTTTAATAATAGGCACATATTTAACTGAAAGCAAGCCAAGCAAGTGGTTAGGTATATCTGTAATGCAGATGAATTTAACTCTAGGTCTCTTCTGTTTTTTAGCACTTAACATTGACAGCACTCCTACACAGTTACAAGTATAATCTTTCCAGAAATTTGTTTAATTACCTACCCTTTGCTTTAAGAAGAAATTGTGATTATTTGCAGACAATGACTTTTTTTTCCAAGGTTATTTTGGGAGATGGAATTAAAGAAGTGGCTGGACACAAAAACCACCTTGGTATTTCAAATTGATGTGAATTAATGAACCTTCAACAATAGGAAATTTAATATGTCCAGAGTTGAATGTAAATGCTAAATGGTTGCCTAGTAGAATACTAACATATTTCTTCTCTCCATCCACCTTACCTTTCTCCTTCCTTTTCACAAGACGATATGGTAATTACCTGTCACTTGAAGAGTTTGGGAAAAATTTGCTTCTGGTTAATGGAAATTTAAGCATCTTAACATGCAGAAATTAGTGATAATGCAGTTGTGTTTAGTAATGAAAGTACCCATCTGTCCATATAGTAAAAGCAATGTGTCCGTAACAAGATAGGTGTTATTTTATCCCCAAGCAATCTGAACACGTAACAGGATATAACACTGAACTAATTTTTAATTAGGCACTTATGGGGATTTCCTTATCATATCCTGATTTTAAATTATTTATTATTAATGGATAGAGTGTGCATCTTTCCTCATGGAAGTGCTCAGAATAACTATCTCAGAATCTGTTCTCAGAGGTAAAAAAAAAAAAAAAAATAATAATCCATTTGATACATGAAATATACCAGTTAAAGGATGAATTTGAATACCAGTGAGGAATTCTAGCTGTATCATGTCAAGTAGTGAGAAATATTTTAAAAGGTATATTTTTTTTCAAGTAATAAAGAATACTATATTGAAACAAACACATGAGGTCAAAGAAATAAGCATTATTGCCCAGAATTTATTTATCTAAGCCAACAACTTTAAATCTTATTATGGGAAAACATGAAACAATTCTCATTTTCTGTCTTGTCAGACATCCCACTGATGAAGAATTTAACTGTTTGCACTCTGATTCAGCATACAATTTTGCATTTTTCGATCAATAAAAAGTTAAACATGCTTATATTTTTAGTTTCAATAAATAAATTAATAAACACTTTTCTGCTATCATATTAGAACCTAATGATAAGTAAGAAAAGCAAAAAAGTAAAATAAGAAGATATCTCTTCAAGTATCAGAAGGCTCATAGCCATAATTCACCAGCTGACAGCTCCCCACATTTAAACTGATTTTTTTGTTTGATCACAGGAATCAAAACTGCAGCTGCAAGGAAGGAAGGGGAAAATAAATCTTTATTTATTCTTGCTTTTTAGTAGAGCAGAGCTTCCTGATGTTCTGTAACTTCCATCTCTGTTGAATGTGGAATCCTAAGAAGTGATGTTAGATTAGTTACATATACATGCAGTAAATTTATTATACCATGGAAGTTCAACCTTTTTGCTAGCCTGGGTTGCACTCAGTGAAGAGGAATTGTCTTGGAACACCTATAAATGAGCTGCTCTGAAAGTAATGCCTCCCATTTATTTCTATATACAAACTACAATATGTACAAAGAGCATATTAACATTGTTTGGTGGAGCACATTCTCAGCTTCAAAACACTCTTTTTCAGCGTAGTCACTATCATTAGCTCTGTGTTTTTGCCAGCAAAGAACAAGAGGCTGCATGCCACCCTCATAAAAGCCTGCACAGAGGTGACCCATTGCGACTGCTGAAACACATTACCATCACCTCACTGTGTTGCCATCTGCTGGTTGGTGCCCATAAATCTTCACCATGCATTGATAAACGTCAGTGGATGCCTTTTTTTCTGCATGGAGAAATTCAATTGCACACCTTTGCTCAATTCACACTTCCATGACAGGTGCCATTTCATCAGATTGCCCCTCTGCTGCCATCTGTCGCATGGCAAAAAAATGAAGCAGAATATTGGTGGGAAGTATGAACCACCCTAGTTCCATCCCACCAACATAATGTCACAGGCTGATATAACAAAATAGAAGGCACTACTTTTGAAGAAGAGCACCAAGACGATAAAACCAGCGGGAAACTTGAGCATGTTTTTGAGAAACTAACACATGTTAGTTGGTTGGATGGAAGTAGTCACCAGTCTTAGTGAAGTTTCAAGGTGTTCATCAGGTATTTTAGATGACATTTTATTTTTCTTGTGCTTCCTCCTTGAAAACAGTTGTTCACAACTGTACATATTGTCAAAACGAGGTGACACTAGTCTTTGTTTGAAAAATAGTAGAAGCACGGGAAGAACACATGCTCTCATTCAAATTTTAAACTGTGCAGCACTGGGATGAGTGAGACTTCAGTTCCCTCTTCCTGTCCACACATGTACTTTCCCAAATGCAAATGCAACCTATCCAAAAAGCTGAATAAGACTGGTTTTTAACAAACAGTCAAAATAAGTTATTGATTGCAGTGTATCTACTTAACTCCTCCTTGCTCAAAATTACTCTTCTGCAGCCAGTGCTAGACTTTATCTGCTGTTCTGGGCAGCCACCTGATGACAAGTAGAATAAACACAGTAAATTTTGTTTTGGAGTTTTTAATTAACATCTTCGGAGCTCAAATGAAATCCTTAAAAAACTTGTTAACCCTTCTCTTCAAATCTCTATCTTGGGCTGAAATTCCTTGTACCGGTGAGTTTAAACAGAAATGCACCAGTGGAATTCTCTCTCCAAGACACTTGCAAAGAAGAAACTTCACAGAGTGAAACCACAATAACACAGAACTGATTTTAGTTTTAATAGTGTCATTTCAAGACCTTCAGAATTGTGTGAATCTAGCTGTAGGAGACTTTATCCACCACGGTATTCAGTAAGTTTGCCTTCACAGATCATCACAATTCTGAACCTTTTCAACAATTTACATAGCTGACCTTGCTTTGATCTACTGTTTTACTCCTTGTCGTTATTCATTAAATATTAAAACCTTTCACTTCATTCGTTTTTAACCTCATCTTATTTATTGAAGAAAATGGCTACAGGATTCCTTTTAAAATCAGATCTACAGAGACACAATTTATTAAAGCTCTTACCAAAATTTTGATTTTACTTTCTAAGAAGGATTACATCAACATTTTTGATTGATTCTGATGCAGTCACCAAAGTTTATATAATAGTAAGAAGCACTATTTAACTTCTACATTCCTTTTTTCCCTATAAGTGCATACAGTGTGGTCAAAAACTAGTGTCTGCATGGTAGAAGGAAGAAAAGAGAAAAGAAGGAGATAACCGATCTCTAATAGAGATTACTAAACCAGTAAGAAAAATGTCTCTTTGTAACATTAACAATAACTTTAGGGATTCATATTCTATAACTGATGTGTAGCAAGAATTTCTTAAGAATTTTTATAGTCAGTTTAAGCTTTTATGTTGCATTAGGGTTTCAGGATAATCAATAGTAATTAATATTGATTACACTAGTGTTCTTAGTATGATAGCTTCATAAATACGGCACAGTAAAAATATCACTAATGGTTACAGTAGAACTTTAGGGATGAGAAATTTCAATGGAGTTTAGAAACATGTCCACAAGCAGCCCTTTCACATTACATCAGTGCAAAATTATCTTTATACTAGACAGTTTTCTTTTCTACTCTCTCAGGTACATGCTAAAGAAGTTTTGTCAATAAGCAAATTCATTGCTTTCCTTCAAATAGTCCACTGGCAATTTACTATTTATAAATTCAATTTCCTTAAATAGAAGAATACTGATAATGCGTCTTGTGTTTTTTCTAAATAGACTGTCAATTGCTAGCATATTTCTACATTGTCTGTCAGTGTAATATTTCTATGTGATTCAGTCAATTCCTCAAGTCTTTTCTACTGCAGTGCTGTAGGAAAATCATCATCTGTGAGCTTGATGAATGGCAGGCGTGAGTCAGATGGCTTGTATGATAATCAAACCCACTTTTTTCTTCTGAGTTGGATGTAGACATCAAATGCCTTAAAGTCGGTTCCTCTGCCCTGGAGGTTGCAAAGCTGAGTGAGAGCAGAGCACTTGAGTTAACCCTGAGGTAGTCAGTTGCAACCTCAGAGGCTGCCTCTGGCAGTGAGATAAGTTTGACTCAGCGGTGCAATCCCTCGGGTGCTGCAGGATGCACCACCTTCTGGAGTCATGAATTTATGACCCAGTTCTTGCTTTCTTCCTTCTGTTTTCCTTCCCATATCTTTATTTTTAAGTTTCTATTAAACTAAAAAAAAAATTTCCTTGCTCTTTAAAAAAAAATAAGCAATATACTGCCGTATTTCTAACAAGCTTCTCACTTGAAACCTCTTCTAAAATTTGTTGTGCAAAGGCATATTGCCAGGTTTTCTATGAGAAGACGAGATGACACTTCCATTAAAATAAATAAGTGGATAACGATGTAAAGCTCTTAATGGAACAACAACAAAGCCTGAAAACAAGGTATCTGATGTTTAGATCAAAGTAGCAATGCTAATTCAGCATTGGTCAATCTAAAATTAACAAGTTTCTAGTGTATCTGCATCTGCAGAAAATTCATTTCTTTCCACTGGTTACCAATATCAAATTAAAATTCTAAATGGATGGGAAATCACTTGTTTGTTATCTGACTTCAGGAGAGTTTTCGGAACCTTCACAAGATTTGTAGTATCAGTGATCAGATGGAGCTTTCTGTGGCTTTCAGCTGTTATGAACTTACATCTTTAGCCTAAGCTCCAAAACCATGATGACTTGCAGATCCCTAGTATTATGGGGTATAAAGCAGAGATGATATATAACATTACATCATTTTGAAAGGTAGGGTTGGATGTCTTCCCTCGGGTTGCAGATCACAAAGCAGGTGAGCTACCATCAACCTCTGGCATGATGTAGATCAACTTGTGATCGACAAGACAGTTTGCTTCAAAGGAGTTAGACTGAACTTTATCTGTTAACTTCATGGAGCAGGGATTACATTTCTACTGTTCATTCTTTTTTAATGTTATTAAACATCATGTGAACAAATATTAATGAATTGAACTTCTGTGATGTGAGAATATTTTTATCCCAAACCCTTTCACACCAGTGAGACGTGATATTCTGAAAACAGACTTGAAAAACAGAATCTCTATCCCAAAGTTTATCCTTTTTTTTTCAATTCTTATTGTAGTAGTATATTATGATTGGCACTTTTTTTCCTAATAAGACAATGCTAGCTTTGTATTTTTAATTAAACTGAGATTATGTCTAACTAAGCATTTTGCCAGGCCAGAGAAGTTGTGTGATCACCAGCCCTTGTCCTCATGGGGGACTTCAACTTCCCTGATATATGCTGGGAATACAACACACACACAAGAAGCAATCTGGCAGATTTCTAGAGTGTATGGAAGAAAACTTCCTGGTAAGAGAGCCACCAGCGGAGGTGCTCTGCTAGACCTGCTTCTCACAAACAAAGACCTGGTAGGAGACGTGGAGATCTGGAGCTGTGTTGGACAGAGTGACCATGAAATGGTAGAATTCTCGATTGTTGGTGGGGCCAGAAGAGGGGACAGCAGAACTGCTGGCTTGGACTTCCCAGAGTGGACTTTGAATTGTTCAGAAGAGTAGTAGAGAGAGTGGGTCCCTTAGGATTCCATCTGAGAGGGTAAAGGGGTGCAGGAAGACTGCAAGTTGTGTGTGTGGAATACACACAGGACCCATCTATCATGTAAAGTGTCAATACTGGAACAAAACAGATGAACAGCTTGTCATGTGTGGTGTATAGACCAGAAATACAACAAATATTTACTGTAGGGTCTGATATGTTCAGCATGGGATCTGTTACCTGCTATAGCTTATGTAATTCTACATCTTCATTCTTATAGAACCCAAATGAGATGGAAGCATCATCGGTCTGTCCTCATATGAATTGTGATAGTTATTTGTTCGTTTCAGCCAAGCAACTATAAAGGTGACACAGGAGCCCTCAGCCATCTCTCCTTCTTCACTGAACTGGGCCTGACTCCTTACCTCACCCTGACTGATAACCATGGGGCTGTCAATGGGACAGGTCACCAGTCATGCCTGGAGGCTGTGGTGCTGCAGCTCTCCCTGTTCTGTGGGCTCCCACTGCTCCTGACCTATTTTACCTCTTTTAACAGCCTCACCCTTGCTTTTTGAAAATGTCCTCCAGCTAACCAATTTTTTCACTAAATTTAGGTGCAAAAATGTATGGAAAATTAGTCCTACATTCACATAAATTTTGTCTCTACCATAATGCAATTCTGTTTGTTAAATCATGTTTCTGATCAATAATGCATTTGAGACACAAGTATATTTTATTTTAGTTGTCCTTCAAAGTAAAGTGATACTCTGACATAGTATTTTTGTTAAATAAAACACTATTACTGCAAATGTTATTATTTAAGAAATGTGTATCTTATGTATTTATAATAAACCTTCACTCTCAAATTCAAATATCTACAAGAGAACGCAAATTCTACATCAACTTGGATGTACATATACCAAAGCAAGAGGATCTTTCCCAAGAGAAAGGAATGCTTTTATTTTTTTCTTGTAAGCCAGCGTTGTTGTTGTGCAAGAGTGTGTATTTTCCCTACTGGAAACTGCAAATAAAAGAGTAAAAATTTTTGTTTGGTAACCAAAGGCACTGGTAAATTTCAGCAAATTAAATTCACTACAGCTTTGTGCAATTCTGATGTATCACTATCAGTCAATAGAAGTTTTTTTTCTTCATTAAAATAGTTGGTGAATAGTTTTCTAGTTCACTGATGTCTAATTTTAGTAACTGTTTTCTGAAACAGTTATTGTTTGAATTAAAACTTCCCCACTCAAGGTTTAAAAATTTCAGCATGCTTGGTCCTTTTCTAGATTTTAAGTCTATAAATACTACAGAAAATTTGCTAGAAACTGTTAATAATTAAAAAATATCTAAAGGGACAAACAGAAAATCATGTGATTGCTTTTATTCTGTCAGTACTGGTATAATAAATAATTCTTGTTCATTTTATAAATGAAATGGTTAATAACTGAGAATTTCAAAACAGTTGCTGGTATTGAAAGGAGAGAAATATTTCTGTAGGTTTGGGCTGTGTTTTGCTGCACTGTAATGTATGAAATAATGAATAATACTTCCTTATTCATCCCCCCCCCCCCCCCTTTTTTTTTTTTGTTATCATCTTTTATTCTTATCTCCTGTCTCATTTTGTAAGCTGAAAGATCCCACTTCATTATGGATTTTTTCATCTACTAGATTTCCATCTTTCTGATCACCTTTTAACTATAATGTGAAGTATGAGCAAGCACTGGACCATCAAGAACCAAATGAATCAGAGCCAAAAATATTTAAACTAATACTTTCAGTGGTGTAGATGAATACATTTGCTTCATTAGTGTAATTGTATGGATTAAGATAGACTAGAGATCTGTCCAGTTCTTTCTTCTGTGTGCTTGAGGTTGTTTTTTTTCTTCTTTTTTTCCTTTTAATGATATAAAACCTACTGAAAAGTTTTGGCAGAACTCTTATTCTGGAGACTTATCAAAAAGGGCTTTTTCACTATTTTTATGTTGTGAATCTGACTGAAACACCTGAAAGGAAGCTGAAATCCTCATTTATCAAATAGCCCCCTATGTGTACAAGCATATATGTAAATATCAAGCTAATCTTAAAACTACAAACCCTAGAACCACTTGCATAATCACTCCAAGTGCTGGTGTCCTGTCACTTGAAGTGACTGTTCTAGTTTATTGCTCTATAGACTGGGAGGAAGTTTTAGAGGGCGTGGGAGCCCAGAAAGGCTGGGAATACTTTAAGAAAGTTATTTTAAAGGTGCAGGAGCTAACCATCCCCTAGTCATGGAAGATGAGCTGACGGGCAAGAAGGCTGGACTGGCTGAACAGAGATCTTTGGCTGTAACTCGAGAACAAAAGGAAAGTTTATGGTTTCTGGAAGAGTGGGCAAGCTACTTATGATGATGATTACAGGTATGTAATGAAGCTGTGCAGGGAGAAAATTAGAAAAGCCAAAGCATAGCTAGAACTGAACTTGGCCACTAAGGTAAAGGAAAACAGTAAATATTTCAGTAAATACATCAACAGCAAGAGGAGAGCTAGGGAGAATTTCCATACATTGTTGGACGCTGAGGGCAACTTAGTGACCAAGGATCAGAATGTCAGAGGTCTAAGTCGAAGGCTTAATGCCTTCTTTGCCTTGTTAAAGACTTGTCACTCCCTGGGCACACAGACCCCTGTACTGGTAGATAGGGATGAGGAACAGAATAGGCCTTGCATGATCCGTGATGAGATGGTTTTGGACCTGCTCCAAAAGCTGGATGCTCAAAAGTCCATGGGGCCAGATGGATTGCACCCTAGGGTTGCACCCTAGACTGGCAAATGTGATGCCCATCTTCAAAAAGGACCAGAAAGATGATCCTGGGAATGCAGTGGTGAGCAGCACTAGCGAAGTTATCCTGACCCTGCACTTGGCATTGGTGAGGCCTCATCTCAAGTACTGTGTTCAGTTTTGGACTCAGTACAGAAAGAACGTGAAGGTGCTGGAGCAGGTCCAAAGAAGGGCAACAAGGCTTGTGAAGTGCTTGGAGAATGTGCCCTATGAGGAGAGGCTGAAGGAAATGGGGCTGTTTAGTCTGGGGAAAAGGAGGCTGAGGGTAGACCTTATTGCTCTCTTCTAATACCTGAAAGGTGCTTACAGCAGTGCGGGGTTGGTTTCTTCTCACTGGTGACAAGATGAGGGGAAATGGCCTCAAGTTGTGCCAGGGGAGTTTAGGTTGGACATCGGGAAAAACTTCTTCACAGTAAGGGTTGTTAAGCACTGGAATAGCCTTCCCAGGGAGGTGGTTGAGTCACCATCCCTGAATGTGTTCAAAAACCATTTATGGTGCTCAGGGACATGATTTAGCAGAGGGTTGTTAGAGTTAGGGTAGCATGGTCAAGTTGTGGTTGGACTCAATGATCTTTAAGGTCTTTTCCATCCTGAGCGATTCCATGATTCTGTGATTCTATGGTTTCCCTCTCCTGTTTTTCACTACACTTCTATAAAACAGATTCAGATTTCTAGTTATCTTCTAACAATGGCTTACCTGCTTCTTTCTCATTAAGACAAGATAAAATGTAGACCAGAGGGTGTGATAATTCCCTTGAATTAGCACTGCTCTCTCTGCTCATGTAAGTATCATATTACATTAGATCTACTAATAATTCACAGCACCATGTCCCGAAAAAGCAGAATAAGAAAATACTTAAAAACATACTAACAGTAGAAACCATAAATCCAATAATCTCTCATCACAACGTGAAATTTGTAACATTATAAGGTCATGAAATCACTCGCTCCTCCTCTGCTTCATAAGTGAAAAAAAGGGTATCATGTGTTAATTTGGCAGCAGTCCAGGTTAGCTAAGAGGTATGACTTTCCAAGACTGCTACTGTAGGAAAGCCGAATGCAAGCAAACTTGTCTCCCCTTTCAGTGGAAGTGGCAAATAGGAAAGAAGCCTCTACGAGTTCTCTGCTGTACAGTGAATAGGATGGTCTTTTCTATTGTTTGGACTGAGAGAAAAAAATACAATCTTCCCATGTAGAGCCTTCACTTTTTTCTTTACTTTTTTTTTTTTTTTTTTTTTTTTTTTTTTTAAATAATATTTTGTTTCCTTGAAACTGCTAGCAGCAGCCACATTCTGAGTGTTTCAAAGTCCCAATTTTTCTAACCTAGGAATCTGTAAACACCATTGCAGGCTGGGTGGGTGGTGGTGCAGAGATTAAAGGCTTAATATAAAGAAGGGAAAGCAGTCTGGACTAGTTTCAAGAAGATATTGCTGAAATCCTCCACTTACGTGTTCGTAAACAAAATGCTTGAATTAGAGTAGAGGAATAGTTAGGAACAGAAAGCAAAGGAATACGAGCAAGTATCATGGCTTATTTCACAGCAGACTGAAATAGTGTGAGAAATTATAGAAATGAAGACAAGTAGTGAAAAAGGTACAAAAAAAGTCAAGAAAGGAAGCCAAGCAGGGAGGTGGTCAGGAGTGTTGCTGGTAGATAAAGGAGTGACAGGCAGATGGGAAAGCTGATGTAAAAATCAATTCACAGGTCACTCTAAAAGTAATGCTTCCTATTTACTTTCATGGAAAGTAAAACAAAGGGCACAGCAACACTATTTGATAGAGCATATGCTCAGCTACAAAACGGTGTTTTTCAACATAGTCGCCACCACTGGCAGTGCATTTTCAGCAGCAATTAACAAGAATCTGCATGCCATGCTCTTAAAAATGTACATAGCTATCTGGAACATCCTCTGTCACTGCTGCTGAAATGTACCACCCACAGCTCACTGTGCTCCACTGTTTGGTCTCCACAGATGTTCAGCAAGCATCAGTGACTGTCAGTGGATGCAATATTTTCCACACCTTTGCTTCATATGCACTTCTGTGTCAGATGTTATTTTGTCAGACTGCCCCTCTCCTGCCATCTGTCTGATGGCAACAAAATGTAGTGAAATAATGACTAATGTTTCAGTTTATTGCAGATGACAAAACAGTTCTCAGTCACAATGCTCACGTGAATTTTCATGTAAGTTTTAGCCCTAATCTCCTGCAATGACATGACATTATAGCATCAAATATTTCAATTTAAATAGAAAATTTAGACAACAAATTAACATTGTGTGCCTTGTGGTTCATGCTAAAAGAGCTGTTGCCTCTGTCTATGTATCCTGTATATTTTCAACTATGTACTTGTTTAGAAACGATTATGATTGAAATTCTATTCAAAATAACTAAAAATTGATAAGAATCAAAACTGAAACAAATATTTAGAGAAGTAGGGAAAAAGCAGTTGTTTCCCACTAGTAATACATATGTAGTAAAAAGAAGAAAAGGAGTAAAAAAAGAAAAAACAATGGAAACTATAGCTTCACTAAATGGCTGTTTCTGTATTTTAGGGTAGAAACTGGAAAATCTTTGGAAAAGAGTTACAAGAATAAATGTGATTGTGCATTTAGTTTTTGTAGTTTCTAAAGTAACACTGTTCTACTTTGTTCTGATTTTGAGTATTACATTAAAACATGTTGTATTAGATTTATAGATTCTTCATTAGAATCTTATTTTACTGGTGAGTAAAAAATGTGAAACTAACTGAAGCAACTTTGTGAAATTAAAGATATATTTGGCACATACATGACGGACATGTCTCCTAGAATCCATTCAGTCTTTTGTGAAATAAAGCCTTAGTTCTCTTTGCAGGTCTATATTTTTACGTACTTGTAGTGTCCCAACCACTGAGGTAGACCTCTGTAAAGATCAAATTAAGACGTTCTATTCTATTCAAGGAGTGCAAAAACTTAATTTTAGGTATCCATTTTACATTCTATATATGTTTGTATGCATATAGTCCTGCATTTTTGTCACAACAACCTCAGGCAACTCTACAGACTTGGGGAGAAGTGGCTGGAAGGCTACTGGTTGTTAAGCTCACGAATAGGCTCCCCACAGAAGAGACTGAGTCAGCATCTCTGAATATGTTTAGAAACTGTATGTGGTGCTCAGGGAAATGACTTAGCAGTGGTTGGGTTGAAGTTGTACTTGATGATCTTGAGGGTCTTTTCCATAACCTGAGCAATCCAATGATTCTATGATACTATATCCATGTCCATTTTACATCTAGATATTTCAAATACTTTGTCAGCTAGTATTTCTAAGCACTCTGTTTTCTGTAACTGGTGTTTTTTGTCAATATCATGTGATGCTAATGCTTGAGTACTCTGAAGAAAAGACAAGAAGGGCAACTTTGTTGGATTCAGAGTGATCTCACTTAAATCAAACCTTGACTTCTCTTGAAATGTTGAGGTACTTTAAGAGCAGAAGCTGAAATCTTCCTTTCCATCTCCATGCAGCAACACTTTATTGAGCCTTTATATGATGTTATGATATGATATGATATGATTATTATAATGTATTATATTATAGTTTCAATTTTCTTTACATTTACTGTCTTGAATTATGATTTTTTGTAAATTCAGTTCTGGTTCTTGTTCTGTTAGTGTAAAACAACAGTGAGCTAGGAACCTCAGGAATATCTCTCCAATTTGGAAAAAACATTAAAAAAAACCACTGAAGTTAGGAGTATCAAATGTACTACATACATCTCAGAAGCTAGACTTCATCTGAACTTCGAAATCTCTTTAATGCCAATGACACTGAGACAAATGAGTATTGTACTCTGACTAACAATGTATGAAAAGGGAGATCTTTTATGGAAATTTGAAAACAAATAGAGAGCTAAAACCAGTGTTCGCAGTTCTGATGAAAAAAAGGGCTTTAATTTTAGCCTTATAATTTATGAGGTGTCCCGCTCCAATTTATAGGAGGGAGATGAGGTTCTTTAATATCTGTATACCCGGTGTGAGATTAAGAAACAACGGTTCATATGTTGTTCCATCCAATTTATTACTAAGACCTAATCAGGGAGACGGGGAAGGGAAGGAGTGCGATAGAAAAGATGGAAAAGAAGCAGGAGTTGCGTAAAGCGGGGATAGTCACCAGCAGGATCCAGCAGCGGTCCCGTTGCACGGTGTTTGAAGGTCCCCGGCAGAACGCAGCAGAAGACGGGGAGCAGCAGCGTGGCCGGCCTTGGGCAGCAGGCAGGTAGACGAGGAAGTCGAGGAGCCAATCCTTGAAGCAGGAGCAGCGGTCAGGCAGCAGGCTCAGAAGAGTTCAACAGTATGCAGGAACCCCCTCAATCTTCAGGAATCCTTCCATCTTCAGGAATTCCTCTCTCTCTTCTTCATGAGGAATCTGTTGTCAGAAACCTGTCCTCATGGTTTTCAGTTTCTCTTTTATCCTCCTTATTCTCCTGCCTACGTGACAAGGATGGGCCTTGAGCAAGAGTCAATGAGCACCCTCTGAGATGGCCATCATCCGGAGATAGGTCCACACAAAGGAGCACTTCACAGCTATTTAGCTGCAGCTCATCTCACTCTCGTTGCCCCTGGCCTTGCCCATCTGCGTTCCCCCAGACAAAGGGTTTCACAACCTTTGCCTAGGGCTTGCCTGGCCTTGTCCATCTGTCTCCTTAAGACAAAGGTTTTCACGGTCCTTGCTCGGGACTTGTCTGGACTTGAACAAGTCCATCGGTGTTCCCAGCGAACTTTGAGACACAGAAGTTAACAGAATAATCTCTTACATGAGGTTCCATGGCATCCTTCGTATTTGCAAATTAATATACTCTATGCTATTTGCCAGTATTAAAATAATGCAGTGCAAAAGCACACCACGTTAGAATTTTATTTTGTTAGTTTGTTGAACGAATGACTTTTTTACTACTTGCATAGAAGCTGTATTTCTTATTCTATCATTTTTTTTGAATGGTAGTATGATGTCAAAAACTCACAAGGAGGCATAATTTTTTTTAGGAGAGATTAACCATGAGGAAAAAAAAGTATTATTTTTCTTTCTTTTTTTAGTTTTTTATTTCCTATTGACTATGTAAGTCTCTCATCAAAAGAGAATATTTGACTCAAGCAGCCTGCTTCAAACAGAATTTAAGAAAAAAGGGTATCAAAAGCTCTGATTGATCTGTTTCATATTCCTCTATTTTTATATTCTTCCGTAGTCTATATGGCTTTATGCTTTGCCTAGTCAAAGTGAAATATGGGGGTAGAACTTATATAAAAGTAGATATTTTCTGCTGTGTATTAATTTCTCTGTCTTGGAGGTGGTTGTTTTTAAGTTCATATGATGTTACCCGACAGATTATTCTATCAAAGACTCTATTGCCAAATCTAGAATTTGTTTCAGAAAAAAAGATATAAACAGATTCTAATTCTGTACCAAACTGAAGAGCATCAGCTTCATTAAAGTGTCATAATGTCATTGCAGTATATTCTGTACAAAAACACTTGTATGTGTGATAGTGAAGGAGTCTGATTTGCTTCCAAGCAGGTGGGAGGTGTAATTGATTTCATTTTCTGTACATTCTAAAATCACAATACCAGCTGCATCTTTTTTCCTTACAAAATATGTCTGATTTTCAAATTAAAAAAATATAGTAACTGTATAATAATATTTAATTGTATTTTTGGATGTATGTCATCTGTCACCTACAGGCAGTTCTGAAGACTGAGAAGACAAAAACTGCCATGATAGATTATGTTAACACTTCATCTAATGCACATCCTTTTTGATGGTGGCTGAATCAGAAAAGAAAGGTGAATGTACTTCATATGGCAGAACAGAGAAGATTCCATCTTTTGTATCAGTTATCTATTTATTTATTTCTAATAAAGGTGTTTTAGGATGTCTTTAACATACATGCACATATCGAGCCTGTCAAGCAATATATTAAGAGTTTACACAGGAGCTGTGGATACTCCATTACCTTTAACCTCTGTTCTTGGGCACTGACAGCTCCATTTTCAGTATTTTCTATTTTTTTTTTTACGATGAGTTTGCAATTATGTCTCAGTTCTACAGTTAAAAAGCCTTTTTTCTATGTTATACTGTTTGGCATTTTAAATTCTTTATTATACTTTGATGACACTAGTCATTTTTCTTCAACTCCTTACACCTATCTCAATTAATAAAGAATTTAAGATGAGACTTCAGATGTGAGAAAATAAAAACCTAAAACTCAAAATGAAAATAATTTAAATACTGCAATTTTTAACAAGAATTGCTAATGAGCAAAGAAACAATTTTATAGTCTTCAGGCTCTGACATTATCTGCTTATATACTTTCTTTGTTTGGTTCAAACATAGTCTAGAAATTTGCACTGGTTAGTAGTCAAAACCAACAAATATTTTCAAATTTTATCTTTATAACAATTAATATATCTGTAATTCACTAACTAAATAAGGTAATCATGTCAAAGTGCACAAGGATGTTGTTGCAGAATTGTACAGCTCAACGGAAGTGAGGCTGCTCCAGCTCTCAAGATCTCACCAGTGTTGAGGCTGAGGTACTTTTCCCATAGGACACAGGCAGAACATACCTGCAAAACAGCCATATGCATATATGCATGTATGTGTATAAATCTATTTACGAGCATATATATGCACACTATTCAACAATGTGTCATCAACTCCAGGCAATGATTCTGGGGAGGTGCCCTAGAGATCTGCAGTTTGTGAATTGCTTTTGACACCACTGTCCATGGAAGCTGGGATCTCCTGGGAGGGCCTGGAACTGACATATGTAGCTCATTTCCCTGACTATAGGTGTTCCCACCCATTGCTCCGCCTCTGGACTGTTTTGTGTATGTGGAGCTGGGCTTTTTCTCATATACTTCAATAGTTATTGTCCATTAAGTAAATTAATTATTATTAATAAAGACATACAGGGCAAAAAATTGTTTTTTATATATATAAAAATTTTGCATGTGTATATTTTTCTGCTCTGATAAATTTTAAAGTTCTGATTTCTGAATATGCTTATTGTAAAGTATGAAAATATATTTGTCAAATAAGAACTTGCTTATTTCTGACCGGCTATTACTTAAGGAGTTCCAAACAACTAAGTTGAGAAATCTCAGCTAAAATGAGAAATGCTGTAAATGTTTATTTGGATTTATGAGCGTCCTTAATTCAGTGTCCTTTTTGGCTTGGCTGAAAGACAACAACGTTTCATTCTGAGATGCGTTATTGTGTTTTGTTTGTATATATATATATTTTTTTTCACATTCATATCCAGTTTTTGCAGAATATTGACCTTCCTACCAGTTAGTGCTTTTACTATAATTTCTTTAAAGCAAAAGGTGGAAATTCCCAAATTAATATGATAGGAACACGGTGATATGAAGTGAGGGATGACAGGTCTCCTTGCCAAGCATTCAGTTTGATGATATATTTGTATCCAGTTTTTATTTGTATCTTTGTTCTTAAATCCAAAGGATAACATTCATCCAAAATTTTGATCTAGCACAGCTGCTGAACACAGCAACAAACTTAGAGTATAAATGCTCTACACTTTCTTTATGCTCTATTCCATATGGTCTGTTCTAACTTAGTGTAAGTATAAATGCACTTAAGCAGAAAATTAGTAATAGTAATTCTATAATAAAAATTCCACCAGAATTCCACTTTCCATTAATGAACACGTGAAACCATTTTTAATTCTCATAGACATATATCTTGTTATTTTTGAAGTTATACAAGATGTGCATTGTGAATTACTGTAAAGTGGCAGTGTAAGTTCACAAGCAACAGGGCACAACTCAGAGAAAGTTCACATTTCTGCAGCTTTGTCATAATTGGTGGTCTGCCAGTGATCTCTTCTGATCAATGTTAGTCACTAGAAAGCCCTCATGCATGCAGGGTCTTCTTGTGTGCTCGATACCCATTCTACGATGTGTTTGTCTATGATATTTTATGAGACTTTTACAGAAGATGCTACCTCTTCCTCCTATTTCTCCTCCCATAAGTATCTTGGCAGAAAGATAATTAAAAGGAAACATCCAGTTTGTGTCTCAGCTAGCCGGAGAGACCTGCTTCTGTCCGACCAATGGACAACTTCTGATTCTTCCACAAATTTACATATTTTTCTTCCTTTCTCTTCCTTCCTTAAATCTTGAGGGTTATTTGTTCTAATGGAATTTAAATGTAACTGGCATTTCACTACATTTTTATATGATGTATTCTTTTGAAGAGAAGTTGACAAAAATTTTTTGCAATGAATTAAAATAATCTTTCTAGGTTTCTCACTGCTTTCTTCCAAAACAGATACTAATGGCAAAACTATGAATAAGGAGATTAGATTATGAAAATAAATTGTGTAGTAATGACTCTCCTCTCTTATCCACCTACAGTAGCAATTCCAAGACAGAGCTCACTGGAAAAATAGTGTTGGAAAAATAATGTTGATTTGCTAGCTCACATTCTTACATTTTAATCAATCCTAGATCAATATTCCTGAACTGAAATGTGAAGTAGCGTGCTCTAAATGATGTTGACTGTGAAGTTAAAAATAAAACATGAATATTCATAGTCTATAAAAAAAAATTATATGCTTTCCAGAAAGATTATTTTCCTAATTCTAGGTAATTTCTAAATTTTACCTTACTGACACTCAATGTTGAATCTAATTTAGTAAACATATAATGCATGAAAATAGTATCAACATTAGTAATTTAAATTTAATTTAACAAAATTAAAGGGAGGGGAG
>NW_024884878.1:3093810-3161347 GCF_019232065.1 Centrocercus urophasianus
CAATCGATGTCAGTTGCCCCTGTAAGAGGACGGAAAACAAAGCGAATCTCGACTCAGTTAGAAGAGAAGAAAGAGGAGGAAAGAGGTCCAGAGGAGTGGCTCCGAGGTCCAAGAGAAGCACCTCTGAGTCCAGGGGAGGGGCCCTCAGTAAGACCACGGTCACCAACACCTACAAGGGCAAGAAGTCCTGGAAGAGCAAGAGGTGAGCAAGATATTGTTACCTTTGTGGATCGATCTCTGAAAATGAATGAAATTCGAAGTCTGAGAAAAGACTTCTCACGCCACCCAAATGAGCCTATTGCTACTTGGTTACTTCGATGCTGGGACAATGGGGCCAACAGTGTGTGGCTAGATAGTAGAGAAGCTCGCCAACTGGGTGGCATTGCTAGGGACTCAGCCATTGACAGAGGCATTAGTACATGCCAGAACCAGGCCTTCACCCTTTGGAAGAGGATGTTGTTAGCTGTAAGAGAAAGATACCCCTTCAAAGACGATCTGATGCCCGAGAAGAAGAAATGGGCTGATATGGAAGAAGGCATCCGTTATTTGAGAGAATGTGCTGTGGTGGAAACACTACATAGCCCCGATTTCATTCCTGATGAGCCAGACCAAGAGCATGATCCAGAGAGAGCCAGGTGTACACCAAACATGTGGCGCACATTCACAAAGACTGCACCAGAAAGGTACGCCAGTACATTTGCAGCTATGTATGGCAGAGGGGAAAGAAGACCCCTTATAAATGAGTTGGTTAATAAGCTTCAAGACTTTGAGTTACACTTAAGCCCTCTACGAGCTTGTGTTTCAGCCATTGAAAAAGTGGCTGAAAAGCTGGACAGAATGGAAAACAAACAAGAAGATATAATAGATAAACTATCAATTGTGCCTGATGCCGATGAATACATGGTGATAACAGATACATCCAATGAGGAACAGAATTCCCAAAACAGCCTACTTGAGGGACTAGCCAACTTGATTTCCTCCCAGTCAGTGTCATCCAACGTCTCAGCTATCAAAAGAAGACGTCCTCCTGCTCGGACAAGTGACAACAGTAAGACCACGTCACGTTTTGCCTTGTGGCATTACCTACGCGACCATGGAGAAGATATGAAGAAGTGGCATAAGCAACCTACTACAGCACTTCAAGCACGGGTAAAAGAGTTACAAGACAAAACAACCACCAAGGTGAACTTCTCCAGAAAGGTGATTGCTCCAGTTGCTGCAGACAACAGAGGTAACAAATAGAGGGGCCCTGCCCCCAGCCGGGGGGGGAAAGGGATAATAGAGTTTATTGGACTGTGTGGATTAGATGGCCTGGTACATCAGAACCACAGAAATATAAGGCCCTGGTGGATACTGGTGCACAGTGCACTCTAATGCCCTTGAGTCACCAAGGGACAAAATCAATTTATATTCATGGGGTGACAGGAGGTTCCCAAGAACTGACTATGTTGGAGGCCGAAATCAGCCTCACTGGTAAAGACTGGCAAAAGCACCCTATTGTGACTGGCCCAGGGGCTCCATGTATACTTGGTATTGATTACCTCAAAAGGGGATATTTTAAGGATCCCAAAGGGTATCGATGGGCCTTTGGAATAGCTGCTGTAGACACAGAAGGTGTTAAGCAGCTGTCTGTTTTGCCTGGCCTATCAGAAGATCCGTCTGTTGTGGGGTTGCTACGAGTAGAAGAGCAACAGGTACTGATAGCTACAAAAACGGTGCACAGACGGCAGTATCGCACCAACAGGGATTCCTTGCTCCCCATTCAGAAGTTAATTCATCAATTAGAGAATCAGGGAGTGATCAGCAAAACTCACTCGCCTTTTAACAGCCCCATATGGCCAGTGCGTAAAGCCAGTGGAGAATGGAGGCTGACGGTAGACTACCGTGGCCTGAATGAAGTCACACCCCCACTGAGTGCTGCTGTGCCAGACATGTTAGAACTCCAATACGAACTGGAGTCAAAAGCAGCTAAGTGGTATGCCACCATTGACATTGCCAACGCCTTTTTCTCCATTCCTTTGGCCAAAGAATGTAGGCCACAGTTTGCTTTCACATGGAGGGGCATTCAGTATACCTGGAACCGTTTGCCCCAGGGGTGGAAACATAGTCCAACCATTTGTCATGGGTTGATCCAAGCTGCACTGGAACAGGGCAGTGCTCCTGAGCACCTGCAGTACATCGATGATATCATTGTGTGGGGCAACACAGCAAAGGAAGTTTTTGAGAAAGGAAAGCAAATAATCCAGATCCTTCTCCGTGCTGGTTTTGCTATTAAGCGAAGCAAAGTGAAAGGACCTGCCCAAGAAATTCAGTTCCTAGGCATAAAGTGGCAAGATGGCCGTCGTCACATCCCGACAGATGTGATCGACAAAATCACTGCCATGTCTCCCCCCACTAATAAGAAAGAGACACAATCGTTTCTGGGCATAGTGGGTTTTTGGAGAATGCATGTTCCAAACTACAGCCTCATTGTAAGCCCACTTTATCAGGTGACACGGAAGAAGAATGATTTTGTGTGGGGTCCTGAGCAGCAGCAGGCTTTTGAGGAGATTAAACAGGAGATAGCCCGTGCTGTGGCCCTGGGGCCAGTACGGATAGAACAGGATGTGAAGAACATCCTCTACACTGCTGCTGGAGAGAAAGGCCCCACTTGGAGTTTGTGGCAAAGAGCCTCAGGAGAGACCCGAGGCCGACCCTTGGGATTCTGGAGTCGAGCCTACAAGGGGTCGGAGGAGGGCTACACTCCAACTGAAAAGGAGATCTTAGCTGCATATGAGGGGGTTCGGGCTGCTTCTGAAGTAGTCGGTACTGAAACACAGCTCCTTCTGGCACCTCGACTGCCAGTGTTGAACTGGATGTTCAAGGGAAAGGTTCCTTCCACCCATCATGCCACTGATGCCACTTGGAGTAAGTGGATTGCACTGATTACACAACGAGCACGGATGGGGAACCTCAGCCGTCCAGGAATCCTAGAAGTCATCATGGACTGGCCTGAAGGTAAAAAGTTTGGAACACCAGCAGAAGAAGTAGCTCGTGCTAAAGAAGCACCACCATACAATGAACTACCAGAGAATGAAAAGAAATATGCCCTATTCACAGATGGATCGTGTTGTATTGTGGGAAAGCATCGCAGATGGAAATCTGCTGTGTGGAGCCCCACACGACAAGTTGCAGAGGCCACCGAAGGGAAAGGAGAATCAAGCCAATTTGCAGCGGTAAAGGCTGTCCAACTGGCCTTAGATGTCGCTGAACGGGAGAGGTGGCCAATGCTCTATCTTTACACTGACTCATGGATGGTAGCAAATGCCTTATGGGGGTGGTTACAGCAGTGGGAGCAAAATAATTGGCAAAGAAAGGGCAAGCCTATTTGGGCTGCTGACCTATGGAAAGATATTGCTACCTGAACAAAAAATATGGTTATAAAGGTGCATCATGTAGATGCTCATGTGCCCAAGAGTAGAGCTACAGAAGATCAGCGAAATAACCATCAGGTAGACCAAGCTGCCAGAATTGAGGTGGCTCAAATAGACCTGGACTGGCAGAACAAGGGTGAGTTATTTCTAGCTTGGTGGGCCCATGAGACCTCAGGTCATCAAGGGAGAGACGCAACATACAAATGGGCCAGAGACCGAGGGGTGGACTTAACTATGGATGCCATTGTACAAATCATTCATGACTGTGATACATGTGCCACAATTAAACAAGCTAAGAGGATGAAACCTCTCTGGGAGGAAGGGCGATGGCAAAAGTACAAATATGGGGAGGCATGGCAGGTTGATTATATCACCTTGCCACGATCTCGCAATGGTAAGCATTATGTGCTCACCATGGTGGAGGCAACAACCGGGTGGCTTGAAACATATGCAGTACCCCATGCTACCGCCCGAAACACCATATTAGGTCTGGAGAGGCAAATCCTGTGGCGACATGGCACCCTGGAAAGGATTGAGTCAGATAATGGGACTCATTTCAAAAATTCACTTGTGGATACTTGGGCCAGAGAACATGGCATCGAGTGGATTTATCATATCCCCTATCATGCACCAGCCTCTGGTAAGATCGAACGCTACAACGGGTTGTTAAAAACCATGTTGAAAGCAATGGGTGGCGGAACATTTAAACACTGGGAGAAGCATTTGGCAGAAGCCACCTGGCTGGCTAACACCAGAGGATCAATCAGTCGAGATGGTCCTACCCAGTCCAGCTCCCTACATATTGTAGAGGGAGATAAGGTCCCTGTAGTACATGTAAAGAACATGTTAGGAAAAGCAGTTTGGGTTTTTCCTGCTTCTGGGAAGGGCAAACCTCTTTGCGGAACTGTCTTTGCCCAGGGACCTGGGTCCACCTGGTGGGTGATGCAGAAAAATGGGGATGTTCAGTGTGTACCACAAGGGAATTTGATGTTGGGGGAGTGCAGTCTGTAATCCCATGTGTTAAGCATGATGTAGTGATGTAGAATAAGGGGTGGAATGTCATGGTTTTATGATTTTTGGTCATCAGTATTCCACACCATAACATCATGTAATGCACTGGGGGTGGGGTTTGATATCTGCCGAATGTTCGTCCGTCGGAGAAGAACTACGTTTCCCCAGGAGGCTTTGCGGTCAGCAAGGGGATATAACTCCATGCAAGGTCACCTGATCCTTCTTCTTTGCCTGCTCTTCGCTATCTGCGCTTCGCCGCCTGCGCTTTGCCATCTGCACTTCGCCGTCTGTACTTCAGTCACTCAACTGGACTGCACTTCTCACCCCAGCATTGTGGTGAGGTCTATACAATTCAAACAGACTCTCTCTCTCTCTCTCTCTCTTTGTATTTTACTAATACTATATTTAGTAAAATCATTTGTTCCACCTCAGATCAGTGCTGTTGTTTTTCAAGTATTTTGGGGTCCCCTGCTTCCCCTTTCCCAGAGGCGCGGATCTGCAGATTCCTCCGCCCTGCTGGTCACAGAACTGGGCCGCACCAGCCCATAAACCGTTGACAGGACTGTTCTTTCATATTGCATAAATCCTTGCTCACAAGACAGATGCAGTTAGCATGAGTATGGCATATCTGACATCTTTGGCACTCTTTGAAAGGGAAGCTTTTTCTTCCTGTATGTTATCTTTTCATCTCACGCTAGCTTCAGCCTTGTAAAGGTGTGTGTTTATTAAACAGACATGAAGGTAGATGGAACGGTTTAAGAATAATTTCACATTTACATTTTGATGTTACACTTTTCTTCTATTAGTTTGTTGGGTCTGTTGATTTTGTTTGTCTCTTCAATTTTCTCTTCGAAAGATGAATATAGTTATGCACAGTAGTCTGTGAATTTCAGAGATTATAGGTCCTATAGCATAGGTCACAGTAGAAGGAAGGCCTCCTACTTAATTGCATGGATACTGCAACGGATTAAAGGATACAATAGCACTACTTGATAGAACAAATTCTCAGCTGCAAAATACTGTTTTTGAGCATAGTCACCACCACTGGCTGTTCATTTTTGCCAGTGATGAACAAGAGCCTGCATGCCATGCTCATAAACATCTTCACCAAGGGAGGTGATCACTGTGGCTGTCGCTTCTGCTGTAACACACCACCCTCCACTTCACTGCGCTCACATCCACTGTTTGGTCTTCAGAAATGTTCACCATGCTTAGATGAATGTCAGTGGGTGCAATTTTGCCACACAGAGGAATTCAGTGATTCATCTTTGCTTTGAACACACTCCATGTCAGGTGCTATTATGCCAGACTGTCCCACTGCTGCTATTTGTCACATGGCAACAAAATGAAATGGAATGTTGGCAGGAAGGTTCAACCTTTACTGCCATAACTCCAACATTTGTCTCCTGTGTTGTGGGCCAACATAAAAAAAATAGGAGACATTACATTTGGAGCAGTCGGTACATCTGCTCCTACAGTTATTTATTCTTACAATTCACATAGCTATCTTATTGTGCTTTCCAGTATTTTAAGGGTATCTGATACACATGTATGCTTTAAAAACTTTTCACATTAGATGCAAGAGTATCTACTCATGGAAACTTCTCTTCTACATGAAGTCTTTGATCTTTATAATGTAGAGACAGTCCAGAAACCTCAGCGTACTCCCTCTATTCATGTACTTGTGTACTGCAGTTATTTGAAAACAGTGAAGATTAGAATCTGGTAGTAGACACCAGTCTAACTGATGGGATAGATAGAAGTAAAGGCTTGTTTGTAAGCAGATCCATTTGAAAAGCACACTACATGTATGCCAGACTGTTACTGGTGTGAGATAAGGAAAACCAATAGAAAAATATTTTCAGCAATAATTAAACATGAATTACTCTTTTTCTCAAGAAGTTCTGTCTACTGGAGAGAGTAAAAATGAAGTATGAGTACACACAGTCTTTTTGATATTCTGTGGATATAAAGTTCATCTTCTTTGAATCATGAGAGTGCTCTTTCTTAGTACTGAGAGTACTCTCCAGTTTTTACATTGAAGTATTTGAGGATCATATAGGCAGTTCTCCAGAATTTCTAAAGAATGTGTTCAAATGTAAAGTTTGATAAGACATACAATTTATTAACTATGAAGAATAACTTTTTGTACACTCTTTTATCCATAATCAAAATTAATACAACATGACATCTATCTTAATAATGTGCAAAAAAAATGAAAATCACTGCTCTTGATTTTATTTCAAGTTTATTTTCTAAATTTTGTATTTTGAGTCTATTTCATATAGCCTTTGCACTTAAACCAATTCTTTTCCATTTTGATTTGCAACCTTCGATGAGGATTAAAGAAAAAAAATACTTACGTAATAATTTAACTTCTGATTATGTAAGGCTTGTCCTGCATAAAGCAGAGTGAAAAAAATATATAGGTTTTTGCCACCCAGAATTCAATGGCAAGATATATTTAATGTTTTTATTGGTTCAAAGCACAGACTTGGAGGAGGCAGGAAAACGGACAACAAATTTATCTTATTTCACTTCTCATTGCTTCTGACAGACTCAGTTGACTTGTAAGCAATCTCAGTGATCATACGGGCTATTGGCAAGATCGACGGCAGTGGCAGAGAACATGTTTTAAGGCTTAGCTCCTGCAGTTCACCTCGGGATGCATTCAACAGTACGTCAGCAATTTGGCAGAAGGGTGTGACCCTCTGACTGTGCATATGTTGTCTTTAGCCTTGGTGCTCTTTGGAGGGAAGTGCTCTCCGCTGTGAGTCCTGCAGCTCAGCTGTCTGATGTGGAGTTTTGCCTGAGTGTGATAGGACCCTTTTCCAGGGCACCTTGTGGCTCAGGGGCAGGTTCCTGGCCATGCTCTGGATGGGAAGTTTGCTTCTGCTAGGCTACATCTCAGCAACACTATGGGGATTCCCAAGTATACAAATTCCTTAATACCAAAAGTTTATAGCAGTACATTCAAAGAGGAAATAAAAAATTCATTCTTCCTTACTGCCCACCAATCGTTATTAAATTATCTTTTGGAACACTCTGATAGTGCTAAACAAATCAAAATTATCAGAAAGGTTGGATAGGTTAAATATAAAACAGCTAGATACTTCTTCCCAGCTTTTAATGAAATCTTGGAAAATGGAAAATTGAACAGGGAAGCTGAAAAGTGAACAATTCCAGGAAAAAGACATGTTGACAACTTCAGATTTGGAAGGAAGTTCTTGTTAGAGAACACTGATTTCATTAAGTTTTCATACTATTGCATATGTAAATATGGTCGTGGTTTATAATTTAGTATAAATGATTTATTTGGATTTTTTAAAGCCTTGAATTTAGTGGCCGATGTTTTCTTTCTAGAAAGGAGTAGCCATTAAAGCTGATGTGAAGTGGATGAAGTGCTGGTGACAAATCACAAAGTAGTTCATATGAAATTGTTATCAGGTAAGAGGCACCACTAAAAAGGAGAGTACTCTTAGGTTGTGTGAAGAGGTTGGGGGCAGAGGTGATCAGCATTAATAGGATCATCAAGCTAAGGTGAGGATGGGGCTGTTCATCTAGACAGACTCCACAGTTCCAGCGGTCATTGAAGCAAGCAGGGGAGAAATAAGAAAACACATTTTCGTGCAATAGTTGGAATAGAAGTTCATAAAATCACTGCCAGAATAGACTGCCAAGGCAGAAAGTATATCAACACATTCACAAAGGAATATGGCAAATATTTTACCCTATAGATTTACAAACCAGGGGAGGAGTCAGGGATGTAACACTTTCCCAATTCTCATTCACATCATAATAAACAACAACAAAAAAAAAAAAAACCAAAGCAAAACAAAAAAAACCCCACAGCACTGATTTTAATGACGTATCTGTAGTGTGGAGGTATGTAGGTCAACAAAAAAAGATTTGAAGGGTCAAAATCTTCTTACATGAAATTTCACATAATTTCATGTAAGATGCAGTGTGGTAAAGAATTGAAGTTTGCATCTTCGTGGACATCATTTTTTAATATATTGTCCTTTGCTCTAAGAATTTTATTGAAATAGCAGCACTACTAGAAGGTGTGTGTTTTTCTCTTTCTCTTTTCAAGGTTAAATAGGCGTCATACTTTGAATGTGGAAAGTAATTCAGAAATAACTAATACAGTTCTAAATTATTCATATGTTCACTATTGTCCATCAATAGTATTTGACCTTTCTCATTTTTTTTCTCTGTAGATATTTAGTAGAGGCGTATACCATGTAGCCTTCAAGGGTAAGTACTTCTATATGACAGTGTATGTAGTTCAGTGTTATAAATGTGATGTTAGTGTCAAAATGATGATTCATCTACAAACGTGATATTTCAGCCATGGACATTTGGATATATATATGTATATATATGCGCTACAGTTAGAGTCACTGTGGAATTAATTATGATAGTAGACTAACTACATGGGCCATAAACCTCCAGAAGTAATACGTCTGAATGGTATTTTCGTGGCCATTAGGTACTGTTCAAAAGAGACTAAGAAATGTGTGGCTATAGTCTTAAATCACATTGTTCAAGGTGTGAAACTCCATCCTTAAGTGTGGTTTAGTTCAAACCTATTTTTTGGCTACAGGTTAGTATCTCATCTTAGTATAGATATTTATTCAAAATCCATTAGCTCATCAGGATTTACTATTATGATTATATCAGGTACAATAGGAGTTGCTTATATTTTGTAAATTTCTTGAATTCTGCAATAACACTTTTCTGCTGGCACAATTTGTAGTGCTCCTGGACATAAATGCATTGAATATGCTCAAAACCAACCCCATGAATTGTCTGCTTTTTAAGCTTTATCCCACCAACTCTTTCCTCTGTATGTCAATAGAGTTTGTCTTCTCTCTTGAGGACAAAAGCTCTTCCAGTAACATTACTCCTAAAATTCAAAAGTAGAAAATTCTGAAGAATTGTTGGCAATTGAATAACTGTGAGGAATCAGGTACATCAGAAGAGAGAAAATAAGCTGACAGAGTGAAATTCCTACTGTCCACCTCTGAAGATCAAGCACGAGCAGATACTCAGGTCCCATTCAGAATCACAGTTGTTCCTACATAGGTGGTAGACTGAGATTATAATTTTGATACAATTTTTGTGCACATTTAATTTTCTTTACTTGCCATGTGAAGCCTGTGCACCATCATTTGGATATATGTCCTCTACATGTGGGAATATTTGATCGAATAAGGAGTAACATCTTTTGCTAGCACAACACATGCACTCAGTGTATATCATCCTGTCTGTTGACTGAGAAAGTGACAGTATGGATCATCTGAAAAAGGAAGCCACACTGCAAAAGTAATGCAGATAGGAAAAGTAACATAAAAAAGCAGCATCATACTGGTTGCAAAAGGGACGTTTTTTTGCTGACAAGAATGAAGTATTTTCTATGCCATGCTGAGCTGCTTCAGGAAGAGACAGAGTTTTACAAATAAACATATCAATGTTACATCATTCTTTTCATTCTTCATAACACGGTTCCCATGACTACAAAATTGATAAAAATGAATTTATTAAGGGGCAGAACACTATGTGAAAAGGGAAGGAAAAAAAAACACCCAACGTTAGAAAGATAGG
This sequence comes from Centrocercus urophasianus, assembly GCF_019232065.1. NCBI lineage: Eukaryota > Metazoa > Chordata > Aves > Galliformes > Phasianidae > Centrocercus > Centrocercus urophasianus. The sequence goes on from NW_024884878.1 coordinate 3,103,842, forward strand.
GAGAACGTGGAATTTCTTCAGTTCTTATCTCTCAGAAGAGTTCAAGTTTAGAAAACCGTGGAGATAAAAGGGAATGAAGCCTTGAAATGGCCTGCGGCTTACACCTACCCTCTAGTTGCAGAAGTCTTTGAATCCTCCAGACTATTTTTTTTACCATAGTTCCCTATCTTGCAAAACCCATATATCTTTAATACTGCAATATTTGGTGCTAGTGGGGAACATTCTCAACTCCTTTCAATTGTAAAACATCAAAGAAGAAAGAGAAGTAGCACATGGAAAGGTAGATTAATATTATTGCCTGGATTTCACATAAGTCTTCTTGTTACAATAGAAATATGGGAAAAAAAATATGGGACTATCTAGGGAAAAACATTGCTTAACATATCTTAAAACAACAACAACAAAAAAACAAATTTAGCAAAAATAGTCTGAAATACAAATGCATATCATACTGAGAAAAAGAAAAAAACAGTAATGAATAGCAGCTTAGTCATGTGCAGTGACACAAAGCATCCCAAAAGATGCAAATGTTGGCTGCACACAGCAAGACAAGCATAATATAAGTTTGGTGAAACCCTGTATTACATAATTTTTGGGTTTGAATTGGGCTGAATTGGTTTACAGTTTGTTTCTAGGCTCCTCATTGTCAGATAAGTATTGACCATAGAAAATTTGGAGATTAAAAACAAAGACATTAGATGAGGAGTTAGGCTAGAGAGAGACAAAATTTTAAAGTGCACACCTTGGTAAGTGGATGAAAAAGTAGCAAAGGTTGTATGTAGCTGAAGCATATAAACGTTAGGCAAAAATAATTATTTTCCTGGAACTCTTATCTAGTGTAATAGAGTGAAAGAGGAATGTTTAGCTAAAAAAAGAAGAATTTATGAAAAGATAAGATAGAAACCTTGAACACTGGAGACATTTTATATTGCACAGCTGTAGAACTGCTATTCAATATACATACAAAAAAAAAAAAAAAAACGTGCAAAATTGAGGATTACTAAGAATTGGAGTTGCATCTTTTCTAAAGTAATTCTATCATTTGGAAATGACATTGTTATATTAAGAAAAGCCTTCTGCATAAGTATCCTAGTTAAGATGACATTAAAACCTACAATCAGAAGAATGTGAGTATCATTTATTTTACTCATCAGTAGTTTCATCTTGTTTGAATATTTACAATCTTTCAATTTGATTTTTTCAAACAAACATATTCCACAATTTTAGTTGTGCAGAACAATGTCAGAAACTTTAGCAGAAGATGCTTACATATGCAAACATTAGCATCCAAAATAACATGAGTGAATAAAATGATATTTTGTTCCTATTAGTTTTCAATTTTTATATTTAAAAAAATCAGAAAAATCAAATCAAGTTAGTCAGCGGTAACTTCTTTGGACTGCAGCAACTGCTCAAATATGGATGGTGTTTTAGTAACCACACTCACCACATCCCTCAGGATATGCAGATGCATCTCATCAGTTCCCACAGACTTGTGCACCTTCAATTTCCTAGATGGTCTCAGATCCGATCTTCTCCTACTTTAGGTTGATCTTTCTTTATCCTCCTAGTCTCTGCCTTTGCCTTCTGTGACTGGGTTGGATACAGTAGAACATTTATCAGTGAATACTGAGGCAAAATTTGATTAAGTACTTCAGCCTTCTCCATACCCAGGTAACCAAATCTCCCTTTTCTTTATGAAGAGAACCCACATTTCTTTAGTTTTCCTTTCATCATGAATGTACTTGCATATTTTCATGATGTCCTTGATATTCCTTGACAGATTTAACAGTCAGGGATTTTAGCTTTCCTAGCTTGGAGGATATCTCTGTATTCCTCCCAGATTACCTGTCCTTCCTTCCACCCTCTGTAGGCTTCATTTTTGTGCTTGAGTTTGTTCAGGAACTACTTGTTCATTCATCCAGGCTTGTTGGCATTTTTTGCCTGCCTTTCTCTTTGTTGGGATATAAATCTATATATTTAAATCTCTTTACTGTAAACCATCTTACTAAGTACTATCACTAAGTCTTTTTGTCAACTTTTTTAAGTTTAAAAATACGTATCATCACATTGAAATGCTGAAATAGAGATTTTCTTTCAAAATGTGAAGATATCATTCTGTCTCTGTTTCAGCAGTAGTACACTGTTATGGATTTCTGCACAGTTGTAGAGTATGTGATTTTATGAACAGCTGAAAGAGTACTGATGACTCTCTGAGAGACCACCCACAGTGTTAATCATTTCTACTGGAGATAAGAATCTGAGAAGATCTTCCATTGTTGTCAGTCTTGCCACATCATTTCAGGATACTTAACTAGTAATACAATCCACACTGTTTTTTTTCAGGCTTGGCCTAGTAAGGAGAAGTGTGTTTTTTTCTTCTTGTCTTCAGTCTTAGTGACAATTTTTGCCACCTTCAGGCCAGGCTTTGGCAGAGGTAACAGCAACCCAGAGAAGAAAAGCTCTATTTAGATCAGTGGACAGAAAGGGCTGACCAGGATATAAAGGTAAACATGAGTGGAATAATAATTCTTCTGGATCCTCGTGCTGCCTTGAGTCTGCCTCAGAGCTGCAGAGTGCTAGCACTCTGTGTTGTCAGGAACCTACTGGAGAGTTATCTCAAATCCTGACATTTTTGAGTTGACACAAAATGTGACAATTCTCTGTCCCTTTAATTAGAGCTAAGACACTGGCAGCAGGTGCTAAACTGTGATATCCTTACCTCAAATAAATCCAAATCCAAATCTATACAGATTTTGTGAATCAGGAATGTCAGACTATTTTAGGAAAGATTTCTTCTGTACTATGGAAACATGATGGCATTAGGCACTTCTCATGGGATAAATAAATAAGTAAATAAAATGAACAACAACAAAAACATTTAAAATTAGTCACATTTTAAATAGAATGGTATTGAAAATAAATTGAGCATGCTCTTATGGGAATTTTCTGAATGTAGAAATTCGTGGGTCCATATTCCTATCTTCAGAATGTGTTAATTGCTGAGTATAATTCCTTCTCTGCTCTTCCTCAGAAGATCAGGGTAAGATGATTTTCCCTGTTAGAATTCCTGTCAATACTCTGCTGAGACTGCATTTTGAGTTCTGTGTTCAGTTTGAGGCCCTTCTCTGCAATAAAATATCGAGGCCCTGAAGCATGTCCAGAGAATGGCAACACGTAAGTACTTATGTGTCACATATATATACATTTTTTAATGTTTAATTGCACTTATTTCATGTTTAAGTGAGAAACTAAACAATTCAAAATGAATATTGCTCCAGCATCAGAAAATGGCAAAAATTATTAGTTTGTAAAGACTAATTTTGATGATATCAAAAGTGAACATGAAGTGTTACAATAAGAATTCTGTCCAGTGGCATTATTTTCTGTTTTTCAGTTCTTTCCACTCTACCATCCATAAATCATCATTTGAAGCCAATTAGTTATCTGAGAGGTATTTAAGAGATGTCTCTATATGTGTACACCGTAATTTACTATAGATTTGGAGAACAAGAGTGAGTGTGCCCTTCAATTATGTGTTCTTAAGATCACTGCTACTTTCCAAAACCTCATGGAGTCAATACTGTAACTGCTGCCATTTTGGTAGTCAGAAAATCCATATAAATGCACACTGATGATCAGTGAAACTGTTTTAAAGTTACGATTTTAATTTCACTCTATTTTAATATGACAAATCAAAATTTTAAGTTTCCCATCTAAATTAACTGGGAATTTTCTGCTAATGGAGTAAGTATGGATTATGCTGAATATTGTAAGTCTTAACTACTTACTGGATTTTAAGAATGCTTGTCTTGAGTGGTAGCCCTTATCTCTGTGTACCTTTCCACAGAGGGAAAGAAAAACTTATTTCCTACCTGACCTATTATATCAGAGTACTATTAATCTTATTCGAATTTATTATCCAAGTCCCAAAGGAAAAGAGATAAATGTATTTGCTTTTACTTGTTTCCTCATGCTTTCACAGATTGCTCAAAATGAATTGATGATACAACTTTGATTTAAATCTCTGAGTCCTCAGCAGTAAAAATGTTACAATTTTTATGTGTTTTATCATACAGATTTTATTGCTTTTATATGAAAATGCGTCATTCTCCACTAGCCCACTGCCAAGCCATGACATTTCTGCTATCACTGTTACCTCTGTAGTGCACTTAAATTTGATTTATGGGTACATTTTATAGTATATTTGTCCTTAGGAGCCCCCAAACAACGAAATGGAGAATACTAATGTGAATTGCTCAGGATAAACAAAACAAAACAAAAAAAAGAAAACAAAAAAAAAAGAACAAACCCGCACACATTGTGTATTTGATGTGTACAGATGTAACTTCGACAACAAAAAAAGCAAAATATAATAAGTGGAAGACAGACAGTAAGAGTACTCATTTTCCCAAGAAGTTCTTAAAACAGAAGAAGGATGAAGAATGAAGTATCTCTTTTTACTACTCCAATGCTTTAAAAATATGATAAAGAAAATGAAACCTCAAGAAAAGTAGGTTTCAGAATTATTAAATTGTTGAATGTTGAGCATCTCTGAGATATGCTCACATCTGTGCTTGTACTACTGGACATTTTCCAAATGAGGCTGTCAGAATTGAAGTCTACTCACTGTACAGTCTACAAGTCTAAATTTCTTCAATTTTCTAAGGATTTTAGGTGGCCCAGATTTTCAATGCTGATTAAAGGACAGCTGTGAAAGTGAGCTGGCAGTTGTGAAAACTGCTTGGTTTCATCAAATTTTAAACATTTGGTCCCTTTAATATCAGTGTTATTTAGAAATAGACCACTTTGTAAACTAACAGTTCAAAATTTCTGTTAATTGTGAAATTTTCGGCCAATTTTGGAGTAGAGTAATGTTTTCTTTCATTTGCTTTCAGGCATATATCTTCTGGATTCTGGAACTGGAGTTCTTGTTAATTTTGATCCTTCCATCTTCATATACCATTAAAAAATTATGACGTCTAAAGTTATCTCCTTTGGAAGAAAAGCCTTTCTGAGGATCAAGTTTGAAATCATAAGAAAAAATGTGGAAATCTGGTAACAAAATGCTAAATTCAACCTTGTGTTTTTCTATCTCTTTTGCATTTTATAGTATGGCTTGATATTTATGAAAGATGCAATTTAGAACTCCCAAGTCTACTGTAAGTACATAATATATTCTTTGTCTTAAAAAATGAATTAGATGTCTTGCTATGTTAATATCTGGTGTTTAAAATATATGGAACTTATTGTTGTTATGTATAAAAAGATGAGTGTCATATCAAATAAAAAAAAAGTACAAAAAAAATAAAAAAAAAAAAAAAAAAGATCTGCATGGATTTTAAGATGTTTTGTATTATGTAATGAACAAGAACAATTTACTGCAACACTGAGCTTTTTCTCTAACCTGTGATCCTGTCTTGTCTTCCCCCAAAGACCCTTTAAAAAGAAAAAAAAACACAACACTTTCTCAAATATGTAGGAAGTATTTCTATTAAATTACCCTTCCTCTTCCTCCCACAAAAACAGTTTGAAAACCATAAACATATAGTTTTTTACCATGTAATGCACATTCTGTCATGAAGAATTTCACACTGATTTAACAAGAATATGTCTCCTTTCTTCAATAACATATTCCAGCAACTGAGGCACAAATACTCTACTTATGCTCGTAGAAAGTAGGGCCTTGTCACATTCAGAAATTACTTGTGAATGCTGTCAAAAAGATTGCAGTCATATGAAGCTTTATTCTGCAAACATTAACTCTTGTTGTGCACAGTTTTTCCTTCTAGCTTAAATCAGTTATATGAAACACGGATGACTTTCACAAATATACATTTATGCATACTGAGTTTTGGATATCTAAAAGGACATTTTATTTTAGGATTTTTTATTTTTTTAATAGTGGTATTCTTAAAAATTATTGGGATGATATTCCAATATCTCTAAAAGGCAGTTTGCCAGATACCAGCAATCGTTCTCCCTTTAGAGACTATCTTGTCCGTTTCTTGATTTCTAATACTAAAGCAAAGCAATGTGTCCTTCAGCCTACATCTAAAACCTTTCAGGAGCTCTCTTTAACTTTTTTTTTTTTATTATTTTTTTTTTTTTACTGTTCAACTGTGGATGAAGCAGCAGAGAAAACAGAACCCTGAGAAACTTGAAGTGGCAAGAACAGTGACATCTTCTGCTTTCTGGTCATTTCGACATATAGTCATAGAGCTGCTGAATAATAAAAACAATCTTAGAATGGCCTGGCTTGGAAAGGACCTTAAAGATGATCCCATTCCAACCCCCTGCCATGAGCAGGGTTACCAGCCACTATCAGGCCACCTAGGGACACCCATCCGACCTGGCTTTGAATGCCTTCAGGGATGGGGCATCCGCAGCTTCTCTGGGAAGATTGTGCCAGTACCTCACCACCCACTCAGTGAAGAATTTTTTCCTAACATCTAACCTAAATCACCCATTTTTTAGTTTAAAACCATTCCTCCTAGTTCTCTCACTATTAGACTATGTAATAAATCAGTCTCTCTCCTTTTTATAAGCTCTCCTTAAGTACTGGAAAGCCAAAATGAGGTCTCCCTGCCTCCTTCTTTTCTCCAGGCTGAACAGCTCCAGTTTTCTCAGCATTTCTTCACGTGAGAGGTGCTCCAGTCCACTGATCATCTTCTTGGCTTTCATTTGCATAAGATTCCCAGTACTGGAATGGAATTCTGGGCTAAATGCAGAAAAATGTAAAACATCTCAGGACACATACTCTCAAGATCAATAGCAGAAAATTTAATTTAGACATGGAAATCCTAGATTAATGTCCCTTTGTGCAATGTATGTTATTTAGATAAAAAATACACCAAATCACATGGTTACAGTTTACAGGGTAAATTTCTCTGCTTGCTTTCAGGCAGAAAGACAGCTATTTATTCACTGTATCAGAGAGCAAAAATAAGTACTGTCTATGGGGGTAGCAGTCAGACATGACCTAATGCCTGTGTGTCGGAGGTTCAAGTTCTTGTTTTAATTAATGTTTTAATTATCTGTACAAGGTAGAACAAATCCATCAAGAGAGACTGAGAGAAACTATATCTAATCAAGGTCCCAGCATGTAACAAATGTTAATTTGCTGTGGCATAGATGCATTTAAATGTTTCCTAGTAGCAACATAAAGCAAATTCCTGAATTTGTAGCATTGTTAAGGTCAGTATTCATAATTATTTATGGTATATCAGGCAGATAATTATTTCAGTGTGTATTCGAATCTGATTACAGACTCTGATTCAAGGATGCAAGATTTCTTTATGAAATGTAATTACAATAATAAGTAAAATAATCCGTATGACACTCATGCTAACAGAAAGAATGAACTCAGTTTGATGTTCACATTTTGAATCTTTTTGTTTCTAATGAAAATTCACCTCCCTTATCATGTCAGGAATATTTTGTCACAGTAATCCTTCAGTGCTATTCTTCCTCCTCTACTCCTAACATTTACTCATATGTAAGATTAATGCAGGTGGATTTCTGTTGGCACTTAGAAATAGAAGTCATCCTGTGAATTTTCATTTGCAAAATGCAGTGTTCATGTCTTATCGTTCATTATGAGTTCCGAGTGAACACAAAAATAAATCTGTGAATGCTGATTAAATTATTCCTACATATTTATTTCAACAAAGCTCTTGAATGCCTGGACTATTTATATAGGAATTTCATAGGAATTTCATTTAGTTTTCAGATCCAAACAGTGTTTCAAAACACTCAAGCAGGTATGCATTCATTGTTAGTAAAATGTTTATTAAAGTCTCTATTGTTTGGCAGTGGATGCTGACCTCTCATTCTATGTCCAAAGGACATCATGCTTCACCTGGTGTAGAAGTAGGGGTCTATGACCTGAATGGTATATTTATCATTAATATTATTATTGAGAAATAACTTCGCCAGGTTTCAAAATATCACCTCAGGTTTTCCTTGAAGTTACTTCAGAAAAAGAAAGGCTATACTTTTGCCCTCTTTACTAGCTACCTCATTTCTTTTGACCTACACTTTTCACAAGACTCCTCCAGAGTTTAATAAGAATAAAATAATAGTAAATGCTATTTGTTTTATTTTTCATACTTCTTTAAAATTAAATAAATTGTGATTTTCTTTCCATCCTATAAAACTAAATATTTTTAGTTGGTTGTTTTATCTATTGTCATTGCAATTGATTCTGGATTTCATTTCTGACTGCTCACATGTACTCAGATGCAAGATCATAGAGATGCTTGTGATCAGAATTTTACTAAATCATCACTGTAATAGAAATGAATCATCTGAACACAGAACCTTATTATGTCTGTGTAGATTAAGGTAAACAAAATCTATAATTAACTGTCATGAATTCATTACTGATTTGTCCAAACTACCTGAAAAAATGTGTCATGGAATCATAGAATTTTACTGTGAGGTCAGCAAATTGATACATGTAAACAACCCCCCACCCGGTTTCCAGGACAACTGATTAAGGTATGATCAGTTGGTCAGAATGATCATGTCAGTTCATGTCATGGGCAGAAATACAGGATATGCTTATACAGCGTCCTGTGTAGGTAAGATGATTCTGAAATATTCAATACTGTAGACCTAGCACTATATGGCAGACTTAACATTTTCATAGAATCATAGAATCATAGAATCACCAAGGTTGGAAAAGACCTTCAAGATCATCCAGTCCAACCGTTCACCTATTCCCAACAGCTCCCACTAAACCATGTCCCTCAACACAACATCCAGCCTTTCCTTGAACACCCCCAGGCTCGGTGACTCCACCACCTCCCTGGGCATCCATTCCAGTGCCTGACCACCCTTCCTGAAAAGTAATACTTCCTCACGTCCAGCCTGAATCTCCCCTGCCGTAGCTTGAAGCCATTCCCCCTGGTCCTATCACTAATGACACGAGAGAAGAGGCCGACCCCCAGCTCACTGCAACCTCCCTTCAGGAAGTTATAGAGAGCAATGAGGTCTCCCCTGAGCCTCCTCTTCTCCAGGCTGAACATTCCCAGCTCCTTCAGCCTCTCCTCATATGGCCTGTGTTCCAGACCCCTCACCAGCTTTGTTGCCCTCCTTTGAACACGTTCCAGGGCCTCAATATCTTTCTTGCAGTGAGGGGCCCAAAACTGGACACAGTACTCAAGGTGCGGCCTCACCAGTGCTGAATACAAGGGAACAATCACCTCTCTGCTCCTGCTTGCAACACTGTTTCTGATGCAAGCCAGGATGCCATTGGCCTTCTTGGCCACCTGGGCACACTGTCGGCTCCTGTTCAGCCGAGCATCAATCAATACCCCCAGGTCCATTTCCTCTACGCAGTCCTCCAGCCACACCGCCCCAAGCCTGTAGCGTCGCCTGGGGTTGTTGTGGCCGAAGTGCAGGACCCGGCATTTGGCCTTGTTGAACCTCATCCCATTGGCTTCAGCCCAGCTCTCCAGCCTGTCCAGATCCCTCTGTAGGGCCTCGCTACCCTCAGGCAGATCCACACTTCCAGCCAATTTGGTGTCACCTGCGAATTTACTGAGGGTGCACTCGATGCCCTCATCGAGGTCATCAATAAAGATATTGAAGAGGACAGGCCCCAGCACCGACCCCTGGGGAACACCACTCACGACCGGTCGCCAGCTGGATTTGACTCCATTCACCACCACTCTCTGTGCCCGGCCCTCCAGCCAGCTCCTTACCCAGCCAAGAGTGTATCCATCCAAGCCTCGGGCTGCCAGCTTCTGCAGGAGAATGCTGTGGGAGACAGTGCCAAAGGCTTTGCTGAAGTCTAGGTAGACCACATCAACAGCCTTTCCCCCATCCACCAGATGGGTCACTAGATCATAGAAGGAGATCAGGTTGGTCAAACAGGACCTGCCCTTCATGAACCCATGCTGGCTAGGCCTGATCCCCCGGTCACCCTGCACATGCCACATGATCTCCCTCAAGACAATCTGCTCTATAACCTTCCCTGGCACCGAGGTCAGGCTAACAGGCCTGTAGTTCCCCAGATCCTCCTTACGACCTTTCTTATAAATGGGAGTCACGTTGGCAAGCCCCCAGTCTTCTGGGACCTCACCAGTCAACAAGGAGCGCTGACAGATGATGGAAAGTGGCTCAGCTCTCACCTCCGCCAGTTCCCTCAGCACTCTTGGGTGGATCTCATCTGGCCCCATCGACTTGTGACAGTCCAGCTGGAGCAGTAGGTCTCTGACTGTTTCTTTCAGAATCACAGGGGGGTTAGTGTGCTCCCCAGCCGAGATTACCAGGTCAGAGAGAGGAGTATCCTGAGGATAACTGGTCTGACTTTTAAAGACAGACGTAAAGAAGGCATTCAGAACCTCTGCCTTTTCCTTATCCTCAGTGGTCACATTCCCAGCCTCATCCAGCAAAGAGTGGATATTCTCCTTTGTCCTCCTCTTGCTGTTAATGTATTCATAAAAGAGTTTCTTACTCCTTTTCACCCCAGCAGCTAGGTTAAATTCAAGCTGGGCTTCTGCCTTTCTGATTTCACCTCTACACATCCTAATGACTTCCTTATATTCATTCTGAGTGGCCTGTCCCTCTTTCCACAGGCGGTAGATTCTCTTTTTCTCCTGGAGCCTCAGGAATAGTTCCCTATTCATCCACGCCGGTCTTCTTCCCCTCCGGCTCATTTTGCAGCTCAGGGGGACTGCCTGCTCCTGCGCCCTTAAGACTTCCTTCTTGAAGAGCAACCAGCTCTCTTGGACCCCTTTACTCGCTAAGACTGAATGCCAGGGGACTCCCCCTATTAGTCCCTTGAACAATTCAAAGTCCGCCCTCTTGAAGTCCAAGGTAGCAATTTTACTATTCCCCTTCCAGGCTCCACCATGAATTGAAAAGTCTATCATTTCATGGTCACTCTGTCCAAGACAGCCTCCAACCTCCACATCTCCCACCAAACCTTCCCTGTTTGTGAACAGCAGGTCTAGTGGGGCAGTTCCTCTCGTGGGAAGGAACGAGATTTTTTGTGAGAATTTTTTGTGTAAGATTGCATTTTAATGTATTGCATTCTTTTGAAAAGGAATCAAATTCTAATTGGATAGCTTTAACTGGTAAATCTATGTGCATAAGAGATTTAATAGTTATCTTGAGGTTATAATTTATGAATGGAGTGCAACAGTAGTAGTGCATCTGAAGTCAAATCCAGTCACAAGAGGTGTTCCCCAGGAGCTGGTACTGGGGACTGTCCTGTTCAGGTCTTCAAAAAGAGTTTAGATGTTGTACTTAAAGACATGATTTAGTGGGAAATAGTGGTGGTAGGTGGACAGTTGGACTTGATGATCTTGGAGTTCTTTCCAAGCTGTGGTGATTCTATGATTCTATGAATCACAAAGAGAAAACACACAAAGTTTACTACACGCATCACTCCAGGGCAGAAGACCTATGTGCTGTAGGTGTAGTTTTCTCCATTTTTCTTTACTTCAGTGTATTCACTCTTTAATAGCCTTATTTGAGAAATTGGAATCCATTTGTTTCACAGTGTCTCTTTTCTCTTTGTTGCGGTCTTTCTTGTGATGAAGATAATGGTTTGGCGATATTTTTGAAGCAAAATTTGTGTGGCAAGCACTGTAGGAGAGTTTGTATTCTCAATCTGAATGCTGAAACACTTCCTGTATTGTATTTTATTGTGCCTTACCAGTGTTTTGTTTTGTTTTTATCATTTTCAACTAAAGTGATCTGGGCTTATTGAAAGATACAGAAGTGCTGTTTGAGTAACTTCTATACTTATCTTTTCCTGAATTCTTTTTCCTGTTGACATGTTTTCAAGGTATTTAGTCAAGCATAAATTACCACGAAGCCATTAAAAAAAGCCTCCCTGAAATTTTTCTGGGACTGTAACCTTACAATATCTCATAGTGCTAACATGCTCAGAATAACCTTCAAGATGCAGGGATCCTTGAACTCTTCTTGCTTTGCCTTCGTCTGTCAGCAGATGAGTCAGTAAGCATATGTACCTATGTGAGAAAAACAGAATATTGTGTCTAAATCCAATAGTTTTGTCTTTGCCATTTCTGTATTTCCTTTTTAATGAGTGCTCTTGCACACAGGCATGCCATAGAGCTGAAAACTCCATGATAATCCAAAAAACTGTTATTTAATAATAAGTCAGTACATATTTCCTGTGGTCTTACTAAATTTGAAAAATTGTAAGTATACTTTCATATTAGTATTGAGTTATATTTATTTTGGGTTAATTTTTTTTTTTTTTTTTTTTTTTTTAATGAGCTAATGTGGCTAAAGAAAATCTTACACAGTCCGCTTTATAAGAAAGCTTAAGATTATTCCTTCTGTTCACGCAATTATCAACTATTTTTCTTCTGACATAGGGAATTTTTTCTGCATCAAACACAGGTAATTTAGAAGATCAAAGAAATGTAATTAAATTGTGATAATGGGCTACAACATTCTAGTAACAGTGATTACTCTAGCCTTAAAATTTAGATAATATTGATTCATTTTCATAGAATCATAGAATCAAGTCCAAATTTTACAGAAAGTCAAGAAGAATGAGTGCATATATTATTCATGGAAGCATATTGCCCTGATTTCATCTGGGATAGAGTTATTTTTCTTCATAGTAGCTGGTATGGTACTGTCATTTGGATTTAGTGTGAGTACGATATTGATAACACACTGACATTTTACTTGTTTTTGGATAGTGCTTGCACTAAGTTAAGGACTTTTCAGCATCTCATACTGCCCTGCCAGTAAGAAAGTTGGGGGCACACAAGAAAATGAGAGGAAACAAGGCAAGACAGCTGACATAAAATGGCCAAAGGCATGTCCCTTACAATGTGGCATCATGCTGAACTGGAGCTGACAACAAAACTGGAGGAACAATAAAATGGAAGGTGATACCATTTCTTCAAGAGTGGTGTAAGAAGATGTCACCATTTGGTCATCATTTGGCTGGTGGTAAGAAATTGCTTTGTGTGTCACTAACTTTTTTTCTTTTTTTTTTTTTTTCTTATTTTTCTTTATTCAAAACACAGCATCATACCAACTACTAGAAAATAAAATATCTCAGAATGTGTTTGCATGTGACTATTCCTTTGTCAAATCCTCTTCTTTCCCCACAAGATGTAGTTTATTTTCTTGGAGGATGGAAATAATACCACTTGATTCATAGATTGCTAACTGTTGCATAGAAGAGAGCTAAGGAGCAAGACAAAGAATAAAAAATCTTTTGGATTTTTAAGGCATTCACTAGAATGAACAAGCTAATCAGTGAACTGTTTTAAATTAAGTTACAGGTTTCACAAATAACTAAGGGAAATTTATACCAATTCCCCTTGAAATGTGGATGTCCAATTTCTAGTACCTTGCATTGCATCCCTTTAACAGCCCACCCTCAAACATAGTAAAACTCAGCTAATTGATTTTTTCCATAACAATTTTTAAGCACTAAAAAATGGCTTTTCTGACAGTTATTGCATGAAGTCAAAGAAGGTGATCTTTCTTCTTTGTTCCTTTTAATAGTGAGAATGTTTTGTTCTATACATAATTGACATCTCTATAAAGGAAACCTTGATTATCTAAGGAGTTATATCATTTACATGTATGCCTCTTAAAATGGTTTTCTTATTATCAGAAAAAAAATTTAGAGATATATGAAGTTTACTTAAACCAGTGAAAAATTTAGGCAAATCTCAGGTGATGTATTGACAGTAGATGTTTAGTTAGATAAGTTCAAATAAAGCAATAAAAAGTTGCATGTAAAATATGCATACCAGAAGAAGAAAATAACCATATACTTGCATTCTATCAGACAGTTTAACCAGGAATTGAAGTATATGATTTTTGTTGGAAATGCTGCAACTTCACCAGTTCAGAAGAAGTCCAAAAGTAAAGGCCTCTTGTATTTAGTGACTATGAAAAACCCTCAACTGCCTTTCTAAAAGAACTGTATTCTGGATAATATAAGAGCATCTAACAAAAAAGATAGGGAGTACAGGAGCTCTATATGGGCTGTGTTGGCCTACTACTAATTGGGTAACATCTGTAAAAAGAAATGGTCACCCTTCTGCAGTTAGTCTGTGCACTCAAGTGCGAATCTGAAGAAATCCCAGTTAAAGTAACATGCACTGTATCATTATTGTCATAAGCTAAACAAAAATAAAATTGTTCTGCAATAAAACAAAGGTAAGAGTAAAAGGAAACGAGGTATAATTAAATGTAGTGAAAAATCCTGCTAAGAAAAAGTCAGATTTGAAATCTGGGAAGCAATGAGAAGATTCTTGTGTCCATGAATCAGTGCTCTGGTAAGTTTATTGATTCTCTTAAAAGCTTTTTCTTTGATAATGATAAATGAGGAAAAATAGCATTCTATATGACATGTATCTTTGCCAAACTTGATAAACAAATGATTTTCAGGAGCATCTCATTTTGTTCTATTCCCAAGAGATGATAGAATTTGTTGTTACAATTTTGCGTTTTAACCTATCTGGTGGCAAATGTTAGAGTTTATTTTTAAAAAACATCATTGTAGAATCAAGTCTTGTGACAGGATGACCATGGCTAGCAGGCAGGTGCTCACCGTGCTGCTCTCTTATTTCCCCTCCTCAACAGGACAAGGGGGAGAAAAAACAATTGGAAGAAAGGAAGAAAGACAAAATTAAAGTAAGAGAGGAAGGGAGGAACAGAGGAAGGAAATAAAATTTCTAGCTGAGGCTACATATTTCACTGGTTACTACGAGATAATATTGCTTGGAAGGTTTGGTGTTCATTGCCTAATCTGTATGCTGCAATTCAGACAAACAAAAAGGACAGAAAATAAACTTCATTACTTTATTGCTGCAGTGAATTTTTGGTATTTTGAGGGGTTTGGTTTTTGTTTATTTGTTTCTTTATTTGGAGATTTTGTTTGCTGCTTTTAACTTTTCCAGGAACACTTATCACTTTCTTAGAAAGAGTCCTAGATACTGTACCAGACTTGTTAACACAGCAGAAACAAAGTAACCAAATAGCAAACATTATTTCATTCTCTCCCACTAGCTTTTTAGCTAGCTGGTAGTTAGCTTTGTGCCGCTGAACTCTACCAGGCCTTGGCCATTTAGCCAACCCACCTCACTCTCTGCTTATCCAGCAGCCCATACAACAGCTTCTTCATGAGGATGAAAGGCAAGTCCTGCTTGACAACTTGATTTCCTTCTATGACTGAGTAACACTCCTGGTGGATGAGAGAGGTTGCTGAGAGAGGCTGTTGATATGGTATACCTAGACTTCAACACAGCTATTGACACTGTCTTCCACAGTATTCTCCTGGAGAAATCCACAGCCCATGGCCTGAAGAGGTACACACTTTGCTGGGTTAAAGAACTGCCTGGATGTCTGGGATCTTAAAGCAGTGGTAAATGGAGTCAAATCTAGATGGCCATGGAACATAAGTGGTGCTCCCCGGGGATTGCTGTTGCTTAGTATTTTTATTGATGATGTGGATGAGAGAATCGAGCGCACCCTCAGTAGTTCTCCAGATTACACACAGCTGGGAGTATTGATGTGCCTGAGGGTAGGAACACCCTCCAGAATGATCTAGACAGGCTAGATAGGTGGACCAATGGGATGTAGTTCAATAAGACCGAGTGGCAGATCCTACATGTTGGCTGATACAACCCTAGGCAATGCTACAGTCTTGGGGCAGAGTAGCTGGAAGACTGTGTAGAGCGAACTGACCTACCGGTGTTGGTCAATGCTCAGCTAAACATGAGCCAGCAGTGCTCCCAGGAGGCCAAGAAAGACAATGGCATCCTGGCTTGTATCTAAAAAAATGTTACCAGCAGGAGCAAGAAAGTGGTCATTTCCCTGTACTCAGCAATGGTGAGTCTGCAACTTGATTACTGTGCTCAGTTTGGGGCCCTTCACTACAGGAAAGATATGGAGGCCCTGCATGTCCAGAGAAAGGCAATGAAGCTAGTGAGAGGTCTGGAGGACAATCCTTATGAGGTGCAGTTGAGGGAACCAGAATTGTTTGTTCTGGAGAAGAGGAGCCCCACGGGAGACCTAATAGCTCTGAACAACTACCAGAAAGGAGTTTGTGGTGGGGTGGTGGTCAACCTCTTCTCCTGTGTAACTAGTGATTGGCTGAGAGAGAATGGCCTCAAGCTGTGCCAGAGGTTGGATGTTAGGAAAACTTTCTTCTCTGAAAGAGTGGTCAGGTGGTGGAACAGGCTGCTGAACGAAGTGACTGAACTGCTGTCCCTGAAGGTGTTCAAGAAACATTTAAAAGTTGTACTAAGGGACAAGTTTATTGGGGAAATAATGGTGATATGTGGACAATTGAAATGGATGATCTTGGAGGTCTTTTCCAACCTTGCTGATTCTATAATTATATGTCCTTATCACTGACCACAATTTCCTGCCCCATTTTCTCGAACTGGGTAGAATACGGTTTACAGCCTATGCAGGATTGAGTTTTCAATTTTTCCCCATTTATGTCTTCCCCTCAAGAAGATTCTGTTTTGTAAAGACACCTCAGTCTTAATCTCCAAGGATGCAGAGTGTCAACGTCACAATATGTTCAGTGACCCACATCTTCCTCAGAGTTACCGGTTTCTCAATTCTTGCTCAAGCCTTGTCACATAGCTGTGTCCTATTACTGTTTCTTATAACGGTAGACTGCCTATTAGCTACTGGAAGGACAACATAACACCCTCTATATCACATAGCTACTGAGATGGATGGGACAGTTCATTCTTTCCAGAGCTGCAATGTCTTCCTAACAGTTGAAACATATGAAGGCAGAGCAGCAGTAGACTATGGAAGGATGCTGTGAAAGTCCTTCAATGCCCTGTGCAATCTTTTTTGTGTTATAAAAGTTGTCTTAATAAAATCTATGTGAAGAGAAATACGTAAAATATTTTTATATTAAATCATTCCCTAAATGACATCGATTACCTGATTGTCACATAGATGTTAATATGTGCAATAAGTGATTTTTTTTTATTTTTTTATTTTTGCAAAAAGTTGTTCATGTACAAAGGACAGGGCCTTCTGGGAGATGATGTCAGGAGACAGCAAAAGAAGAGTCAAAAGCTCACTTTTGGTTTTCTTGTCATTTCTTTCCTGTGGGTAAAATGATGGAATTTCTCTGAAAGTGCACACTATGTCTGTGTGAAAGACAAAAACACCATCAGAGCACTTGCTTATTAAATTCACTGTCAAATCATGCTTCATATACCATCAGTGTTCTGTGGGCTTTACTGGTGGGAATGACTGCCAGCCCAGAACTAGTTACCCTTGAACAAGGAGAGGAGAGGAAAATTAGACTGGGACCAGTTAGACACTTTAGCTCATGACAAGAGACCTCAGCTTCAAGCACTCTTCGTAAGGCTCATCTACCCCCTGCAAAACTGCAAACATAAACTCCTATATATACATTTGTTTTCCCAGCCCAATAATGCTGTCAGCAGTAAACTTAATTATATGCTCCCTTACAAGGACAGCTATTCACACTTTCATTTTTCCATGTAAGGAAGTTTTGGGAAATGTTTATTTTCATGCCTCAGTGGTAAAAAAGTTTATTAATAAATATTCAAAGATATTAGTTCTAGGAAATATAGATGGCATATTCTCAAGAAAGTTGACTTGGTGGTATATTTCAGTTTAGAAGTTTCAGTTTAGGTTTATTTAATTTTTATTCTTCCTTGAGAATGGAGGATCCACTTGTGACACTGAGATGAATGAGCAAAATATTTCTAAATGTTGTAGTGTGTATCTAGTAGTCTGCTCTTTTCACACACAGGAACAAACATATTTGAAATCTGACAATATTGGTTTGCAGAATTATCTGAGTAGTTAGTTTTAAGCTTTGATTTACAAAATACTTTCTGTATTCTTTCAATCACTTTTACAGGTTTGGATTTTTTTAGTTATCTTTTTCTATATGAAAGTATGTGTTATATACATGATGTATCTTTAACAAGATAAAGCAGATGTTCTGCAGAACTGTCATTTACTCATGTAAGTGCTCTGAGAAAAGATAATTAACCATTAATTTAAACCTGGTAAAAGAGTTTGCCTTTTGTTCTGTGTTCTCAAATCTGTATGGTAACAGACTAATACTTGAAAATCTTGAACTTGCAGTGAAAATGAAAAATTTTGACCAAGGGAATAAGAATAAATTTTATAAGGCCATAATGCTTTATCTATTTTGATTTTTTCTTAACGTAGAATATTACTAACAAAATAAAGAATACATTTCAAATTAGATATAAAAATGTAAATGTTTATCTGAACGGTTTTCTTGGACATAAATCCTGAAAACTATTTCTAATTGTTCCAATTGACCTATTTCCAACTACTATATCCCCTTTCCTTTGAAAATGGGGAGAACTGCTACCATGTCTTGTCCTTCTCTTTTAAGAATAGAGGAATTACAAAATTATTCTGATCTGTGAAACTGTTTATATCAAGAGAAAGCGTAATGAAAGTTAATAAAGGAAAATTCTAAAACAAAACATTAGAAATTAATGGAAAACTAATAGGAAAGTCAGAAAATTCTACAGATGGTAGCTATTATTTTTATGTGATTTCCTTACACATTATAGGTATTGTTGCTAATGAGCATGCTGCTAATTGTAGGAAGGTAATAATAGATATGCAGAAAGCACATTTTCCTCAGGTTAGTGCCACTAAGGCTATTGGGTAGCAAATTCTTCTTGTTGGCTTGTTGGGAATGCCAACTTGATGTTTCACAGAAGCACTTTTTTCAAGTCCATAGTTTTTACATCTTATTTTTCAGTACCTTTTCCTCCCATTCTTCTCCACTTTACTGTATGTATTTTCTTCTTATCCCTTTCCTTCAAATCATGTTATCTTTTCTTTCACTGAACCTCTGGCATCTTTGTGACTTACATTTTTACTTGCATTCCTCTGTAATGTATTTGATGTCTGCTTCTACATTTTTGACAAACACATTTGGAGTTTATGGTGATTTGTGTTGCCACTAAATACCACTCTCTGATCACTATGCTCACTCATCCTCTTTGTATTTTTTCTTTTCTAAGTAATTCTCAATTTTAAATTCCTTTTCCTGCACATCTTTTATTTGAAGCAGCACTGATTAACACTGTCAGATATTACCTTTCAGCTCTGAGCCATCAATTATCACTCTTTAATGACTGGCTTTCCTCATTCCGTGCTTTATCACCTTTCTTGAAATCTTTAATACTCACTGATCATTTCTTTTGCAGCCTTCTTAGAACCAGTTTTCTCGTAAACTTTATTACCATTCTTCGTAAGAATTCTGCTGCCATTTTTGTCTCTTCAAGGGTTTTTCTTCCTGAAATGTTCTGCTTTGGACATACAATCACTGGCTTATTTTAAGATGCTGACACATCTTTTGCTCTGTGACTCAAGCACTCCTGACTTTATCTTGATAAAGCCTTTCACTGGGCTTTGCTTCCAAGAAATGTTACTTCTCATAGTGTTTAACACATTTATCAAGTAATTCCCTGTTTAAATTAGCAGGTATATTGAGTGCAAATAGAAGAAACAGTGTTTCACACATTTCTCCTTCTGCTCTGTCCACATCTTATTAGCTTTTCTCAGCAGGTAAAAGAGAGGCAGGTGGATGCTGACCATGTCTTAGGCAGCACTGGACAGGGTCTGTGCTAGCTTACTGCAAATACAACTTATTCTTCTCACATTGTGCCAGAGTTTTCTTTACCCAGAAATTAAATAACCTTTACCTCTGAAAAGTGTGTTCTCTGGAAAGCCATAACTAAATAAAAAGGTCACTAAGAGTCATGGAGTCTTATTAATTAGCTTGTTGTTATTTGTTTGTTTGCTTTTAATCTTGATCCCTCCTGAATTCACACAGCAGATAAGAAGGGGTATGAGTGGTACAACTGGCTGAAAGACATCAAATCTTGAAATGCTTAATAAAAATACACTGATAATTAATTTTCCAAATTTTTCTTAAGTTCTTATGTACAAAAGCAGACTAACATTGCATATAGTGTGAAAGTAATATTTAAAGTTAGTGTTGGAAGCTTAAATAAATAGGGCATGAAATTAGGAGATTGGAAATGAAAATAGGATACTTCCATTTTGACAAAATCCTTTGATAAGGACTTTCTTTCAACTTGTCTGCTGAGTGAACAGTATTAGTTATTGAGGAAACCACAGGCCAGATTCCTATTGAAGATCTTGATGGTAAGTGATGCTCTAAGCTGGGAATAGATGGAAAGCAGACCTTTGGGGTTAGCACTTATTCTACTCCTAGATGAGAGAAGTTGCTAATAGGAGAAGCATGGTTTAGGATCAGAGAAATCTTGAGAAGGAAATTTGCATCAATCTCAGTTTTGTTCCATCACTGGCAGCTTCCAGACAGTGTTGTAGACGATATCTCTAGTGGTGAATTGTTCTTAGTTATTTGCTTTTACTACAATAACTGTTTGGTTTCTGTACTTCTTGTACAGTGGAGATAAATTCTTGACCTGATAAAAAAGTATTGAAGATCACAGGCTGTGAATCAGAACTTTTTGCACAGCCAAAAATAACCCCTGACCAAACTACATCCGCCCTTTCCAAAAAGCTCTAACTGATGTTGTTTCAGTATTTAACATGAACAGAAACATACTTAGAAAGGAATATGTTATTTAATTCTTAACTGGAAGTCCTCATTAAACTTCCTTAATGGAATATCTATATCCAGGATTTTTTTTATTCCACAGGTGCAAATATAAATAATTCCATAAACTTAACAGAGTCTTCTCATGATACACATTTGTGTTACAGTGGGGCTAGCAAGTTTGAATTGGTACACAGCAGAATAACAAAACTCTTAATTGCAATTGTGCTGATCTGATCCATCCTTTCTTTCTCGAGGTAGCACCTAGACAACAAAATCACTTTTTAATTTGGATTTGCTGAGTTGTTTACTGTGAATTTTCTCTACCTATTCATAGCTTGCCAAAACAAACACATTTTCCTTGGCTCCCACAGACCTGAACTGGAACATGTCATTTGTGATTTTTTTTTTTTTTTTTTTTTTTTTTTTTTTTTTTCCTTTTTTGGTGTAGCAGTATTTTATTAAACTTAATTCTGCAGAGGTGCTTAAAATGTAGTTCAATCCATTAAAACTGGATTCCAGATCTCAGCACAGACGTGCTTGTTTATCTGCTTTTCAGTGCTTTGTTCTGAATACAGCAATCTTGTTAGCAATATTGATTTTTTAATTCAGACTTTCCTTCTTTAGGTAACTGGCATCCATTCTCCTGAACAGGCCATTGCAAATAAGCCTATGCCATAAATGATGGCAAACAATGTTTGTCTCATTCATCCTCTCCAGTTCCACACTGAATATAGCATACATCTCAGGTGAAAAAAAAGAGATAATGAGGAAGTCCACCTGCTGAGCTTCTTTTTTTAAAAACTTTTCCCCCAATTCCCTTTGTGATTTTATCAAAGTCTCTTACCAAGCAAACTTTTCTTCATAGAGGCAGAAATGCTGTGCAGTTGCCTTGGTTTTGACTGGGAGAGAGTTAATTTTTCTCACAGATGTTCATATGATGCTGTGTTTTTAATTTTTCATGAAAATATTACTGATAACTCATAAATATTTTTCATCTGAGCAGTGCTTACACAGAGTGAAGGTCATCTTCTTGTGCTGCCCTACCAGTGAGAAGGCTGGACATGTGCAAGCTGTGAGGGCACAAAGCCAGGTCAGTTACCAAGACTGATCAAACAGATATTCCATGCCA
Source organism: Centrocercus urophasianus (assembly GCF_019232065.1). Taxonomy (NCBI): domain Eukaryota; kingdom Metazoa; phylum Chordata; class Aves; order Galliformes; family Phasianidae; genus Centrocercus; species Centrocercus urophasianus. Next base: position 3,125,582 of record NW_024884878.1, read on the forward strand.
TATGACATAGTGCTCAACCATTTGAGATGAAGAAGGTGGAAGGAGGAGGCATTTGTGGTGATGACATTTGCCTTCCAGTGGGAAGCAGTGAATGAGCTCTTTGTTTAGCTTTGGTTCTGTGCATGGCTTCTGCTTTACCTATTGAACTGTATTTATCCCACACACAAGTTCTCACATTTTTTCCTTTCTGATTCTCTCCGCCATGCCACTTGGGGACATAGCTATGTGGTGCTAAGCTGCCTGCTAGGATCAAACCACAACAGCAGTCTTCCTCCATTCTTATTTCAAAGGAAGACAATTACATTTTCATATGTATTAGGAAACTTTTCTTCTCTCAATCTCTTGAATAGCCAAGATCGAGGTTAAAAACATTCATTAGTGTCTCTACAGCAACGTATGCAAAAATAAAATTTCTGCCAGTAGTAAACATTTCATTTCTGTAGAGAAGAGAAAGCAGCTCTGTGTGCAGTGTAGGTAGTGCCAGATTCCAAGAAATACTATTTCACTATATAATTGCTATAATTGTTTGTTATGCATTGTAAAACTATTTGCAAGGCTGTTTGATTCGGTATGGTACTAAGTGGAATTATAAAGAATACATGAAGTCATTTTACTGGGAATGTGCTTAAAATAATTCACACTTTGTTAGATTTAGAAGTTCTTCTTAATGCTCTATTTTGCACTTAAAAACAGAGATCTATAATTATAATGTAATGAAATTTTAGTAGTAATGACTAAAGTTTGGAAATTTGCCCTTAAGTTTTATGTAAGAGAAGAGGCTGATGTTCCTCTCGTTCTTCAGCCACAAATTAACATGTTTTATTAGACTTCAACATATGTTGATTGGGACAGGGATAGGGATAGAGAATTTTCCTACTAATTGTAGATGTTGAATTGAAGCTCAAAATCAGTATGGAAATATTCTTAATGTTTTCTTCAGAAACATATTTGTTCTATTTAAAGTAGTATTGTGGTTTAATCTGGCAGTCATTTAAGCACCACACAGCCATTTGCTCAGTTGAAAAGTGCTAGAACCCATAGACTTGAATAAGGACCATTTAACAAGAAATAAAGAAGGGGGAAAAAAAGGAATAAAAAAAGTAAATGATGCACAGTGTGATTGCTTACCAGCAGATGACAGTATTTTATGTCTCTAAAACAGTGGTCTCTGAGCACTGGAGAATGGATCTACTCTTGATAATACTGAATCATATATTGGAAGTGCACCCCGTCCACCAGCCACTACTGATGTACTTACCCATGAGATCAGATTAGAACTGTGTTGAAATGAATCCTGTCATCCCAAACTCACTTGAAATAGAGAGTAGTTTATCAATACAGTGGAGTTTCCTGAACAAGCTTGCTGATATTTTGCTTTAGCATTTCTGTTTCTCTTTCATAAAAGATTAGTTACCTCATGCTCCAGCACAACTCCAGGAAGGTAAGCCTATTTAAATTTGTAAGACATTCGGATGGAAAGGTGATGAGATCCCTAAAGACACTGTGCTGGAACTGGATGCCCAGAAACATTCACTGAAGAGTTTCTCTCCCTTGGGTAGTGTCCCAGGCTTGTAGCTTTGTTGCTGTGGGCCACTCCTGCTATGGAGTCATTACTGCTTTCTGCAAAAGAAGGTTATGATCCCATATCTCCAGATATTTTTTTCTTCACTTCTTATTTTGATTTTGTGCAAAATGATTACACAGAATTTCTAAAATCCAGACATCTTGGGACAGATAAATCATACTTTTTTTTTTTTTCCAAGAAAGGCTCTGATTTTTTTTGTGACAGTCAGGAATACCTAGTTGTCAAAAAAATCAGAGCCTTTCTTGGAGACCTAGAAGCAGGATAATGGAAGTAATACCCTAAATTTAAAGTTACTATGATGTTTGTTTTCAAAATCATCAAGAAAGAGTTTATTTAAGTATATGCATTTGAGAGTCAGGCTAGTTCTCTCTCAGCTTTTTTCTCAGCTTTTTCTCATGATTGCTTTTTTCTCATGATTTTCTCATGGTTGCTTTTTTTTTCTCATGATTGCTCATGATTTTTTCTCATGATTGGGTGATTGCTGAGCCCCTCTCGGCCATCTATCAGCACTCCTGGTTAGGAGGCTTGCTGATGTGACTCCCATCTTCAAGAAGGGCCGTAAGGAGGATCCAGAGAACTATAAGTCTGTTAGCCTGACCTCGGTACCAGGGAAAGTAATGGAGTAAATCATCTTGGATGAGATTGCACAGCATATGTGTGGTGTCCAGGGGATCAGGCCCAGCCAGCACAGTTTCGTGAAAGGCAGGTCATGCTTGGCCAACCTCATCTCCTTCTATGACTGGGTGACCAGCCTGCTAGATGAGGGAAGGGCTGTTGGTGTAGTTTACCTAGGCTTCAACAAAGCCTTTGACACAGTCTCTCGCAGGCTTCTTCTGGGGAAACTGGCTGCTCGTGGCCTGGACAGGTATACACTCCTTTGGGTAAGGAACTGGCTAGATGGCCGTGCCCAACGGGTAGTGGTGAATGGAGTTAAGTTCAGCTGGTGACCCATTTCAAGTGGTGTCCCCCAGTGGTTGGTACTTGGGCCCATCTTGTTTAATATCTTTATTGATGACCTAGATGAAGGGATTGAGTGCACCCTCAGTAAGTTTGCAGATGGCACCAAGTTGGGAGGTGGTGTCAATATGCCTGAGGGTAGGGAGGCCTTTCAGAGCGAACTAGATAAGCTGGATCACTGGGCTGAGGTGAATGGGATGAGGTTCAACAAGGCCAAGTGTCAGGTCCTGCACTTTGGGCACAACAATCCTATGCAGTGCTATAAGCTTGGGGACAAGTGGCTGGATGACTGTGAAGAGGAAAGGGACCTGGGGGTGTTGGTTGATGCTTGGCTGAACATGAGCTGACAGCGTGCCTAGGTGGCCAAGAGGCATCCTGGCCTGCATAGAAATGGTGTGGCCAGCAGGAGCAGGGAGGTGATCAGAGGAGGCTCAGGGGAGACCTCATTGCACTCTACCACTTCCTGAAGAGAGGTTGTGGTGGAAAGCAGTTTGGTCTCTTCTCCCAAGCAACAAGCAGGACACGGGGAAATGGCCGCAAGCTGTACCAGAGGAAGTTTAGATTAGATGTAAGGAAGAACTTTCTCTCTCAGAGAGTGGTCAGGCACTGGAATGGCTGCCCAGGAAAGTGGTGGAGTTGCCGTTCCTGGCAGTGTTCAAGAGGCATCTGGATGACGTGCTGCGTGATATGGCTTAGTGCTTGTAGTGGCAATGGTGATGAGGAGACAGTTGGACTAGATGATCTTATAGGTCGTTTCCAACCTTATGATCCTATGATTCCATGATTCTGTGATTCTAATCTGATGTTCCTGTGTAAAGAATTTAATCTCCTTTTATGACAAGATTACTCACCCAGATGACAAGGGGGGCCAGATGATGTAACCTTTTTGATTTTTAGAAAAACATAATGTAATGGGTGAATAATTGACTGACAGTTTGGACTTCAAGGATTACAGTAAATGCAGGCTGGCTGTAAATCATTGGTAAGGTTTCACAAGGTTTCATTTCAGGGACCATGTTTTTATAAATGACTTTGATGCAGGACTTGAAATATAGTGAGTCTGTGGATGACACTAAACTGGGAGGAGCTGAAGAATCCCCTGAGGACGGTGAGATCTTGCAGAGACATCTTTACAAGTTAGAGATTTGGACAATCACTAATTGCAAGTGATGTATTCTGCGCCTGGAATGGGGCAAACCTGGATATGTGTACAGACTGTGGGACAAGAGACTTGAAAACAGCTCTGCAGAAAGGGATCTGCAGGTTTTAGCTGACAGCAAGTTGGATCTGACTGAGCAGTGATTCCTGGCAGCCAAAAGAGCCAACTGCTTTTCTGCAGTACTGCCAGTGAAATAATTTAATAAACAATATACTGCATTTATGCTCTCACAAGAAATGTTGTCTCATCAGAAAATTAACCATGGGTGACAAGGGTAGAGAAATAATGCCAAACACATTCAATTTGTGAGAATTTCTGGAGGGAGAAATATGAACATCTGGAAAATTCTGAAGTAAGAGGCATGGGAATCATTGGTGCTTCCAATAAAGTGCTATAAATGCTTTAAGTGTTACACTGGAAGCTAGAGTGTGTTTACTCTCATTTTAAAGAACACCAATCTTATTATACACGCAGATAAGCCCATGAGAAGAGAAAGGAAGAACCTTCTTCCTTGATTTTTGAATACTTCAGAGACAAAGCCACAGAATTACACCAGTCTTTTTATACTTTTTTTGACAACTGAATTTTACAGACATCAGGGAGAATGAAATTTGGAATAGGTAAATATTTTGTTGCTAATCTGTGAGATCTTTTATAAGCATCTGAAAATCTATGCAACACCAATAAAAGAACAGCTAATTTAGCAAATGAGAACAGTTTTTAACTGAGAGTTATTGTTAATACTTCAGAACATTTCAGTATGAAGGATTTAAGACTTAAATTTTGTTTTCTCACATTTAAGATATACATGAGGGATAAGGTACATGATTTTTTGTGAAATTTCATTAAATTTCTAAGATATTAACTTTTTAGAGCTAAAAGGAAAAAGAAGAGTCATAAGCAAATTTTCCATGATCTTTTTGAAGATAATATTGTATCAGTAGTCAGGTTTTCATCAAATTTCAACTATTCTTCCCTTTTCTGCTTTCCTCCCCAGAACATTGCAATGGGAAAATAAATGATTCCAGAGGTCATAAAGGCAGTTCTTCATTCTCTTCTTTTTATTTTTCCTCTTTCTTGTGTGTTCTGAAATGCCTAGAGCTGGGGTTGAAGTGGAAAGGGTGTATTATCAACTCAGCAAATAAGATAAACATAGGAAATGGCATCTACTGTATTTAAATAGTCAATCCTTTGGTTATACATTTGCTAGTTAAATGTGTTGAGCGCCATGAATGTGACAAAGCTGGCAAGGGAATTAAGGGACACATTTTTTGTTGTTATTTTCTCAGTACTTCTTAGCAGCATTTTTTAAAAAATTCTTCTCTACAGCACTCTTGGTCAGTAGGAGCAGCTGTTCGCTCTAGCTTCACTAATTCTCTCTAGAATTGTGATAGCTCTTATGTACCACAAACATCCCAAATACATATCCCTGGCTGTGGAGTCTTCATTACTGATGGTGAAGCAGTCATTGACTATTTCTTGTCAAGACATGGTGAAATTACCTTTGAAAGAAAGGACTCATGGGATAGTACTAAAGCAGAGACAACACAGGGCTTAGCATGTGCTGCAAAATCTGTTTCATCGTGGTATCTGTGTGGATCACCTTGCTGCTAACCTACCAGTTTCCTGTAACAAGCATAAGCATCTTCCTCGTATTGATAGCACAGATTACAGGTACTGCAGTAGATGTGCATCCAAAATTATGCCACAAATTATGCTTGCTGATTCAAGGTTTGTTTGCATATAGAAAAATATAATCAAGAAGTACTTAGTGGGTTATGCGAGTGTCTAAAGTGATCTGGTGGCATGAAAATACAGTGCAGAATAAACTGCTGTGTTTTTCTAATGAATGATGTTCCAGAAATTATTTACCTAAAAATGACAAATGCAAGATGAAGGCAGGAAAAGGAAATTTATGGTGATACACTATACGTAATCACCACAAATAGAGAAGGTACTGAAATATAATATATAAATAGAAATTCCCTTGTGGTAAATATAGAAATAGAAATTCCCTTGTGGTAAATTCTTGGAAGCTCTCCTTATAAAAAGAGTGGATTTTTGATTTCAAGATCATGAATATTTGCCCAATATTAGTGTGATAAGGTAAGTGGCAAGGAGGACTGTAAATACGCCAAGTGAGAAAAAAAATCATTCCCTATCATTTGTCACACATGTTCTGTATATCAATGAGTTTGTTTTTAAAATATCTGTCCAGACAAAAGCATCTTGCAGATGATCACCTTGTCTGGAGAACATTTCCAGTAACACAATTGATGCCTTGTTTGCTTACCATCTACCCACTGACCAAATTTTAAATAACAGTTATATTGTATTTGCACTGAAATGCCATTCAATTAAACAAAAAGCTCTTAAATATTGTTCCGAAGGTGAACTTTCTAAATTCAAGACCGTTACTACAATTCAGAGTATTCCTACTGGCAGATAGCATTATAAGATCACACTGCCTCTGAGTAGTAATTAAAATAGCTCTGCAGAGAAGGATTTGAGTGTCCTGGTGGACAAGAAGCTGGACATGAGCCAGCAGTGTGCCCTTACACCCCGGCCAACTGTGTTCTGGACTTCATTAAAAAAGGGGTGGCCAGGAGGGGGAGGGAGGTGATTATCCCCCTCTACTGGGCTCTTGTGAGGCCCCATCTTCAGTACTGCATCCAGGCCTGGGGCCCCCAGTACAGGAAGGACATGGAGCTCCTGGAGTGAGTCCAGAGGAGGGCCACTAAGATGATTAGTGGGCTGCAGCACCTCTCTTATGAGGAAAGGTTGAGGGAACTGGGCTTGTTTAGCTTGGAGAAGAGGAGGCTCCGAGAATACCTCAGTGTGGCCTTCCAGTACTTGCAGGGAGCATATAAACAGGAGGGGGAATGGCTGTTTATGAGGATAGATAGTGATAGAATAAGGGGGGATGGTTTTAAACTGAGGAAGTGTGGGTTAGATAATAGGAGGAAATTTTTGACACAGAGGTTGGTGAGGCACTGGAACAGGTTGCCCAAGGAGGTTGTGGACGCCCCATCTCTGGAGGCATTCAAGGCCAGGCTGGATGTGGCTCTGGGCAGCCTGGTCTGCTGGTTGGTGACCCTGCATGTAGCAGGGGGTTGAAACTGTTTGAACACTGTTGTCCCTTTCAATCCAGGGCATTCTATGATTCTGTGATTCCAAATAGGAGAAAAAGAGGGGGAAAAGTCAATATAATTTTTTTATTTTTTCTAGAAAACTGTTCTCCAAGCAAATTATGTCATTTATTAAGCAGAATAACTGCTGGAAATAGTGTTTATGCACCTGTTCTTATGAAATTTCCTTTTTGTGTTGGGAAATACTTAGTGAAAAGGTTCTAAGTACACAGGAGAAAAAAAAACTTCAAACCTGAGACAGATTACTTCATTATTTAATTATTAAATTAAATAGATTATTAAAAATAGATTATTAAATATTAATAAATAGATTATTAAAAATCTATTTTATTTTTTAATTTATTTTGACAGATGATCTTACAGAAATCTCGTATGCTCTGCGGTTTCATTTGTGATACGAGTTTTAGGTGAAAATAATTTGATCCATCCAATATGAAACATTTATTTCTCTGCAGCTTTTTTGTGCTGAATATACTTACATCAGATGGGCAACCTGCAATGGAAATCGAAAATAATAATTGTTTGGTCAGTTCAAATAGTATATTTTCCATGTCTTCCATAGATTGCAGGAAGTCAAAATAATTTGTCAACTTTAATAGCAACATTTATACATGATTCTTTTTTAAAACAAAACAAACAAAAAAAATCATTTACGTTAACAAGTGCAAAATTAGATTTGACAGGACAGAAAGATGTTAAAAGAAGAACCAACAGCAAAACACAACAAAACAACAAAAAATCAACAACTACATTCACAAAACAAAGCTTTTTTTTTGTTTGTTTCAATTGATTTTTGTAGGGCAGAGAGCAAAGATACAGATTTAGATAAGTATCCTGCACTTCTACAGTTTCATAAGAATTTTTACAGGCAAGTAGATAAATATTCTCATTCATTTTAAAAAAGATGAATCCTTGCATTACAACTGTTTTCACAAAGATGTTGATGAAGGAGAGTTTTATTATACAGACTGTATTTGAGTACTTAGTCCAACAGACCTTATATCCTAGACCTGTTCTGTTTTAAAGGGTTGAACTGTCATCAACGGACAAGGCACAGATACGTAACTTTTAATTACAATATTTAAAAGTAAATGAAATTCAGAACTTTAATTTATGAAATTTCAGGATGCAAAGCAGTGTAATAAAGAGAAATCCACAGTGAAACAGCACTTGGCAGAATTTTTGTTTGAATATATTGTTATTTTAAAATATTTATTCCTTGCAGAATTGGAGATTTTAAGCATAATTTTATTCTTCTTGTTATTATTCTGTTCAATTTCAATACTGAACACTTATGTCTAATATATCATATATTGTCCGAAAGTTCAAAGTCTATGATAAGATTTTGCTTCTCTCCTGGGAATTTTTCAAAGTGTAAGGGAGAAAATATTTTTTGTGTACTCTTTTGGTTTCTTTCAAGTCTGTTTTCTTATCATTTTCCTTGAAAGACCAACTAAAATGTCAGATATTTCAGACATAATCTTTCTGCTGCATTATTCATTATTTAAAATCTGCTACTTAATGAAGAGCCTATATTGAAGTCTGCTGCAAGTGTGACTGTAAATACAAAATTGGTCATATCTATGATCTTTTGGGTATATTTCATTTGTCTTTTATTCTAATGGTACTGATTATCAAAGTGAAAAGCTTATTAGTGGGAAATACACAAGCTTTCTGATTATTTTGGGCTTTAATGTGAGGGGAGGTGGTAGTGTAATACTTTAGTGAAGGTATGGAGTTGATGCTATCAGATCTACATATAAGTGGGAATTGTATTGCTCTCCATTTCTCAATCATTCAAATACAGAATATTTTGCATGTCAAATGAGCATACAAGAAAATTACTGATACTAGCTACATCCACCTGTATTTTCAAGGCCACCATTTATTTCATGATTGCAAATGACTGAATTATCACAAGTAATATATAGCAGTGAAGTACAGTAAATGGATATGTATTTGATTCATTCTTATGGCGAAAATAAGCTGAAATACATTTTCAAGACATTCATTTCTGGTAGCTTGAAGTGTGCATCAACTTTCTACCTGAGAAACCTGTGGGAGAAGACAGAATATTGTCTTTTGATATAAACTGTAAAGCACAGACATAACAGCTAGCACTCTAAGTTATCAGACAATAAGTACTTTACAAATCCATGAATTGGTGATTTATCTCATGAATATCTCTTGGAGGAAATTATTTAAAATAATGCTCATTAATAGAAAATCTTTTACAGCTTAATTTTACAGCTGTTTCATTATTGCATACATTTGTTTAGCCATCAAAGAAACATCCTTCAGATGAAATCTTTCAAATAAATTTAGAGGATTATCATTTCAACATGAAAGTTAATATCCACATTTCTATGTTGGTCAAATGGATCTGTAAGTAATGTACCTTTATATGGAAAAAAAATCAAAATAATATTTAAAGTAACTGCTTTATCTATGTTCAGCTGAAGGCATCCAAGAAAGCAGAAAATACTGTATTTATGTGTCACTTAACCTTGATTCATCCTTGGGCTGCTGATGTTATGTGACTGAAATAAAAATAAGCTTTTAAAAGGTGGACAAAAATACAAAATTTTGAGACGCATGTCCCTGATGTTATATTATATTCCTACAAAATACTCAGAAGAATGTACCTCCTAAATTATGGCACCAATTTTTAAAAACTTGAAACAAAACTGTGGCCCTGCATTAATAAAGAAATGTATTACGGGCACAGAGAATCTTATTCACCTATAGATTTACATGCCTCTTTTTATACAATGGAGCTGTCAGGAGAGAGCAATGCGGTATCGATTTTCATAAATGACATATTTACTCAAAAAAGTAATTCACAAAGTGCATTGATATTTATAACAATAAATATTTGATTTCTGTTTGCCCTAATTAGGTGGAATAGGCCTTGATAATGTGCTATTCATAAGCATGTAATTGGCATTATCTCTCCAACATGATCTCCGTCATTTATTTCATGGTGTACACAGAAGATTGAGTCCCTGGTCCTTTATTTGCAGTGTCTTCAAATGCAGCACACTGGGGCCTGGTAGCATTTGAATAGAAATTTACAGCACACACAAATCAATAAATATTGAAAACAAGAGCCTGAGATTTTATCTGATGGCAGAGAACTAACTTAAAAAGTACCCTAAAGTTCAGAGACATAAAAAATGACACAGAGATAATGAAACAATTCAAAGTTAATGGAACCCTATAAAAGAAGGATGATAATGAACCAAAATAATTTCTGAATCACTCAGTGTAATTACCAAGGTAATCTCTCAGTAATTTGGGGACCGATTCTTTTTTAACAGCAGTACTTTTTCTGCAAGAGAAAAGGACTCAGGGGTTTCTCTCTTTCACATTTGTATAAATGCATTGTAAGGCTGAGATAAAGCCTGGCTTCACCAAGAGCAAATTGTGCCTGGTCAACCTGGTGGTCTTCTTTGATGGAGTGACAGCATCTGTGGACAAAGGAAAAGCAACAGATGTCATCTGGACTTCTGCAAGGCCTTAGATATGGCCCATGCCTCATACTTACCTTATGAGTTTGAAGGGTGCCATCCAAAGGGATCTGGATACACCTGAAAAGTTGACCTATGTGGTTGAACAAGGCCAAATGTAAGCTGTTGCACTTGCATAAGAACAATCCGTGTCATGAGTGCAGACTGGGAAAAGTCTGGGAGAAGAACCCATTAAAAGCTGCCTTGCAGAAAAGTATTTTGGGGTTCTGATAGATTAAAAAAATAACATGAGCCTGCAGCATGTGCTTGCCCCCTGGAAGGCCAATAGTATCCTGGGCTGCATTAAAAGAGGGTGGCCAGCAGGGCCAGGGAGGTGATTGCCTCTCTCTGCTCCACTCTCATGGATCCGCATCTGGAGGATTGCATTGAGGTCAGGCGTCTCCAGCAAAAGAACAGTCAGAGTTGTGGGAGCAGGCTAAGAGGAGGACTATGAGGATCATCAGAGAGCTGGAGAATCTCTCCTATGAATAAAGGTTGACAGAAGTGGGCTTATTCAGCCTGGAGAAAGACTCTGAAGAAATTTCATGGCAGCTTTTCAGTATTCAATGGGAGCTTATGAGCAGGATGGAGGATAACAGACTTTTTACAGTATCTGATAGCAATAGAACATGGAGAAATGCTTTTTAACTTTTTTTTTTTTTAAAAAAAAAGAAAAAAAAAAAGAAAAAAAAAGAGAGATTTAGGTTTGATATTGGTTTGGTTTTTGGCGGGAATTTTTTCCTCAGTGGATGGTGAGACTCTGGCAAAGGCTGCCCAAAGAAGCTGTGAATTTCCCATCCATGGCAGAGTTCAAGGCAAGACTTCATGGAGCACTGGACAGACTGATCTGGTTAGGGTAAACCAGCCCACAGCAGTTGGGTTGGAAGTAGATGATCCTTAATGTCCCCTCCAATCCAAGCTATTCTATGATTCTATAAATCTATAATTCTATGTTTCTATGATTCTAAGATTAAACGATTAATATCAGTGACACAAATGATGCACATTCAAATAGAAGACTTCTCATATTATTACATCCATGATAGAGTTTCATTAACAATTAACACTTTACAAAGCTAATCCACTTTTACTCTTGCATTTGCTGGGTTCAGTGGAAGCCTGGCTTGCTGAAAGAAGCTCATTCTTACATTAGATGGTAATTATATCTAAATGTAATTCTTCAGTAGCTAATATGCTTAGGTTGCTCTAAAAGTAATGCCTCCTACTTATTTTCATGGAAACAACAACATGTATATGATACAGCAAATTCTTAGCTGCAAAACACTATTTTTCAACATAGTCACCACCAGTAGCTATGCATTTTTGCCAGCAGTACACAAAAGCCTGCATGCTGTACTCATAAAATTTTGCACCATCGGAGGTGACCATTATCACTGTCACCACTGCTGTAACACACCACCAACCACCTCATCGTGTTCACATCCACAGTTTGATCTCTGTAAATGTTCAGCAAATGTCAGTGGATGCCAGTGGATGCCATTTTTTTCCACACGAAGGAGTTCAGTGTCGCACCTTTGCTTCGTATGCACTTCCATACTAGATGTCATTCTGCCAGGTGCCTGCCCCTCTACTGCCGTCTGTCAAACAACAACAAAATAGAACAGAATATTAGTAGGAATGTTCAACCCCTACTGCCACACCACCAACCTCCACCTCTTGAGTCATGAGCCAATGGAATAAAGTTATTATTAGCAGATCAAAATACTGTACAACTCTGGATGCTTGCTTTGACTCAGTAATCCTACACTTTATTGAACATTTGTAAAGAACTCTTATTTTGGGAGGCTTCCCTTAATCCAGTAAGGAGATTTTTCAAAGAATACACTTAGGAATGGTTTTTACTTACTAGTAAGTTCAGTATTCCATAATCATAACAGAAAACTAGAATTTCTCTTTAGGATGGAATACTGCACTAAGTAGTTTGTTTTCAGAATAAGGCCCTAGTCCAAAGACACATATGAACCAATATTTGTTTAGTCTCAGATCAGGAAAATATCCCTATAAACACCCTGTGAGCACTTTGGTCTTCCTGAAAACTGTTCACATGCTAACATTTGAAGACCCAGGAGAACAAGTGTAGTAAATTAAAGAGCACCGTTATTTTCCTCAGATCAGTGTCTTCTCCCCCATAGATAAATAGAACTACGGTACTGCTGCATGAGAGAGCAAAATGAAATAGTTAGGAAAGAGTTGGAAAAAGGCTCACTGAGAAAAACTAACACTGTGTCAACAGTCAAGGAGCCTCACACAAGCATGTCTTGCAAGACACTGAAAGCACTGCTTCTCACCGGAGAATGGAAATTAATGTGGCACATAGGTATGTGAAATGTTAGCAGTGCATTTGTAACAAGAGCTTTTGGAAAAGCAACAAAGGCTGATCAACAGCCCTAGAACCAGAGCCACAGAAACGGAGCATACTGTCAGGATATCTTTGGTGCAGAATAAGGTTGCACTGCGCTAATTCCGGTTTGCCTCCAGAGGGCTGAGCTCAATTTTCCTACCTTAAACAAATAACATGACATACTTGCAGGGATTAATTTTATCTTTTGTGTGCATTGTAATAAAAGTCCCTCTGGGCAAATACACGTTGAATTACAAAATGTGTAAGCAGTCTTATTCCTTTTTTCCCAAACATTGTTTCTTGTTGAGAGCTAAAGATTAATTACTATTTGAACAGCCTTGTTGGATGGGAAAAGGAGAAGTAGGGGGGAAAAACTGTGTATATTAAAATCAAAATTCTGACACGTTCTCTTTTAAAAAATGTGCATGATTCCAGATCTTCAATTAGCTTTACTGAAATGAAAAATAAAACACTGTCAAACATTTTTCAAGCAGGGTATTTTATAATCTGGAACTTCAGTATTTAATCCCATAAATGATTTTTTTATCACCTTTTGTTTTATAGAAAGGAGATTTTCTTTATGCAAAAGAATACCTTAATAATGTCAAAAATAAGCATTTCTACTTAACCATCAGCCACCATAACCTGATTGTATACTTCCAAAATGCTTTCGCTTAAGCAGTTGTTGGTGTAGAGTTGTACTACCCACATAAGAGAAAGTCTTTTGTTGTCATTCACAATGTTGTATTGAAATGAATTCTAGAAGATTTTTTTTTTTACATAATTATACTTATTTGTTCATCAAAATGAATAACCAGAAGTCTCCATCTCACATTTTTCCTCACCTGTCCTTGAAAGGCTGGCTTTAGCCCTCTTACTTTGTGTGTCGTTGATCAGTAGCTTTCACACTGTTGTATATTTGAATTTGCGCAGAAACTTTGGCTAAATCATAGCTAGGAAAACATATTCTTACAGTTAAATGTCTGTGGGTAAATATGATTTTTGTCTGAGAGAAGTGGTAAAATATTTAAGACAGAATTTTGTCAGATAGTAATTCTCTCAGGTACTTTTTAATATTTTTTATTTATGTTGAATATTTAAATGTGAAATCCTTTAAGATTCTTAAAGGAACATCTAGCAACTATTTTCCACTGACAACTTCTCGTCCCACACATAATTCTCCTTAAGTAGATAAGGATTGCATGGCATGAAAGCTCCTGCAGAGCTCTTTTCTCTTACCACAACTTATGCTTATTACATCCTCTTTCGATTGGGAAACAAGGAGGAGTGATAACTGAGCCAAATGTTCTTCTGCTTATGTCCTCTGATAGTTGAACCACAGGGCATAAGCAACAAGGCTGCAGGCTGAGGCAGTAAAAAAGGAAATGAGCTCCAAGGGGCAGGGAGTAGCAAAAAGAAAAAAAATAAAATAAAATAAAACAAATCCTCAGAGATATTCATTACCACTTAAAACACTTGGCAGAAAAAGTTTGTGTTGGTTGGTTGGTTTTCAACCATAACAGGTTCGGTTCTTTCCAGAGCTTGCATGACTTTGTGCATCTCTCATATCTAATGTGAGTGTCAGTGGGTTTTCCATAGCTCTGAGTTAAGAGCCCACAGATCGTACAAAAAAAACCTGGTACCTGGTTGCTGTCCAGATGGAAGGGCGTTTCAGGTAGTCTGTGAAAGGCAAATTGTAAGACACCTTGGAGGGAATCCAAAGGTAACCATTTTCTAAGGAAAAAAGTGAATGTGACTAGTCCATTTGTTATTCCTTTGAAAAATGAGTTAGCTTCCTCTTGTGATGGAACGACCTTAAGGGCAAATACAATATACACCTGCCACAGAACTGCCTGCTGTGCACTGAATGACAATTACAATTTATGTAATTAAGGATAACGTTAAACAGTTGGGCCACTGAACAAGCTTTTTTTTTTTTTTCCTCTTTTATCTCTGAATCAGGAAGAAAGGAAACAAATTATTAAAATTCTTCTAATTTTTGTAAATAACTCCAGAAGATCATAGCTGCTTGTGTAAACAAACAGACAAACAAACAAACAAACAAAAACCCCATAGCTTTTGGAATGCTATGCGTTCCTCTGTCATTAATGAATAGCAGGTAGAAAAATATGCTATTCAATATTAGTGAATTCTCTGCAAAGAGATTAAAAAATATCACACGCACGCACTAAAGGATAGAATAGACCTGTCTGTGTTTCCTTGTTTGTCCTATATTTAGCTGCAGGGTATTTTTTTCAGTTTCATTCAAATATACTAAACAGAACTATAAATGTTATTCAGAATAGGAAAAAATGGCACTATCTGCCTAAAAGTCAACAAGGAAAGACGATAACAGGGAAGTCTTGATTCTGCTCACGTACCATCCATTTAGTCACTTAGTATGATAAACTCAGGTTGGAATCCCCAGGTTGAGGCATTATCCTTCACAATGCATTATTACATACACTTAATAACAATTCCCTGTTTTGCACACTTATGCAGGGCTGTTTGTCATCAATTTCTCCCCAACCATCGTAGAGCTGCAAAGGTACAGAGGAGGCTATTTCTTGGGTACCTCGAAGTTAATGGTGGTACGCAGTTTGTTGTGATGTTCCTTTTGCAGTGATTTCATGTAGTCAAGTCCTAGACAGTTTGTTTGAACTATGAGTGAGCACTGCATCAGGAGGAGTAGCAGCACTGAGCATTGCTCTCTCTTCCTTTGTCACATTACGTACTTACTAATTAATTTGCTTCAGAGAGTTCTACTGCATCCAAAATATGAAGAAGCTCAAAATGGGAATTACATGGACTTTACTTAACAGTTTGATAGAATCGGTCAATGAACAGGGTATGAAGATTAATCCATAATGTGACAGATTAGGGGCATGAAGAACATAGGCTTTTTTATTTTCCAGAGAATAGCACCAAAGAAGCCTTTCAAGGCTAGGTGAAATTAAGATAAGCAAAGCTGCTAACAAATTAAGGACTAGGAATCCATTATTACTTTTGAATTATCTGTCTGTAAATTAGAAAAAAAAATAAATCTACTTTAATATATCAGGTACTTAGATGTTAAATCCGAAGTAAAAGTATTCTCAGCCTTTAAGCTTCACACAACCTAAAGCAAAAGGAAAGGCTGTGCCTCACCATCTTCCTGCTTGTTGGCTAACTTAACCATGCAAGCTCCTGTGCCTCAGGAGCTTTCACCTGACAAAATGGTCAGCCAAGTAAGAATTAAACAGAGGTGACAAGCTCAAGTTTGCTGCCTTCCTAAGCCTCCCTAAGCCTGGTGTATCTCCATCCAAACTCAGGCAGCCTTGATTATTAATCTGGCAGAAGTTGGTCAACAAGGAGGATTACAGAGTTTGCACTGGAAAAATGATGGAAGGATGCTCATCAAATGTCAGTACTCTCCTGAAAAATTTTGGCTACAGATGGAGCAGTGTATTCTTGCAGGATTTGTCTCACAGTTTCTTTTAGAGAGCATACTGTATGCACACTGATCCTTGCTTTGATTTCCATTCAGACCCAAGACTAAAATGTCAGATTAGCTCAGTATCAACAAGGACAACAACTTTCTGTAAAGTGTGAAGGAAGGGAAGGGTAACTATGTGTAGCAGAAGATGAGTGTATATTTCAGTATGCTGTCACTCTTCTTCCTGTTCCATATTTGCCTCAGTTTCCCTCCAATACTTCATGTTCTTTGATGTAAAAGAGGGGATTTTAGAGAAGTATTGCAAAGATCTTTCCTCATGCTCTTCCTTATGATTTCACCATCTATCTCAGCTGCTTGCCAGGCTTCAAGCTTGTGAAATTGGTATGCTCTTAAAGATAAAATAAGGTAGTGTGTTTTTTCCTTCTTTCTTCCAGATATCTGCTTTTTATTTTGGCCTAATGGAGAAAAGGTTCTTTTCCTTTGAGCTTGTCATTTGCTGTTTATTAGTTAACTTTTAATGCACAGCTTGGAAGACTTTCAGAAAGTTAATATGACAGCTCTGTGACATACTATTCACAATGTCCTTGTTTTGGTGAGTGCTCCATTAATCAGTAATAATGGGCTGATGACCCCAAGGTGATAAAAGCTTTGACCCTTGCAGCTCAGTGAAGACACACTTTAAGGTAGTTAGATGCATCTGCTATCATTTATTCTGAAACAGTGCAGGAAATGGCCCCATGTCATTACTATTTGTCCAATTATGCAGATGAGGCCTCTACTGAGGCAGGAGAGCCCTGGAACTGTAGAAACCATAGATTCAAAGAAGGAAACACTGCAGGGAGGTAAAAAAAAATCAAAGTCTAAAAGGGAAAGGAATAGCCAGAAGGAAAATTAAAAAAGGAATTGGGAGAGGGAAAGATTAGTGTAATTCTACAGGTTAAGGAACGAGAACCAGAAAGTTTATGCTACTGCATATTGTAATTCAGAACAAATAACTGGCATTTCTGGAAGTCTGGGCCAATGATTTTAATACCATAGCACTTGAAATAGTAGAGCTTTACTTTGAACCCTGAGAACAGCACTACTGGGAACATATCACTGGAAAGGCATTGCAGCCCTGAAGTGTTTGTTTCTGAGAGCCAGTACTAACCATTGTATCTAGTGGTGCCTGTAGGAAAACATGTACTTTGTTCCATCAATGTTGCTGAGTAGACCAGGAAAAGAAAACTGAACTGCTTTCTGCCTGTTTGTTTGCTCTTTGGCACTTCACTGACTGTAAAATCAATGTTGATGGAAACAGTCCATAGATGGAATAAGCTTTGAAATCCCTTATGATACCATTATAAGCCCTCTGTGGTTCAAGAGTTGCAGGTTCCATTTTTGTATTATAGGGCTTTAGCTGCTTTATTGCAGAAACCTTTTCTTCTAGCCGATATTTTGGGGGGCAAAAAATTTTGTCTACTAAGATGGTAATGCAGGTAAATTACACAGTGAAATTTTTATGAAAAATTAATTCGATATTTACAGAAATGTTGGCTCAAACTAGAAATTATTTTATGTGTTGTTTTACAGCATTTGCTTCTAGTCATTCCCTTTATTAGCATAGTCCCTCTTATTTATTTCCTTAGTACTCCATTCTTGTTTTGCTCTTCATGCAAGCTGAAAGAAATGGTTTTCCCATTATACTCTGCACTGGTGCAGCCTCAGCTTGAGAACTACGTGAAGTTTTGGGCTCCACAATATCAAACGGATAGAAAAATATTAGAATGGATTAGAAAGATGGAAACAAAGATGATGAAAGAACTAAAGAGCGTGATTTATGAGGAAAGATCACTTCTTCAGCTAAGAGAAGAATCGACAGGGTGACCTAATTTTAGTCGCTGAATTCTTTGCAAGGTTGAGCAGAGTGGCTCTGATGATCTCTTCTTGCTGATGACGAATGATAAATGGAAGAGAATAATTTAAGAGTCTGTCGGGAAAAGTTCAGGTCAGATATTAGGAAATAGTTCTTCGCTGAGAACAAACACAGTTTGGGTACTGGAACAGGTTCCCCAGTTAAGTGATCATAGCAGCAAGCCTTCTGGAGTTCAAGCCAGAGCTTACAAAATGTGCTCAGACTTTGAGTTAGAATCTTCCATGGTCTTATAGGGTTGAGACAACTCTTGAGCTCAGCGATCCTTGTAGAACCCTTTTAACTCAGCATATTCTGTGATTCTGTTAGAGACAGTACTGCTGAATTTACTGCCCAGTAATAACAGGTAAGGCTCAACTGTTCTTCAACCTTTCTCACTTCTGCATTTCTTTGCCTTTTATTCTTGACTCTTAAATCTTAACTCTTAACTGAACACTTTATTTTTGTCCTAATTAAATAGCTGCCATACTTTTTCAAAATATTTTTTTGTCTCCTCCCAGCCTTCTGAACAGCTTGCTTTCTGTCTGCCTGCTAGCCATGCAATTTGTCACAAAATGATGGCAGAATAAGAAGGCTGCTTTGAAGAACTGAGCATAAGGTGAACATAAGGACAGATCTCCTTTTTAATCCTTCCAAAATATCTGATAAGATTTGAAAACCAAGTATTTTAATGCCACGTTTCCCATTCTTCATTTTTTCCAAGTCAGAAATTAACAAGCATGTAATACATTTGTATGGGAATTCAGTAGAAATTGGTTTGCAAATATGATTGTTGAACATCTATGATTGTTGAACATCTGATGATTTGTAAACTTCAGATATGGGATCAAAACTGGTTTTGTCATTTCCAAATTGATGATGTGAATCATCTTTAAAAACCTTTTTTTTTTTTTTTTTTTTAAAAAAAATAATAATTTTAAATTACTGTCTGAGGAGACAGAGAGTAAGTTTAGATTCTCCTTCAGCATTTTGTGTTTGGTGTGTTTATTCCTTTGAAAAGCAAGTTGGAAGGACACTGCATAGAAAGAGAAAGTTGGAAGCTCACTTCCAGCTTTGGTTTTGTCTCCATGCAAAACAGTACCTACTAGAACTGGACTTTAATGGGACACAGACAATTTAGTTCGAAAAAAATATTACGAGGACAAATCTCCAGCTACTGACAATCAATGAACCATATGTATTGAGTTTGGGCTCAGAAATTCAGTTTACTGGACTGGAACTTGTATGTTTATTTCTGACATGGAGTTATCTAGATCAATCTGTGTCTGTGACAGAGGGCAGCAAGCCTGCAGGCCCACTGGCCCCAAAAAAAGGAGAGGGAAAAAGGAGGAGAGTAGGGAGATGGGAGATGGGTCCTCCCCTCAAAAAAAAATACAACAGAATAACAGCAACGAACTAAGGAGGAAAAATAATTTTACTAAATATCATATCGGAATGCAGGATAACACAATAAAATAAAGTATAATTGGAATTGAGGCTAATAAATCAAATAAAGTGAGTGAGAGAGAGTTCCCAAAACTGAAGACCTTATTTCAAACAGAAGATGCTCAGCTGGGGAGCATACCCACACATTGCCAGGCAGAGAGTGAGAGAGCCCTGTGACTTCCTCCCATTATAGATTTTCCCCAAAGAAGACAAAATCCTCTGAGAGCCAGGTATCCAAAAAGTTGTCAGACCACGGAACTGGAGTATTAACTCTACAATTCCCCGTGCTTTACGTGATGTTATGATGTGGAATACCGATAGCAAGAATCATAAAACCTTGACAATTTCATAGAGTTACACTGCATTTTTGATCACTTAAATCTTTTAAAAGAGCTATCAGGTATTATTTGTCATGTATAAGAAACCATGAAAATTATCAGAAATAATTATTCTGTTGTAGTACTAAAGGTTCAAAACAGGAAGCTACTATTTCAGTATCAATTCACATGTTGTGAGTTTGGAGACATGTAACTTGGGAGTTTGGTAAATTGCTGAATTATAAATTATATTAGTGAAATTAAAATATTTGTTTCAGATGGATTTTCTCAATGATGTCAGAAAAATGTTAGTGCTTGAAATAACTGAATTTGGATTTAAAGAATGGTTGATTTCACCGATTAATGCTACTGAGCAGAGTCTGAAGGAAATTAAGTTGGCCTTCCATTGACCTGTTATTAAAACAGTGGGGGTGAACCTTCATCTTATTGTTCATGTGGTTTCTAACTAATGAGATTGGCTTTGGAGCTGGAACTGCCTTTTTGAACAGCTTATGTTTGAAAATGATACTTACAATACATTCCGAATTTCTAGAATCTGAAGTGAAACATCCACAGTGTTTGTATTTTTAGAAAATATTCCAAAGATCTATCCAGCAATAAGAGCTCTGTTTTTTTAGCTGCACTGGGAGTAATTTTTTTACTAAACACAGTTTTTTTTCTCCCATTAAATTTTCTGCAAGTATATGACTTTTATTTTAAAAGTAAAAATGTAGGCAGTTTTAGAATTTAGAAGTTTTATAGATTAATGCAAAAATATGATGATGTTTTACTGTCAGAGGTGTCATAATTAATCCACCACAGAGATGTTTATTAACAGTCCTAAAGCCTCTGCTTTAAGTAAGTAATTCCATGAAACAACAAGAAGTTTGTGATGAGGGGAGAGGTATATGGTAAAGGACAGACAGCTGTAGCTTGTTAGACATTCTATTTGTCAGAATCCCATGGAAACTGACCCAGCAGCCAGAAGGGGTCAAAAAGCCTTCTTAACCATCACAGTGTAAGGGCAATACATTACATTGTGCAGGAAGTCAGGAAAAAGTAGCAGAAGGCCATGAGCTCAGATTAAAAAAAAATAGGAGTAAATGCAGAAGTACAAATAGGCCAGCCATTCAGGGAAATATATTGCCCAAGAAAGCAGTGCCCTGAACATATCTGATGCCAAAAAGAAAAAACCCAGAGCTAAAATTATCAAGAAAAAAAAGCTGTCTTTCTCTGAGAGGCAAAACAAAGTCTGAGGAAAGTGTGAACTGACTTGCCTGGATAGGGACCATACTGACAAGGGACGAGGTGGAGGCCTAGATATGTAAGGTCTTTTTTCCCACTGTTTTCATGGTGATGCCCCAACGGAATCAGTGCAAATGAAGCACGCCTTACAAAAAAAGGGGACTGAAGTAGAAAGCACTTCACCTGCCAGGATACATGCAGGTCATTGGGGTCATGAAATTAGCACCTAAGGGTATGAAGGGAGATGTGCAATGTCAAAAACAGTACTCTTCATCACCTTTGAAGTGGTATGGCAATTGAGGAAGATTAAAGTTTACTAGAAAAAGTCATCATGAAGAAGAGAAAGGATGTAGTTCATAGTAACTACAAGTGGGTCTGCCTGAACTCAGTGCCTAGGAAAGTGCTGGAAGAAATCTTTCTCAATGTCTTTTAGAATTCCAGGTGCACACTGCTGGAAACTGACGGCTTGGTTTCTCCACAAATATTTCTAATATTTCTCAGCCATTCTGAAAGTCCTCTGTGATGAGATGACTGACTGTGTGGAGTAAAAAGAAGATGACATGTACCTCAGTGCTAGCAAGGCATTCGGCATGATGTCTCTTTTATAGAGTGCATTAAGTACATTAAGAAGACTATGTCAGATGATTCTCTTCAAAGCAGGCAATTTTGTTTTCACACTGATGGCTAATGAACCACTACCATACTATTCTCCAGCTCCCTCCAACTCCTCAACAGCACAGGGGAATGATACAATGAAACAAATGGCTCATAGGTTGAGATAAAGACAGGTAGATCAGTTATCAACAACCACTGCATAATTAATGTAATGTATTGCTCACAAATTTGAGTGGTGAGAACTAAAAGCAAATTAAAAACAACAATTTTTTTTTTTCCAGCTGCTTTTTCTCTCATGGGTGTTGGAACTCTAAAGGCAGAGTAGACAGAGTCATCCTTGCAAAATGTTCTGGATAAAAATATATATATAATTAAAATGATCAGGATTACTTTACTCTCCATATCTTAGAGAATGTGGGGCCCAAAGAATTTTAAAATCATCAAATTTTCATTGAGTTTTTGAAAATAATTAAGGAATACTAGTTGAAGCTGTTTATTTTAGACTTCTGGACCCATGTATATTCTTCCTGTTCTGGCTTGACATTATTCCTTGTGACCACTTGTGGTTGGTTCCCTGTACCCATTGAGGCAAGAGAGAAACAGATGCAAGAATATACAAAATGTACATTTCACCGGATGAATGAATCAATATAGTTGGAGAAAAAATGCATACAAGCAGCCATGTAAACATGAACTGCATGGACAGACTGATCATGATCCTCTTCTCTATCTGATGAAGATTTAAGTTCACTAATGAAATATATGCACACAGCAATGCAGTTAATTCTACATTTTTATCTTGAACAGTCTCTCCCAAAGCTGGCTGCTAGACTGAAGCCTTTCTTGTCGCTAGCACTTGGAATTCTGAGACTAGAAAGTTGTGATCTATTACAGTTTTCCAGTTCCTGCAACTCCTAATTTATCCTGATTTGTCCTAATCACTGGTTAGTTTAGCTTATAGTTCTCTAATATTCACACACTGCCTCAGAATATGGACTGTATACTGACAGAGAAGACAGGTCAAAGAATGTAAGTGCAGTGATTCAAACAGATATTTAGACTACCCTGTATCCTGTTTACATCCAACTGATTCTTTTTATCCTATTTTTCCATCTATTTCCCTCCACTTCTGCTTTGCCAGTACTACTTGATTCTTCCCTCTACCAATTCTTTATGCTTTCCCTAACCACAGTAAGTTTCACATATTCCTGCAATATCTTCACATTTTCCATAAGCAGATTTAAAGAATTCCCAAATCTCTACTCTTGAGTTTCCTACTGAGCCCTATATCTCTATAAGCAATAAGCCCTCTCAGTCAAGAATGTATGTGGGAGGTGGGTTTCATCTGACACCATCTTTTGGTAGGTTTCACATTTGTAGTCATTCCCCCTTGGCAGCTGTTTGAGTAATTAAGTCAGTATGCTTTGTTTTCATTAGCTAAGTTGTTGGAGTTCTGCTTGCATTGTTCATCTGATGCTCCATGGGTTTTTGTGTTCTCTTTGATTAACCTTTAATTACTTAACCTAACATATTGATTTTTCTGTCCATCACATAGAAAGGGATAGTTTTTATTTTATCTGATTTTTTTTTACACACAAGACACGTGTAAGCTAGTAGCCCTCCATATGTTGAAAATCACGCAGTGTAGAGATAGCAAGTCTCAAAACAAAGTATTTAGAACACAGAATCACAGAATCACAGAATTGTAGGGGTTGGAAGGGACCTCCAGAGATCATCGAGTCCAACCCCCTGCCAAAGCAGGTTCCCTACACCAGGTCGCACAGGTCGGCATCCAGGCAGGTCTTGAACATCTCCAGAGAAGGAGACTCCACCACCTCCCCGGGCAGCCTGTTCCAGTGCTCTGTCACCTCACTGTAAAGAAGTTCTTGCACACATTTGTGCAGTACTTCCTATGCTGCAGTTTCCAGCCGTTTCCCCTTGTCCTGTCTCCACTCACCACTGAAAAGAGTCTGGCCTCGCCATTCTGCCCCCCACACCTTAGATATTTATAGACCTGGATCAGATCCCCTCTCAGTCTTCTTTTCTCAAGGCTGAACAGACCCAGTTCACTCAGCCTTTCCTCATAGGAGAGATGCTCCAGGCCCTTCACCATCTTTGTGGTCCTCCGCTGGACTCTTTCCGAGAGATCCTTGTCTGTTTTGTACTGGGGAGCCCAGAACTGGACGCAGTGCTCCAGATGAGGCCTCACCAGGGCAGAGTAGAGGGGGAGGATCACCTCCCTCGACCTGCTGGCCACGCTCTTTTTAATGCATCCCAGGATGCCATTGGCCTTTTTGGCCACAAGGGCACACTGCTGGCTCATGGCCAACCTGTCGTCCACCAGGACACCCAGGTCCCTCTCCGCAGAGATCCTCTCCATCAGGTCATCCCCCAACCTGTACTGGTGCATGCAATTATTCTTCCCCAGATGCAAGACTCTACACTTGCTTTTGTTAAACCTCATCTGTTTTTTTTCTGCCCAGCTCTCCAGCCTGTCCAGGTCTCGCTGAATGGCAGCACAGCCTTCAGGCGTGTCAGCCAATCCTCCCAACTTCGTATCATCAGCAAACTTGCTGAGGGTGGCCATTATCCCCTCATCAAGGTCACTGATGAAGATGTTGAACAAGACCGGACCCAGCACCGACCCCTGAGGAACACCGCTAGTTACAGGCCTCCAGCCAGAATCTGCACCACCAACAATGACCCTCTGTGCTCTGCCAGTCAGCCAGTTCTCAACCCACCTCACTGTCCCAATATAGGTTGGTCCTAAACAAGTATATCATTGAAACTCCATTTGAATGACAATAGGTCAGACCTGAAAGCTCACAGTTGCACTCACATGACAAGTGTGTCTGACATCTCTGTTCTATTACTTCCAGTCGGTGGCTAAATTAGACAGGGATGCCCTGTGTCAAGTTCTCAAGTGCTTTACAGGCACCAAATTGAAATGCATAGGTATGATTTCAATACTCAAATACTTTTTCATGTGATTCAACAAACATCATTCAGCCAATCAAAAGAAATCTTATATATTGAGGATAACTAATTATAGCAGCAATAAGTGTCTTCCCAAATTTTATATTTTTGTTCCTTTTTTATCTTTGCTACCCACAATGAAATAACGTATTATACATTAATATACCATTTCCTATAACATTAAATAGTTAAATAGAGCATCTCATTAATTTCATAATACTGTAAATCCTTCCTGGAATATATTAATAACTGAGGAAATAGAGGTAGGAGTATATGGAAAACTGACTTTTTCCACCCAAAACAAAAACAAAAACAAAAACAAAAACAAAAAACAAAAAACAAAAACAAAAACACAACTTTATGTCAAGAAAGAAAGGAATTTCTGGTGCAGAATAGATGTAATGACTTTTTTACCTCAGTCTTTGCTAGTAAGACTGACCTTTAGCAATTCCAGGCTACTGAGGCCATGCTGAAAGTCTGAAGCAAAGACTTACCCTTGATGTAACAAGATGAGGTCAAGGAATATTTATGACAACTATGATCTGACATATGGTACCCACTAATGTTGAGAGTGCTGGCCCATGTCATTAAAAGACCAATCTCAATTACCTTTAGAAGGTCGTGGTGATCCTTGTAGGTTTGCGCAAATTGGAAAAATGCAAATGTTGCTCTTATCTTCAAGAGGAGTAAGAAGGAAGAGCTATGGTTGGCCAACCTCACCTAAGTCACCTAAGAAAAAAATAAAGAATCCTAGAAGCCATTCTAATATATATACCACACGAAGGTGATTAGGAATAGATCCACATGGCTTTATGGAGAGGAAATTGAACCTGTAGCCTTCTATGATGAGAAGGCTGGCTTGTTTGATTGTAAGAAAACACAGGATATCGTTTTTTGTCAACAATAGTTACAATTTCATATCATGCTATGGGTGTAACACCCTCACAGCTCAACCGGACTATGGTAGTAATGTTTACATAAATGAACAGTGAGGTGAACAGAAAGCTGGCTGAAGAGCCGGGATCAGAGGGTTTTGATCAGTAATATGAAACCCAGCTCGAAAGCAGTCACTAGTGAAGTTTCCCAGGAGTCTGTATGGACGGCAGTTTTTTTAGAATCTTTAATAATGACCTAGACGATGAGACAGAACACCCTCTCAGGAAGTTGGCTGATAATTAGAAACTGGGCAGAGTGGATGATACTCCAGAGAGTTTTGCTGTCATTCAGGGGAGGTCTTGACAGATTGGAGAAATGGGAGAAGAAGAATCTCAAGAATTTCAGCAGAAGGAAATGCAAAACCCTGCTCCTAGGGAAAAATAACAACAGTCCCCAGCACACGCTAGTTGTTCACCAGCCAGGAAGGAACTCTGCAAATAAGAACCAATGGGTCACCAAGGGTGATGAACTGACTGTGAGCCAGTGTTACAGTTTCATATCAAAAGAGATCAACAATTTCCTGGGTTGCATTGGAAGTAGCATTGTACTCAATACTGGTGAGATACTTCTGAACTTCTGGCTTCATTAGTATAAGAGAGTTTATTAAAATACTTATGTACATATATTGAATATATATATATATATATATGACATATATATATGTATATATGACATATGTATATATGTATATATGACGTATGTATATATGACATATATATATATGTATATATCTGTCATGACAAGAGGCTGAGAGATCTGTAACAATTCATCCCAAACAAAAGAAGGTTCAGTGGAATTTTATCCACGTGCATAAATGCATGGCTGTAGTAAAGACAGAGTCAGACTCTTCTCAGAGATGCCCAGAGTCAGTGGACAAGATACAATGGACAGTCTGAAATAGAGGAAAATTTTTTTATTGTGAGATCAGTCACAGGTTGTCCAGAAATGTTGTGGAGCTTTCATCCACTGAGATATTCTAAACCTCATGGAACATCATTCTTGGCAACCTACTATAGATGGCCCTGCTCCAGATAGGGAGTTGGACTAGATGACCTCCAGAAAGGCTTTCCAACCTCAGTAGTGCTGTGATGGTGTGAGAGCTGTTTATTCTATCAACTCTTAAGTTTGTGCTCTAGGGGTTGTTAAAATACTTGCTGTATGGCTACATGACTCATAATGACATAATAATTAATTGCTTAAGTTGCTTGGGTTTTCCATATTTGCACACCTGAAGCAGAATTTTAGATCAATTAAATTCCTACTTCTACTGTTGTTTTTGTAAGAAAGGTGGTAATTACAGGGAGAAGGATGAGCAGCACATGAATTAGCAGGAAAGCATGAGGTTTAATTTCTCTGGGAAAAGAATATTTACTATCTCGGGCTACTATAAGTCATGTCATTTATGTTTGTCATCATTCTTATTTAAATGTGAGTGGATGTCAGAACAGCAGTAGCAGTAATTTGCAAATCTAGAGCAGAGGTTTGTTTTCAGATCAGTTTTACTTCTGAGAGCCCTAAGAGTGAGGAAAAAGCACTAGTTATGATTAACAGGAACAATAAGATACAGTTAGAGTTTATTAAACTGTATCATAGTCCCATGTAGAGGCAAGGAAAAAGCAAATTAGGCAAAAACACTGAGTGGAGGAATGAGAAATACATAAAGTAGTGTGAAGGATGAAGATTCCAAAACTAAGGGATTTATTTTTCTAATTGAACCCATGAAGAGGCTTTTACATTCACACTCTGAGGAAACATAACAAGTTGTTCAGTCACTTAAAAAAAGTTTTATGTATTCTGGAGGAGGAAGGACAATTAATAACAGCTACCTTGCTGACCGTCATTGGTCTTAGAACTCCAATTACCACCTACTTTCTACTGAGTGTTTCTCTACCAGTCCATAAATAATAAATTACAAATGTGATGACTATCACATCAGTGATAGATCCAAGCTATACTGTGATTTACTGTGATAAAATTGTCTTATCTCTTTTATTTTTTAATCTCCTTTTCTGTGGATTGTAATACAATTTTCTATTGTGCTTTGATCTGAAATCTTCACCAAAGTATTAGTAAACGAGAATGTTAAAATAGTTAAACCATGCATGTTCGTGTTGTATGCTATTCCTAACATTTTAAGTTATGTGTGTAAGTAAACCTGTGTTAACTCTCTTCACTATTTTAGTAATTAATGATTCCCTTATGATGCTGCTGAGACAGTCAGAATATAAATGAAGGACCCTGTCTCTGTAGGCCTTAGGCAACTTATCAATGACTTTCTGAATTACTTTAGAGTTCACCCCATAATGTATTTCAAAATATAAAAAAATAAAGTGTGGATCTTCTTTTATTTCAACTTGCACCATTGCATCTTATGCTCAAATCACAAATCCATTTTGCATCATGAATATCAGTGATGCCCCAATATACTCTTACCTGTATTCATGCTGCACAGACATTGTGCAAATTATTTGTCCTTTTCAATCTCTGATTACAAGAATTATAGAAAAGAAACAAAGTTGCAGTGCTGTTTAAAATAAGGAGAGGAAGTGGCTTGATAATTCTCTTGTTTGCTATTTTTGAAACTAAATAAACAAATGCAAGGAATGATTGCACAGATTATAAATCAGCAAGGATAGCCCTGCATGGAAAGTTATATTGATGTTGTTCTGACTGCAAAATTTTTTTTTCTTTCTTTAATTTCTATTCTGGAATTTGTTTATGCAGTAGAAATTATCTAATTTTTTCTGATCTCTTTCTGCAAAATGAAAAATATAGTCAACTGTCATGTAAGGAAATATATAAA
This sequence comes from Centrocercus urophasianus, assembly GCF_019232065.1. Classification (NCBI taxonomy): domain Eukaryota; kingdom Metazoa; phylum Chordata; class Aves; order Galliformes; family Phasianidae; genus Centrocercus; species Centrocercus urophasianus. The sequence goes on from NW_024884878.1 coordinate 3,153,968, forward strand.
AAATGTAGTCTGCCCTCATAAATACATCCCATTTCTACTATAATAAGTGAGGAGTGGCTCCTCTACAAGAGCAGGAAAAACAGAAAATGTGCGTAGTGACATAAAAAAATTACTTCAATGACTTATTTAAAAGCCTTTTCTTCTTCATTTTGCTAATGACTGTTATAAATCATAATATATTGTACTACTGGCACATATTTACAAATAAGCCTGTCACGATGTATACGGCTTTAGCAATAACTTTTTGTGAAACATCCTAACTTCTTCTCCAAAACTAATTCTCTTATTCTTATGATGCTGGCCCACAATATCAAAGGCAGATATTGGTGATATGGCAGTACAGATTGAACCTTCCCATCAATATTCTGTTACATATTCCTGCCATGTGACAAATGGCAGCAGAGGGACAGTATGAAAAACTAACATCCTAAATGGAAGTGTGAAGGTGTGTCACTGAATTCCTCCATGCAGAAATAATGGCACCCAGTCTCATTCATTGCTGAACTTTTAGGGAAAGCAAATAGTGGATGGCAGCATAGAGAGGCAGTGGGTGGTGTGTTTCAACAGTTCTGACAGCCACGTTCCAGATGGCCATGCAGATTTTTATGAACTTGGCATCTTGTCTCTTGTTCATTGCTGTCAAAAATTCATAGCTAATGGTTGTGACTGTTGAAAAATACTGTTTTGTGTTTCTATCAAATATTCTCATTGTATTACTGGAATCTGTTGTAGTTTTTGTGGAAATAAATAGAAGGCATTACTTTCAGATTGATCTACTTAGGTCATTCAATTTAAAACACAGTATTCTTTGTTATTAATTACGGTATTAAAAATCAGAGAATCACAGTATTCCAGGGGTTGAAAGTGACCTCAAGTGATCATGAAGTCCAAAACTCTACAGGGTGTTACCCTACAATAGGTAGCACAGGTGGGCATCTTGATCAGTCTTGAATATCTCCATAGTAGAATTCTCCACAACCTCTGTGAACAACCTGTTCCAGTGCTCTGTTATCCTTCCTATATAGAAGTTCTTCCACATGATAGTATGGAACTTCCTACGTTCAAGTTTTAGGTCATTACTCATTGTTTACAACATATTATACACACCACCAGGAAGAGCATGGCCTCCTCCATTTTCCTCCTATCTCCCTTTAGATATTTATAAACATTAATCAGATCCCCTCTCAATCTTCCTTTCCCCAGACTGAAAAGACTCAGCTTACTCAGTCTTTCCTCATATGAGAGATGCTCCAGGTCCTTTCCCTTTGTGGGCTTCTACTGGACTCGTGTCTTTCATGAACTAAGGAGCTCAGAACTGGACACAGTACTCTAAATGTGGCCTCACCAGGGCAGAGTAGAGAGGGAAGTCATGTCCTCAACCTGATGTCCATGCTCTTTTAATGCACCCTAAGATACCATTGTTAATTGTTAAATATTAAGCAAAATTATATATATTTGCTCTGTTTGGAGAACTTGTCTCCTCCCTCTCGTAGGGGTGTTTCCAGATTTTCTTCCTACAGTGTGATTGTAATACATTCAAGTTCCCTAAGCCCTGACATTGCTGAATGATAAGAAGACCTCTGAATGAGTATTCAACTCAGAAGTGTGAGAGATTTGATCTTGCTTGTGAAAGGTTGTGTGAAGGGATATTAAAAAGAAATGAAAGCTGTAGCAAAGTGCAACTGAGTTTGGGAGACATCTTGAGTCATGTTCTCTGTCAGATATAGCTTTTAATCTGAGGTTCATATGCCCATTTTTTCTCTGTATGAAGACATTGCTGGGCATGGTAATCCTACAAATGCCGAAATAGTTTCAAAACCAGAATATCAAAATTTTCTCAGTTTTCAAGGGAAGGTTTTTAGCTGTCAAACTTTTTATAAATTGTAATTTATGTAATCTTAAAGTCTTTATAATGCCATACTATTCCTGGTTATGACCATGAGTAAAACTTGACTATGTGCATAATTAAATAAAATTTTGACTGGAAGAGCATTTTAGTCAAGAAGTCATGATGTAGGAAGGTGTTGTCTTCTAACCCTCACAGATAGCTGATCTCCACATAGGTACTCACTTCCATCTCCACAATGGGATGAGAGAGAGAGGGTTGGAAACATAAAAGAGACACACGGATTGAGACAAATACAGTTTAGCTGGTTAAACTAAAGCTGTGTGCAGAAACAAAACAAAGTAAACAATTAATTAATTACTCCACATCGTATGTTCAGCCTGTTCCAGGAAAGCAGGGCTCCATCACGCATAGTGATTATTTTGGAAGAGAAATGCCATAACTACTATGCCTTCCTCCCCTTTCTTCTTCAGCCCCCCTGTTTTTATTGCTGAAGATTATAACATGTGGAATAAGATGTTCCTTTGGTTATTCACACTCAGTGCCCTGTCTGTGTCTCCTCTCAAACTCTTGTGCAGTCTCAGTCTGCTTACTAGTGGAGCAATGTGAGAGACAAAGAAGGCCCTGCTGTGGTGTAAGCACTGCTCAGCAACAAATGAACACCTGGCATTTTATGAACAGGGTTTTTTCATCACAGATTCAGAATTCAGTACCATACGAGCTACTGTGAAGGAAATTAAATCTAACCCAGACAAAACCAGTACAGAAAGCAATACAAGACAGAAATTGAAGGAATATATCTTGAAAATGAATGGAACATTCTACTTCAGATTTCTATGTATTACACACAACAGAACTAAGAAATGTGACTATTTCTGCTGCAGGTCCAAGACAGTCTGTTGAGAAAAGATTATACAGTGTGGCTTCCTGTAAAGAATATTAATCGTTTTAACCTTAAAGAGCTCTTTTCCCTCCTGTCCTAATGAGGTTTGATTTCAGAAGTGTATTTGCTACTGCAACCTACACTGTTTGACTGTTCATGCAGGCAACAAAACCTCTAAGCTGACCAAAATTCAGTATACATACTCCATGAAATTATTTTGTATTTTATATAATGAGGCAGAACCCAGCTGAAGGTCTCTTTCTCTGGATTTTCTACTTATTTTGTATTCAAATAAATGTAAGCCTGCATAAAGTACATTTGAATTAGAGCATGGCACTCATTTGTAGAACTTGAAGAAGTTTAAATGGAAGGTCTTTGCTAAACCATAAGTTATCTGGTGCTGGTATTCACCAGTATAGAATAATGGAATTGCTCAGGTTAGAAAAGATCTCAAAGATCATCGAGTCCAGCCATGACCTAACCATATTGCCATAACTCTAACTCTAGCTCTAACTCCAATTCCAACTCCACTAAATCATGTCCCTGAGTGTAGAAGAGCTCTCTGAAGAGGTTAAGATTGGAGACAGCGTGGGCTGTAGCAGCTATGTCATAGTTGAGTTTAGAATCTCAAGGAAGATGAGCCTGATAAAAACGTAAGTTAGGATTCTGAGCAAACTTCAGTATGTTTAAGGAATTACTGGATGAGATCTCCTGGGAAGCTGTTCTTAGGGACAAAGAAATGGAGCAGAATTGGCAACTCTTTAAGGACACCTTTCTGACTGAGCAAGAGCACTCCATTCCTCATAATAATAAACCAAGCAGAGGAGGCAGGAAACTGGCATGGCTTGGCAAGGATCTGCTGGTCAAATTGAGGGTTAAGAAGGAAATGCACCAGCAGCTGAAACACTGAAATGCAGCCTCAAAGAACATGGGGATTCCATCCACATATATAGATATTGAATCAGGAAAGTCAAGGCACTCATTGAATTGGACTTGAAGAGGGATATGAAAAGATATGAAAAGTGATTCTGTGAACATGTATTCCTTCAGCAGTCCTTACTGTGGAAACCCTTTCATGATATTTTGTTGGAACTTAACAAATTATAGGGTTTTTTTTTTCCCAGTCAAAGCTTTTCGAGAATTATAAACACTTGGTAAAGTTTGGTTTTCTGAAAGTCATTCTTTAGAATTTAGAATTTAGAAAAATGTTTGTTTACAAGTTCTGGAAAGGCAGTCACATTACTTCATGCTTGTTATCTTAAAATATAGATTATAATCCACATGCATTTCCCATTTTGCAGAATTTTATGTAGTGAAGCTGTTGCTTCTTCGTTAGGCCACAATGGCTGAAAGTATTAGCATTCATTTTAACATCTTCCCAAGTGATGCATTTCACTTTCATACTGGGTTCTGCCTTTTGAGTTATAATTAAGCATCTTGGCTGTTTGATCCACACAATACATTTGACTTCCTTACTTTGATTCATGTGAAAGGCATATTAAATGCAGCAGTGAGCATAATAAAGTCATCATTGAGGATTTTTCAATATTCTATCTGTACTGTATGTAAAATAGTGTACCTTATATGTACCAGCTGAAAAGACAGGGGGCTTGGGCCAAACTGGAATAATAAAATCTGTGTTTAACTATGCTTCAGCTTAGTGTGGCTAGATGTTCCAATGTAAATTGCCCACACTAGTGTTCTTTACTTAAAAGTAAACATTTTTTTTTTCCCCCACAAGTTTTCCTATTCTACATATGCATATGCTTTAATATTGCCTGAAGATTTTATCCTCTATAATGTCTGCAGAAGATAATTAGCTGAGGAATACTGGCAATGAAAGGAAAATCGTTGAACACAGGGAAAAGAAAATATTGAACTTTTATACTCATCAACTTTGATTTCTAAACAATTACATCTTTATGAGATACTCTGCTGAGCAACATAAAGATGTAGCGATAAGAACACAGTATTAATTATACATAGGGAAGGATAAAAAAAACCTCTTCAATCCACTTGTACTCCTAGTGTGTTAGACATGACATACTACATTGTACAGAAGGGCTCAGCAAGTTATTAAATTTAAGAAAAAAAAAAGCTATTTTGCGTCTGTGGGGCTTTTCAGTGTTCCTCTCCCCCTCCCTCCCCACCCCCCATGAGTGTTTGAAAGACTAGATTGACAAAGCTGAAATTATGTCCTAAGACAGGGATATGGACATCTCCATATAGATATGGAGTTCCTAATAGAATCGGATTCTGAAAACAAAAATGACAAATTTCTCAGGCCTGTAGATAACAATAAAAAGTTCTTACTAAGATAAAATATAATGAGTTTCCTACCTACAGAATCATCTGTAAAATCAGTTATGTACATTTCATCACAACAGACTGATCAGACATACTGGAACCTTTTTCATGACACTTCTGTTTATGATACTTTATTTTGTTTAAACAAATACTTAAGGTCAGCAGAAAGTATTAACGCTGCACTGGAATACCATAACACTGATTGTATTTTAAGGCTGTATAAGAAATTAATTTATCTAGAAAAAGGTTAGATCTTTCAGCACAGAGAGTAACACCACAAATCACTACCCTGCAAGAGGAAATCTGAATAGTACGCAATTCAAGTACCACAGGATTTTACCTTGCATTCTATATTTTTCTAAAATATCAGTTATTTCTTCTTTAAAACATGTTCTACAAATGTCTTTAAAGTAACACACAAACAAGTATTACTGAAATCTGCTCGAATATTAAATACCATGTTTTCTGTGGATTATTTCTTAGAGTGGCCTGTTTGTTTGTTTAATTATAATACAGTGTTAAAAAATTTAAAAAAAAAAAAAAAAAAAGTTTTTTGGTGTTTATTTTTCTTTTTTCATCTCTGTGTGTTTGCTGCCTTCTGATGTTCCATAGCTTGAGATTACAGTCCTATATGGTCACAGCAGATAAAAGCTACTGCTTCACAAATTACTGTGCAGCGTTTAATGGTCAAATGAAAGGGGAACAAAATGAATTGCCTAATTGGAACCTATTGGTTGGGGGAAAAGGAGCACTGCTACACTTGCCTTTTACGTAGGAATTTCAATTGTTTTCAATGACCAGGTCCTCATTGAAGCAAAGGAAATATTTGTACTAATTCAGCATGCAAAATGGAGCTGTTTCAGTGCAAACTTGAATGATTTGTACTTTGTTTCTGGTGCATCTTTCTGAATATTTTATGTTGTCGTGCCTAGAAACACTGAAACTTAGAGTTCTGAATGATACAGGGCAACACTACATAATGGGATTATCACATAATCATTGTGGTGTCACATCACAGTGCCCATGAGAAGTGTATCTATTGGGATGGGTAATAGTCCAGCCATAAACTGTAAATCAGAAAGGGATCACTGATTTCTTTAAGCTGCTATATAATTATTCTGCAGTCTGAAATTCATACAGTTGAAACCAAATGCTAATCACCAAATTTTAAGGACTTTAAGTCAGGATTTATTTGAGTAGCCCTCAGTAGCTGTTATCCATCAGTACCTAGGGGGTGTAGGCGTTGAATGGGCTTCTTCAGAAGTCTGATTCCTTTATTTTGCAGAAATAAATCTTATGCAAATTATTTCTATCTGAATGAATCAGCCATTTTTGTTGAACCTGAATAAGATACAAATGTTTATTGCTCTAATGAGATTTGTAAGCTGGATCTTAGATAATTTTTCAGATAATCAAGTTACAGTAATTCTTTGATCAAATTAGATAAAGTAGATTTTAAAAAGATTATTTGCTTACCCAGTCCTAAAGAAATTGTTAAAACAATGAACAGAAATGAATCTTTTTACTTGGTAACATCAAGCATCTAGTTACAGTTATGTATGTTGATATACATACATGAAAGCTGCATAAAAAAAAAATAAAATAATAATAATTGTTTTTTTCCTGTCAAAGAACAGGAACACGGTAAGAGAGAAAACAATTAGTTTCCTCAGCAATCTTTGCATCCCCACTGTGAAGAGCTAGTTGTGCAACAGTATCATTAACACCTTTTTGTCTTTCTTCAAGGCATCTGCTTGGCTTTGTGTTTGCAACCTTATTCTTTAATGCCTGCATGGTATTTCTATTTTTGAAATTGATAGAATTCTAGATATTTTTCAGTTTGCTTAGATTTCTCATTACTTTTCTGCAGAAAACCTTTCAGTCTGTGAGCATGTTCACTGAAAGCATTAGTTCTGCAGGTCAAATGACAATTTTTTAGCATATTGCATATATACAGAGAGAATGAATCAGAAAGTAATTATACCTTTTTTAATCAAATAAATATTACAAATTTGCAGAAGAGTGAGCTCCACCTCCTTAGAAAAACTACAATAAGCTCTCAGTATATCTGATAGTATCTTCAGCATGCAAAGATTGATTGGATCTAGCTGTGTGTTTGTTGTGTTAGCTTAAAGGGGCTGCTTTGCACTTGAAGCTTGTGACTCTTTCTGCAGCATGCACTCATTGAAATCATGATGTCTACATCCATTCTGCTCATCCTCTCCTCTCCTCTCCTCTCCTCTCCTCCTCCCTTCCCTTCCCTTCCCTTCCCTTCCCTTCCCTTCCCTTCCCTTCCCTTCCCTTCCCTTCCCTTCCCTTCCCTTCCCTTCCCTTCCCTTCCCTT